>NW_009953098.1:417023-430062 GCF_000747805.2 Chaetura pelagica | reverse complement strand
AAAAGGAGCCCTGAACCTCTCCTCCCTGTGACAGAAATCCTGCTGAGACTTGAACTGACTGCTGTGTTGCTGGATCAGTGAGAAGAATTTACCAAGAAATGTCCTTTCCCCCTGGCAGCCTGAGGACTGGCTCAGGATGTGGCTTTGCCTCGGGCAAGCCTTGAAGCAATCTGGCTTGTGGAGAAGCTGGAGCAGTTGGACTCTGTAGTGTTTTCCCTAGTGCTGGTGGGCTTGGTGCTTGTCAGCTGGGGCTGATGCTTGGGGTAATGGGGGTTCAGTGACTGAGACTGCCTCTTGCCTGTGGGTTGTGCTGGGAGAGCCAGACCCACCAGCATCACAGGGCCAGGCCCCTCTGAAAAGTGATGTTTCTGTGATAAGGCTCAGTTTAAAATATTCAGAACCAGTGACTGGCAAGAGGCTTGACTTGACACTGTGAACACAGGCTGTGTGTGGCATGGCAGGGATCTGAAAGTGCAAGGCTTGGGGAGGTGGTGGTACAGAAGCCTCCTGGGCCAGAGGAAGCGCCCGAGTTGGTGTGGAAATGTGAGCAGCTTCTGCCTGGAATCAACCCAGGCCAAAAGTGCTGCCAGTTGTTGCCTCCAAGGAAGGAGTCCTTGGCTCAGCAGAGGAGGGAGCCTGGCTGCACGTGTATCGTTCTGAATAGCCGGGTCACTAAAGCAAGGCAAGTGGCAGAACAAGCTGGTGGTACAGACAAAGAGCAATGAAAATCCTTATGGAAACTTCCGAGGTGATTGCAGATGTGAATGAAAGCCAGGATCTCATCCAGGTGTTTTGTAGAACAGCCAATGTTGTAATGAAAAGGAAGGGGAATCATCCAGCTCTCTTGGAACTGACTAAGAATCTACTTAGAAATGGGAGCATGAAGCCTTGAATCTGGATGTGATCCTACTTAAAAGCCCAAATGAATAAAAAGAATGCATGTATGTGGAAAGAATAAGAGCAAAGCAGGCTGAGCTGGAGTCACTTGGGGTCACACATGTTCAGACACTGTCTGAAAGTTCTGTTACTTCTCATGTTGCTGCTGGGGCAGCCTGGAGCCTCTGAATTTACCAGCATGGGATGGGCAGGGAGAAGGTGTTTGATTTAGATGCTGAAAACCATTTTAAAAATCTAAACCTGCAAATTTCTATATTGCTTGTAATCATGGTTGCTTGTCCTCTTGTTTGGGCATGCTCCTGAGGGAAGCTGGCTCTTCCCTTTCCACAGCCATAGCCACCAGTCATCACTGTGGGTTTCCAAACTGCTGTAATCTCTCTTTTGGTCAAGAAGAGGGACCTAACCTTGCACTGGAAATTACTTTTTTGTTGATCAGACCATTGGGTGGTGCCTCTGATAATACATCTCTTTGCTTTCCTTAGGTCATTGATTTTTACTTCTTTTATGTCCTCAGAGGCTGCCACTAATAAGTGGTAACCATATATTATTATTATCTCTTCCAAGGTATGTACTTTGAAAACCCTGCTCTAATTTTAGTGAGGGTGGATCAAAACCTTCTTCTTCCAAGCCATGAAAGAGAGCAACCTCCTGGCAGTTTGAGATGTTGGGAAGATTTTTTTTTTCCCACCTACCATTTATAATTTCTTATCTAATAATATTTGCTTGATAACAGTATCATAGATGTGTGACTGCTTTTGTTTGTTAGGCAGATGCAGGGACAGCATAAAGGGTCAGGCAAGTTCAGTGTCTGTAGCACCTGACCTGGGATTTGCTGCTGCATGGGCAGAAAAGCCTCTGTGTAAATGCTGGGCAGACAGCACAAGGAGGCTGCACGTGTGTGGGTGCAGGAAGAAATGCTGGTGGTGAGACACTGGCACAGGTTGCCCAGGGAATTTGTGGATGCCTCCTTCCTGGAAGTGTTGAAGGGCAGGTTGGATGGGGCTCTGAGCAACCTGCTCTAGTGGGAGGTGTCCCTGCCCATGCAGGGGGTTGGAACTAAATGATCTCTAAGGTCCCTTCCAACCCAAATAGTTCCTTGATTCTATCATAAGACTAGTATGGATATTTCATGTCCTCTGTCCCCAAAGGGATGCTCCCAGTGTTGGTGCTTACAGTCTCTGTCCTGCTGCCAGTCCCCTGTGAAGCCCACAGGGCTGTTTTAGCAGCAGTGGGTCAGTGTTTAAGAGCACACCTGGAGCTTCAGTCTCAACTGGCTGAGCATAGGGCAGGTACCAAGTTTCTCCTGTCTTTTCTTTCCCTCACCTGGAGAATCAAAGAAGTTATAATTTGATATAGCAAATGCAATCTCTTCCCATGAAAATAAATGTTTTCAAAAAATTGGATTTGTTACTGGACAAGACTCTGCTTCTCAGAGCATGACTTTCATAATCTTACTCTCTGCAGGTTACAAGCAGTGAATATTCACTGGCATTTCTATTATTTTCTGTTTTCTTCTCAGCCCCCATGTTTTTATCTGGGGCTGGGCTTCTGTGAGCTCCTACTGGGAGCTGGAGCTCAGACTCCCACTTTCTTCTTTGGAAAGCCAAGCCTTCTTTGCTTTCTTCTGAATGGTTCCTTCAGGTTTTGCTCAGCAGTGGATAAATCCTAATGTCTCTTGCTCAGACTATGCAGAGGAGAAAGGAGTCTGTCACCTTGTGGCTCCAAGCCCAGGAATCTCTTGGAATAAATCTAATTTATTTGTGTGTATAATAACTGCTGAAATGTTCACTCATACTCTTTATTTACAAGTTTTGCTGCAGACAGCACCTTCAGATTTTTCAAGTTTTTGTTAGTATTTCTTATGCCTTGCAAAAGTACTTAATAGGAGAAAAAATGGTGGTTTGCCTCATTGTCTTAATTTAATACCTACACTAAATTAAAGACCACCAGAGAACAAAGTAAAATCCATTAGTAATTACACTGCACAGTACAATGTATTTAAAGCAACCACTCTTTTGACAAGCTGAGGGGAAACTCATTTAAAGGAAATGCCATCTTCATGTGGTCACAGCAGCAAGTCTGCCTGAGTTCAAGTGCTCTCAGGCACATGGTGTGATTCTTGGTGTGCCCCACACGGTGACCAGATGATGGACTTGATCATCCTGATGAGTCCCTTCCAACTCAGCATATTCTATGATTCATGGCTGATTAGCTTCCAGCTTCCGTGAAATACTGAGATCCACTTACTCCTCCTGCCTTTGGTTTAGCATTGGTCTAATACCAGTATTAGCAGAGAGGCCTTGGGATATGTGTGACTGTGTTCTCGATGACAGTTTGGGTGACAGTTTTGTCATTAATTTTCCCAGGTTTATGTCAGTTCTTCAGCTGCTTCATTTCCACTTAGCACCATTTGGTTCCCTTTCCTCTGTGTCTCAATCCTGTTGGGAAATAGGGGACATATCAAGGGACTTGTAGAAATTGAGATGAAAAAGGTGAATTGAAACACAAGTCAGTGAAGCAATAGATCAGTCATCTGCATTGCTGGGAGATACTTGAGGACTGCAGTCCCTCAGCCACCATAAAGCCATGAGCCCCACTGGGTTGCATTGCTTTGTCTTGCAGGCTTCTGAGGTCCAGGTAAAGTAATTATCTTTTGCTTATTCACTCTCAGGATGCTCAATTTGGGAGTTACAGCTCCTTCTAGACTCCCTGAAACAGTTTTCTTCATAACTCTGAATCAGCCTTGATTTAGAGATGCTGAAAGGTGGCCTGTTCCTCACCACTGCCCATGGGCTGGGGCTGAGGGTGATGAGCCACCTCTGATCAGAGCACAGCTGAGTTTACTGTGGTGTCTGGATGGTGACTCATGGCTGCAGTGAAGGAAAGAGCATTTCCATTTAGTCGTCTCCCCAAATTATAAATCACATTCTTCAGCTGAAGGAAAAATGTGTCCAGAGAGATGCAGGACTGGTGTCAGAACACTCCTCTTGCTGGGCTTCCTGTAATTTACACAGTCATGATTTTCAAGAAAATGACCCTTTAGTCCCTATTGCAACTTAGAGAAGCGTAGAAAAGAATGAGGAGAGATTTAAGAGCTATCTAGCCTGCAGGGCAGCTACCTTTCATTTACCTGCTCCTCCTGCAGGCTTCAGAACTGTCTGCTAGGCTGAAGATCTTATAATTTATTTCAGCTGGAAGGTAAGTAATTATATTTCTCCATGTGCCACCTTTTACTGCGCCTTGTTCCAAGAGACTGAGTTGGCAGATGAAGGACCTTTAATTCATGTTCATCAACGGGTCTCTCATCAGTTTGTCATTTTCTCTCTTGCACTGGTGACTCTGGGGGTGCATTGCACCCTTTGGTGAGCAGCAGGAGCAGTGCTTGGTCCCCGAGAGGCTGCAGAAATGTTCAGCATCAATCTGGCCTCTCCTAAATCCAGCCCACGTGCTCAGAGAGGAGCTGGCTACAAAAAAAACGAGTTGCCTTGAAGGATGGTCCCATTTCCAGTGAAATGTGAGTGTTTTTTTCTGAAGGTGGCAAAACATGCCTCACGTCTTGAGTGCAGGTTTAAGACGGAGAAGATTAGAAAGAGAAGTTAGTGCCACCTAATGACAGGTAGCCACGAACAGCAGTATGTTCAGCTTGCTTAGTTTTCCACTCCTTGTTGGCTACTTTCTTCCTTTGTCTCATCCTTTGCTTCTGTTTTGTCCCTGAGATATTTACAGGTGTGATTTTTTTGCTGTGTCTGGGTGGTGGGATCTAGGGATATTTTTAAACTGCCAAATATAATCTCAGAAATCCTCAAGTGCATTACTTAATTCCAGAATGACTTGGTGTGAAAGCCAGGTGGCTGTGCATAATTTTCTTGTTGAAAAAAATAGTATCTTTCCATAAATACTTGTAGCAGCCTCACAAAACTCACTTGTTGAAGTCTCAGATAAGAAGGGATCCTCCTGAGCATGGAAACACTCCTGCCATCAATTCATTTGGCATGTAAATGATTTTTTTTTCTTCCCTTCAAGTTGCCTGGTTTTGTAGCTGCATAGTAAGTTCAGTTGGTTTTGAAGTGAAACAGGAAAAACAACCACACCTTTCTCCATCCCAGGAATGTCCTCTTTTTACTAGTGCTCTGCCTTTCTTTGGACACTGGCAGCTGTGTGTGAATTTTGTGCATAAACCAGCAATTGTAGCCTTGTACTGTCAGGTAAGGGCTCAGTTTCTCCTGGAAGGAAAGTGCTAAAGTTTTGTACCATTAAAACACCTTCTGGGAAGCAAATGAAGTTGTTTGCCTTGCTCATCTGCTGAAGTTGTATTTAAGAAGTTTACAGTTTGGGACTCCTTTTAATTTTTGCATAAAATGACTTATTCCTCAACTGAATATGAAGTGATTTATCTCTCTTTAGGAACAGCTGTGGCAAATGGGTATCTGGGACTAGTGTGAAGGTTGAAGGGGCCTTAATATATATTACAGAGCCCTGTAATATACATTAAAAACATTTTGTGATACTGGAGATTTTCTTCAAATCAGTGTCTAAAATGTACTGAGGTGAAAGGTGCTGGGATGTAACAGGGTTCATTGCACATTAGAGGAGTGTTTATAAAGATCTCTGTACTATTCAAGGTTTAGAGCTTCAGGAAAAGTTTCTGTGCATTAAAATAGGCTGGAAACTCTGTAGGTGTCCACAGTGGGGAGTCCTTCCCGTGGCCACCTTAGTGACCACTCAGCGTGGGGCTCCTGCAAGCAGGGGCTTGGCTGACCAGAGTAAAAAACTTCTGGGTTTTGGGTCTGCTGACACTTAATACTTTGCAGATAGAAAGGAACCACTTCACATTGCCAGTAAAATCTTAGAGTGATAATCACAAGAGTTTTGCTTTTATCCTCAAGAGGTGCAGTTTTATGCTTCATCTGTTACAAATCTGCATACAAATGGAAGTGTCCAAAGGGTGGAGAGATGGGAGGGACAGGGTGTGTGACTGAAGAGGACAGGCTGATAGAACTGGGTTTCTTTTGACTGAAGAGGGCTCCTGTGACTTTGCAACGTATAAAAGGTTGTTATGAAGAGAATTACCATGAATTATTATCTGGTTGTTGCAGCAAATAATCAATTCAGACTTAAGAAACATTTTTAGACCACAGAGACTTTGAAGCATGAGAGCTGGCTGCTTGTGGAAGTTGTGACATCTGCTTCACTGATTAATTCACTACAGGTTAAAACCCAGTTGGATGATTTCTAGCAAAGGAAGATTATATATGCTTTTTATGCTGCCTCAGAACACAGAAAAAGAGAAGACAGCCTCTTGAAGTCACTGTCAGCTCTTTTGACTCATCTCCATCTGCATGTTAGGATGAGAAATAGATATTTACAAAGTTGCTGTAGGTTTAGATAACACTACAGAGGGTATCATTTTCTTTCCCATCTGTGTGAGGGCACCCAAAAATGATACTAGAGCTGCTTCAAAAAACCAAGTCAGTGTTAAAACTGCTATCAAATACAAGCCAAAATACCATTCTGCAGACGAGGTAGTTGTAGTCTGCTCTTATCAATGATATCCTGCAAAAGTAAATGTGTTTTTTATCTGTGAATGTCCAAAATAGGAGAAAAGCAGAGGTTTTGGATTATGAAGACCCTAGCAAGTGTAATACAAAATATATCAAGCTTCTTATCTGAATCAAGAAGGAGGTAATTTGGACAGAAACATAGGAACTGGTGTTACACTGTGTTTGGGGACCAATGCACAGAGTCTCAGAACAGAAATGGGCTGTTCAAGTTGGGAGTGGAAGCAAGATCCTGGCTGTAGCCTAGAAGTTGTCTCCAGCTGTCTTATGACTTGATGTATTTCCTTATTTACTGGAGGAGCTAGAGAGGGGAACAATTAATTTTGTTGAATTACATGAAAATGTTGGAATCCCAAAAGAGATTCCTTATTTTATCCAGCCAAGACACTGTCCTTGCTAATCCAGGGAGTGACCTGTGGTTTTGGTGCTCCTTTGTTGGAAGCTGAACTGTGCCCCTGTTGAGAAATGCTTTCTGAACTGATTAAGAGGCCAGAAAAATAAAAGCTGTGTGTTGAACTCATTTACTACTATAAAACCTCCAAAGAGAAAAAGCAATTTAAATTGCACAGTGCTTTAAAGAGAATTATATCAGCAGGGAGAGGGGAATTACTTTGGGACTTCTTGTTCAAAAAAAAACCAAAACAAAACACCAAAACCAACCACCCCAAAACACTTTTTTACTACAAATGTAAAACCAGTTGTGTGCTGCAGTATCAGATGAACTCTAACAGCTGCATTAAAAGATAATAAATTATTTGTACATTATACAAGATTAATGCTGGGAATAAACCACTACTGGGAGAGTGAAGTAGCTCTGGCAAACTGCACAGGGGAAGGATTTTATGGAACAGGTAATTCAAAAGCTTCATCTCAAACACTTAAACATCCAATGTTGACATACTTCCATTTTCATAAACTAGTCACCCATTGCATTAACATTTTCTTTGTGCTTTGCTTTTCCTGCTGGCAATAAAAGAGAGGCTAAAACCAGGCATGATGATGGTGATGGATTTCTTCTCTCCCTCTTTCATAATGTTCAGGTTAATTCTTCTTCAGAATTTAGCCATACAATAGGTGCTGCCCCAGACTGGGGGTGATTTCCACAGAACTGTGATAGGCAGAAACCTGGTCTACCATATGTTTTCCTCAGGAGATCTTTTCAAAACCTGAAAACAAATTAAACAATAGGCAAGGTCTCCCTTAAAGAAAGGACATTTAAGTTTTTATTTAATTTGGAACACCCCTTTCAAGCTCACTTTCTTCTGCTAGGCTTGTTTTGGATTTGATTAGTTCTAGGAGATAGATTTTGACATTTAAAGTATGTGTAATAAAAAGAGAATAATGACATAGTTGGAATTACAGAAAAATATTTGCCCTTGAAAATGGTAATGCACTGTTAAATACAGGTTGCATCATATCTGAGTATAATAAAATAAAAATGGAAATGTGAGTGATTGTGTTGGGAATGAATAGTCTCAGAGTGTGACAGAGGAAGGCAGAAGAGGGGACCTTGGCAATTCTAGCAATGCAGCACAGATGGAAATGGCTTTTGTAGCAGAAGCTCTTTGTGTTTCCAACTGTAATGGCTTGTGTTTTGTTGGAAGAGAGCCCAACAGCCAGGAAAAAAAAGATACCTGAATAAAAAATTTTTAAAATACCATTCAAATTTTTAAAAGGTACCTGAATGAAATATAATCAGTGGTCTTCTAGTCAGTTCAGACCTCACCCAAATCCTTGGAGAAGCTCTCCCCAGGTGCCACGGTGTGTGTGGCTGTGCTGTTACTGCTGCTGAGGGGTTAAAAGCCAAGTTCTGCTGGGATGAGCAGGCTGGATCACTCCTGATGAGGATGGTGTTGGCACAGCTGGAGTGAGCTGAGGGCTGGAATGGGAGGCCAGTGCATGGGAGAAGGATGGGAGAATATTTAGCACCTGTTTTCCATGACAGCCAACGTGTCATCTGCTGTGGGTGCAGTCTGGGGGCTCTGAGGCACATAGTTTGGTAGTTTTTCCTCAACTACTCTCTTTCCTCTGTAGCAGTGTGCAAATGTGTTTATTCCCAGTTTGCTGTTCAGGGTTAAACTGGGCTGAAGCTAGAAAAGGTGATGAGGAATCCTCTGGGGCCATTAGAATCGGCTGCAGTTGTTTTGGTTTGTGGGTGATTGGGCTGTTTTGTTGTTATTAATTAAAGTCATCAAACTCAGCTCTTGGAGGGGTTTCTGGTGGGGTGTTAGTTGCTTTCCCAGATCAAACTGCTGTAGCTGGTGCCTACGCTGGGGCAGCAGTTCAGTGAGTGACAAAATAAGACTGAAAAGGTTAATTTTGCCTGTGTCTTTATTCCCACTGATGATCCTTTCTCTTCCATGTCACCCATCTGCTGGGGTCCTTGCTGTTGTTCTAATGAGTCTTGATGAAAGGGTTTGGTCTCTGGCTTTTGGGCTGAGCTCAACTTCCAACTTGCCTCATACCTACCTGGAAAGCAAAATTTGCAGAGTGAGTGCATGAAGAAAAACACAGAGATAGGCAGCAGCAGATTTGCTGATGATCTGCACACTTTTGCTAAGTTTATTGTATTAGATGTCAGGACTACAGCTTTCCTGCAAATGTGCCTTTTTTTTTTTTTTTCTTTTCCTATCCTTTCTGTTTTTCAGCTGTCCTTAATTCCAACTGACAGTAACAGAATTTCATTATGTCCTTGTTGTGTTTAAAGACTAGAAAATCAAACCCTAGAAGCAAGGAATTACAAGCAGTGGAGGCTGCTCCAGCTCTGTTCCCCATAGACCACCAGAGCTCAGTTCTTCATCCAGCTGTTGGCTCTCACAATGCTGTTCATAATAACAGTGTTTGGGCTGGAAGGAAAATGCAGGAGTCCTTTGTTAATATATTATTTTTTTTTTGTCAGACTGGATGAAATCTGTGCTTCATTTGCTGTATCTAATCTATGCACTTGATTTACTTATCTGCTTTTGCTTTTCCTCTAGCCTCAGCCATCCTGGTCTCTATATGCTAATGGGATTGGCCCTGCACCTCTCTGCTGCTAGATTGCTGCTCCTAGCAGAAACATCCCTGGGGCTCATAAAAATACAGCTGTGGTGAAGTTTATATTATGCCTCTGGCAAGCTCGAGGCTGAAACAAATGCTGTGCATTTAGAGAAATGATTGCCTGCTTGTCATTCTGTGGGCTTCCACTCCTGTTTTTAAAGATGTCTTCTTTGTTGCTGAGGGCTTCATCCTTGCAAGGCGAAGCAGGAGCTGGTTGTTAGGGTATGGAGCACAGCTGCTACCAGCTTGGGTGTGATGTGTTCCCCTTCTCTAACCTGAAAAATATCTAAGAAACTCCATAATCCTTTCCTTTTGTGGTGGGATTAGTGATTACTCCTGGCAAAACACACTGTAGCCCAGTTGGGTCCCATCCTTGCTTGGATACACAAGCAGCCACGTCTGGATCTGCACTCCCATGCTCTGCACTTCCTGAACATGGGAACTGTTTCACCTCAAATCCCAGTGAAGGTGAGACTTGATGAAAACCTTGTGTAACCCTGATAGGAAGAGACAGCTCAGTTGCTGGAGGCTGCAGGTCTTAGATCATTCCTGGTGCTAATGCAACTGCCTTTCCCTTGTGCTCTGACTGGGTTGGGCATTCCCAGATGGTGACACCTCATCTCTGGGAGGCACCTGTTTTCCTGGCTCCCTAAACCAGTTATCCCTTACTCTAGAGATGGTCAGATGCAAAGAGGCAGCTGTTTATCTTTCCACTAACAGCCATGTCTGACTGCCTCTTCATTCTCCTCTCTCTCTCCTGGAACACTTGCAGTTTGAGTCATTGAGCTGCTGAGTGTTCTTCATCAACTCTATGTTCTTTAAACTCCTCTTGCACACCTGCCTGATGCTGAAAGTTTCCTGTTCTTTAAACCTGCAGGTCTTCCCAGGCAAACTGGCTTTCCTGAGCTCTGTGGGCTCAGTGTAGGCAATGAATGTTATGCAGCAGGAGAAGATGGATTGTTAGATTGTTAGACAAAATGAAAACACAGTGTAAGGGAACACCTGGACTGGGTGGAATGTGTTAAATCTTGCTGTGACTTGCTGGCTCCAATTTTGTAGATATTCCAGCTCCTCTGGACTGCTTACTTCTATGTAAGGACTTGCACTGGGATGTTAACCTGCACATCCAGCCATTACATCTATTTTATAGGATCAGCATCACAATTGTCAACATCCAAAAATACACCTTTAGAAGTGATAGTGAGCTGTAGTTGGGACTCTCCAGTTACTGGTGGATAATTCTCCATGGATTCAAATGACTCAGACAGAAATCAGAAAGAAATCAGACATATTGTAAAAGATGCTGCTGATGCTGATACTGGTTTAGATTATGGTGTGGTCAAAGTGACAAACCTGACAAACTGCAGGGAAAATGCAGACAGATAATCCCCTCATTTCTTCCCAACATACAATTCATGCTCTTCAGAAAATAAATGCAAATGTCAGTAATATAGAAAAGAATTTGCCCAAAGTCCATCTAGTTTTTTTAATGAGGTTTCTTTTTCCCCCTTATGGATCCATTTATGCTTGAAAATTCATGGAAATTAACTGCATGCAAAATGACTATAATGTATTTGCTAGATCTGTGTGTTGTCTGTGGGTCACCAAGGAGCTATTCTGCAGAAAACTCATTCCTAAGAAGTGACTTTTCCTGGAAGACTCTTAAAAAATAAGTTGTTTCAGATAAAATGTTGTTTCCATTTTCAGAATTTTCCCACTCCTGTCCCTCTCCTCAGTTAATTAAACCTTTATTAAATGTTTATAAAAACAAAGCAATTTGACTCTTTGGGAACTTTTTATCCAAGCTGTAAAGAGAAGCTCTGGGGGGAAGTTTGGCACAAGCAGAAGTGCTACAGACCTGAAACTGGTCCCAGCTGCCTTCAGCCAGCTTGTGATTGGGAAGTCTGTGTGTTAAAGTGGGGCAGAGTAAGATGGAGAGAGAGAAATCTGAGTGCAAAGGGACAAAAAGGAATGAAATGGCAGTGAACCAGGCTGGATGCTCCAAAAGGGAAGGGCTCATGGGGTGTCATTAGTAGCTTTCAGCTACGGGTACCCACACACCTGAACAACATGGACTGCCTGAGACATCAGTCCTGGCTTATCCCTGTGCTGGGGTGGTTCCTTCTGCCTGAAGCACAGATTTGCTTCCTAGGCTGTTTCCAGCCCAACAGGGTGCCCTGGCCTGGTGCTTAGCCAGCAGGCATGGAGAGAGCCTTTGCTCTGGACAGCTTTAAATTTGTAAGCATGCTCTCTGGTTTATTTAGATGATGGTTTTGCCCAGTTCCTGGCAGTAAAAATTCAATTTGATATAGAGGAGAATTAATTAAAAAAATCTTTGCCATACCAGTGAAACTGTGGGAGAAAGACTGGAACAAAGAGGAAGAACTTTGAAGTAGGTTCTTACTTATATTTGAGGCTTTTGAATGCAGTGCTGTAAGTGGAAAGAGAGAACTCTTTCACTCTTAGTTTTTTAATAATGAAGGAATAAAATGTTTCCTGTGTGTAGCAGGCCTGCTCACATGGGGGTGTTAGAGGCATTGCTGGAGTCCTGCCTGAGTAAGAGCAGCGAGGTGAGAGCCCCAAAGAGCAGCACTGATTGCAGCTGAAAGAGATAATGGAAGAGTGGAAGGCAGCACCATTTAAAGAACACATCATGAAGCAGTGTCAGGAAGTGTTTCTACAGATGAAGATGAATTACTGGTACACAATCATCCCACCAGCCAAGAACCATAGATTTTACTTAGGAGAAGGAAGAGACCTGCAGTTGTGGGAATGGTGCAATCCAGACAGTGAAGTGGTCCTGCTGGACTTGCCCCAAACCAGAATGTAATTGCAAAATTATAAAGGCAGCCAGAAAGATGTTTTTGATTCTCAGTTTCTGGTTTGTCCTTGTTTGTCTTTCCTGTACAAAGCAGTTGTAATTTGGACTTGCCATAAGTTTTCAAAAAGTGTTGCCCTTGTTTTAAAACTAGTTAGTGTGCATTTTGGGTTTGAATCACAAAGGATGTTTTAACTGTATAAGGTGTGATTTTACCTCTGCCCTCAGCTGAACATCCTCGAGCTCCTGTGTCAGTAGACCTCAGTGGGGCTGGAAAATAGGCTAGGTTGTGCTAGGAGTGTGTTGCAGGTCTCACCTCCCTGTTTCCCTCTGTCATTTCTCCACTTTGGCAAGTGCTGCTGCTCTTGCTACGCTCCACTTCTTTTACTGGCACTGCACCATTCTCTAATCAGTGCAATGGAGAGGAATATTCAGGCACGTGAAGCAACCTCAACACTTACTTGAATTTTTACTGGGTCTTGCATTTTCTTATGATACTAACAAAGGGAAATCTCTGAGCCATTAGAAAGGTAGTGGCACTGAAATGGCCTCCGATTCACCCTTGATGCTCTAATTATGCTTTCCAAGATGCTATCTCATTATTTAAAACTCAACTGTGTCATTAGTTGTATCTCATTTTTGTAATTACAAGCTATGTATTTGTCATCTCTATGAGAGCAGAAAACACTAACATTATAAATCTATGGCTTATGCAACCTCAGCAGGA
>NW_009953098.1:393046-416878 GCF_000747805.2 Chaetura pelagica | reverse complement strand
AGCAGGAATTATTAATGAGCAAACCTTTCTTTCTGTCTCTTTTTCATTGTACTTTTTCTTTCCCAAAAGCTTTTCCAAAGCAAATTCCTGTTAAGTAGAAACTGAGCCTGAAAATTCAAATGGTGCAATATTCCCCTTCTTCCTGCTTTGCTATTGAGGAATGTGCCTGTATTAAAAGGTGTGTTACGGTTTGAGGGTGCACAGGCTGATTTCATGGTATGAATACGAGGACTTAGAGAGAGAGGGTGTTTTGGAACCTGTTCTACTTTTAACTTCCAACCTTTAAGTCTCTGATCCTTAGTCCCCTTTTATCTTCCCTTGGGAGGGTGAAAGGGTAACAGGGAACAGTTCTGGTCTCTGGGTGTTAGTTTGCCCTAACCACTAAACCAAGACACCATGGTAATAAACTCCCTGAATTTGTGTTTTCTGTTCTCAAAACAAGTCATGGTTCATCTTGGTTCTACAAATAAAAATGTAAATGCAAATTCCAGAGAGAAGATCAGTGCAACTAAATAAACACTAATCTTAGTCAGCATCAGTCATTGTCCAGAGCTTTGCACTGTGGAGAAAAGCCAAGTTCAAACTCAGAGGTTCTCCTCTCACAATTTTTTTACAACTGTAGTCCAGATAAGTAGCTGAGTGGTCAGCAAAATTGAACTGTCATGGCCTAGTGGTAAGAGCAGTGCACTTAAGTTGTGCTTCTCCAGGTCAACATCTTGAGTTTGGTGAGTTGGTGTTTGTCAGTCAGGGTCATCTTTTCCCTCTGTGTTATACATTGTAAAATCATTGTAGGTGTCTCCATGAAACCAAAGCCAAGTTCCAGTGACAATGAACTTTCATGCCTGGTGGATGGTCTTCCTTTACCCTGAGAGGGGTTTCTCCATGCTTCTGGTGCCCTCCTGAATAATATTTTCCCAGCCTTTCTTTTTATCCTGTGTGCTCTGTGGATTGATTTCCTCCTCACCCCCCAAATCTATTGGTTTCTATATATTGGTTTCCAAATCTATCTTGGTTTCTCTGTGCTGCTGTTTTCAGTTGCATTTAGTTCTCACAGCTGCCTAACTTTCCATGCCCAGGATACATTCTTAGCTCTACCTGGACTTCTATGTGTGAGAGAGCTTTCCTCTGCAATAAACGACAATTCTTCTTTAAGATCACTTTCTTCTTCTGGTCTCTTTTTCCCAGGTAACGAGCAACAGAACAGGAGGGAAGGGCTTCAAGCTGCAACAGGGGAGGTTTAAACTGGACATTAGGAAAAAAATTTTCACAGTAAGAGTGGTCAGACACTGGAACAGGCTGCCCAGGGAGGTGATTGAGTCACCATCCCTGGATGTGTTTAAGGGTTGTTTGGATGTGGTGTTGGTGGACGTAGTTGTGGGGAGGACTTTGTAGAGTGGGGATGATGGTTGGACTCGGTGATCCCAAGGGGCTTTTCCAACCTGAATAGTTCTATGACTCTTATCCCTGAAATGCACATGGAGGGGCATTCTAAATTTATTTGCATTTTTTTCCTTATTCCTGTGGCTTCTAAAAAGTCAGCCATTTAAATCTTGTATTTCAAAGAAGTACATGTTTGGAGTAGGGCAACTGTGAAAGGGATGCTCTCAGTTTCAGTAATAAATTGCAATGCAACACTTCTTTTGCAATGGTGTAAAACTTTTAAGCAACCATGCAGGTTACTTTTAAATTACTGCTATATCTCTCAGTAGTACAGTAATTCAAATACACGCTCCTTTTCCTAAAATTCATGCTGGCTGTAAAGGGTAATATTTAGGTCACTTTTTACACAAATACAGCATTGACTTTGAAGAGTTAGTTTGGCTCAAGTGAGGACGTATTTCATTTTTCCTTGGCAAAATTGGTGAGTGCAATTTCCTGGCTTTGTTGCTTTTGTGACCTGTAGATGCACAGGGTGTGTGCCAGCACAGCTAAGCCCAGTTTTATTCTTTTATGAAGTTAGAGTAAGAATAAAGTGAAGTCATCCACTCCATGCAGGCTTGCAATGAGTGGTAGGAGGAAAGAGCTTCAACACAGCAGCCATTGCCTATGACCATAGCACAGTGGTGCTGCAGAGGAGGTTGGCTTCCTTTTTTCTCTTCAGAATTGCCAGTTGGGTGGTTTTTTTGCATCCATTCACATGCACTGAATGAACTTCTGTCAGAAATCTGGCCTACAGCCCTAGTCATCAATGAGAGCAACACAGATCCATGTGGTGTAGAAGCAGAAATGGTTGAAAACTTTGTTGTACAATCTGCCTCAGGAACTGCAGAGAGTTGCAGGATTTGGCTGTTGGATATAGCACGTCCTGAAGCACAGCTCAAACAGTTGTCTGGTGATTTCCTAAGGCATAATGAAAATGCTTTGCAGGTCTTTAGGTGTTCTCCATTTTGAGTATTGCCACAGTGAGCTGATTATTTGCCTTCCAATCAATCATTTCTTCTGGCTTATTTAATTATGTCTTTCAGTAGCATCATAATCAGCAGTGCTGATGTAATTGATTTAATTTTGAGGTAATCTTTTGTCTATTTTCACAGCTTACCTTCCAGTTGTTTTCTGCAGTATGCAATGTCAATATTATTCCAAAGGTGTTAAAATGAAATGACAAAACATTTAATCATTTTTGTTTGCCTGAAGCAGCCAGATCTTCTATATCCACGGAACTGAAGTTTGTGTTTTTCTAAAACCAAAACTCTATTTAAATAATATATTTCATTATTCCAGATGCAGAGTGTTGCTTTGCTGACAACAACTCTTGGAAATGTCTGGAAATGATATTGGTGACTAATTAGAGATTATATTGTGCAAATTGTGTCTAGTCTTTATAGAAGATCTTATGATTTCTTCAGAAATGGAAAGAAAGCCCTAGAGGTTCTTCACACTGCTCCACATGGCCTGAAAAAAAGCAGGCAGCATTTCACCTTAGTGAGTTACTGAGATTGAGTTGAAGACTACAGAGATTATTTTATAGTCTGCAGACCTCTGCTGGGCTCTGGATTGTTTCTAAAAGGTCATGCTATGCCAGGTGTCCTGGAGGCCCTTTGGTGGCACTGACCCCAGTGGCCTGAAGCTGGGCAGGGTCCCATGCCACTGCCTGTCTCTTCCCTGTCTTTGTGCCCCTCCAGTTTCTGTGCAGAGCAGACTCCCTGCAAGGCAAAAAAAGAGCATAGCCCAACTTCCAGTTTGTTTGACAGTGGATCTCCCTTGAGAGATCCATGTGCCAAGGCTGGCACCACACTCAGCATTAAAAACCCCATTTGCTCATGCCAGTGGAAATCAGGAGCTGTTTTTAGCAGGTCTGATGGTTTGTTGCACAAAGCTGATTTGCTCCATTTGTGCCATCCCACTGTGAGTCCCTTCAGGTGAGGGCCTGGAGGAGCAGGCAGTGCCCTGTCCCTCATGGAGGGACAAGGAGCACACAGATCTTGGCACACATTCACCAAAGCAAGATGTGTCAGTCTGTCCAGGGCCCTGGGAAAAGCACAGCATGGAGTCACTGTATTTGAGGTTTACTTTCACATCACCCAGCTCCTGTCTTTTCAGAAGGAATCTGCTAAAATAAATCAATTTGGTGACAGCTTTTTTTCATACAGATCTATAGGGAACAAGATTTTTTTATGAAAATCCTTTTGTATATTTGAATTCAAATGAAACTCCTATTTAAATCATTCTCTTCAGTTAAAATGTAAATTCAGATGCTAAAGTTAACCAATCTGTCTGCTGCATATGTTTTATCATCTAACTGTCTTGACAACCCTTGTTAACATTTACATAAACTGTACAGACTAATAATAATGAGGATGATGGAATTAGCTCATTACTGTCTTATTTTTATTATATAATTCTAATCTCTGTGGGATGGAGAACCACTATATCTTTCTAATTACTCAATGACTACTTTACTATTATTAGTTATTTGCATGCATTTGTTTCTCTAGATAGCACAGAAAGACACTCTGGTTTCTTTGCAAGGTATCTAGAAAGCTGTTTGTTGTGCCTGTCATCTAAATTAATATATCATTTAATAATTGCATTTTAGCAAGTTTAACTGGCCTGTCTCTGCAATGTATTCAGTGCTGAATCTGGTTGACAGTCATTTGCAAAGTGATTGTGAACAACACGATCGTGCATCTCATCTGCTCTAAACAAATCTTTTGAAGTCTTGTCATGGGCTTGAGAAGTTGGTGTCGAGCTGCTGAGTGGTCAGCAGAGCAAGGTAACAGATTATAGTGTGTGTAATGTACTAGCAGTCATCTTCTAGCCTTCAAGGTCCTGAGTTATATTTCAATTCCACTGATCTCTTTGCTGTTTTATAAGATATGCAAGGTTGGTTGTTGTGCTGTGTTCTTCTGTACTGACATACAGGGGTTTTTCTTCTGTCAGTAATACATAAAGGCCAATATAGGTAATTTTAATCTTCTCTAAGAAGGGGCTTGACTTCTGTCATCCCTGACCTTACACCAAGCTTATTTAGATATATGGAATGGAATACTTTGGTCAATTTTGCTGTCTGTCTAGTCCACTCCTCCCTGTGTGGGGCTGCAGATACATCTCTTCTGCTCTTTTAGCATCTGAGGCTGCAGATTCAACAAGTAGAGCAAAGTGACCTTGGTGCCTCAGCAGTAACATAAATACTCCTTTTTTATCAGTCCACTAGCTAGAAAACTTACTGCTAGTTGAAAGAGAGCTCACTGAAGGAAAAAGAAAAATCAGTAAAAAGAAAATTGGCTTCATCCTGCCTCAAACCAGGACACCAACCTACTATGAAATATATTCACACACAAGAACATAGCTGCAACATATAAAATGATTTATTGAGCTAGTTTTAATTCCCTATTTAGGATTTTCACATAAGCAAGAAAAGCTCATTAAAAAGCTGATTTGAGTTGAGTTTTAATTTCTCTGGTAAATGGTTCTTTTTTTAAATAATGGGAGGGAGCAAGCCATGTGACTGGCTGAAGCTTGAAGTTCCTGTTTTACAGTTAGAGCTTTTAAATTCTAGGAAAGAGGAGAAATTCCCTTTAATTTTAATCTATATTTTTATGTGTAAGGAGCAAAAGTCAGTGGTGTCAAAGTACAGAATTATAGCAGTTACTCATGGCAAGATATGGCCTTGTCATGGAGGGACTTAGGAAAAAAGCAACATTCAAAATGCTCTGCTGGCCATTTTGAATGATGCTAAAGAGATTTTTATGCCCTAAATTCTTGCATGCCATACTGACATACTGGTTTTGATTTGTGCTTTCAAGATTGTGTCAGCCATGCTTATTCTTCTTTCTCCTCTTGGCTTTTGTTGAGGACCTTCAGATCAGCCCTCCAGCTGGGAGCTGCAGGAAACCCACTCCTTGTGCCCCGTGTCAGTGTCTCCAGCTGGTTCCTTTCTACGAGTCTTTTCCCCCCTTTCACATACTCTGACACAAGCTGATGTATCTGAGACAAAATGTTGCCATTACATAAGGAATGTGACTTGTAGAGTGCACAAGTGGTGTGTGGGTGAAAGCACATCTTGGGGAGAGCAGAGAGATGGGCTGTGTAAAAATAGGCATTGCAGTGTGTGCCAAAATGAGTAACTTACATTGTCGACTGAACAACTAAACCTAATCCCCTACTCCTGCCCACTTTCCTCCCCCAGCTTCTAATAACTGTAATCCAATAAAATAAATGACACGAGTTGAAAGGAAGTAGAAACTGGCTTCATTTCTGTCACTTGTCAAGTATTCAATCATTTCATCTGCTGCGAATGGCAGTGAAAATCGGCCACTTTTTCAGGTTTGTAAAATGTTTTAATGGGCAAACAGGAGGCACTGGTTAGGTCTGTGTGTGTATGTACACACATCCAAATACAAATCTCCATGAGGGACTGTGCTTTGCTGACATATTTAAGGATCATTCAGCTGCTTTTAAAAATGTTTTAAATAGCAAGTGGGGTGGAAGTTGCGAATCGAACGGTTATGTGTGAGGAATTAGTTTTGAAATGTGAAGTTGATTAGTCTTTTTTATCAGCTGTAATTATGGAACATGACTGCAAATAAAACCTGTGTGCTGGGATATACCAAAAAGTACTGTTATTGATTGCATCTGACATGGAGATAATAAGCCCCTTTGGAAATAATACAAAAGGTAATTTGAAATCTTGTGTCTTTGTCAGAGTTATGATTTGATGGTCAAAACATTAAATTAGTTTTAGGGTACAGCTGTGATGCAGCCTGATTTTGCAATGTTAGAAAGATAGCTGTGTAGATAAGAGGCTAAGTTTGAAAATGCTTCTCAAGGCACATGGATGTGGACAACCACTGAGCGAGGCCCTCAGATGCCACCAGTGCTTTCACGTGCTGGCAGCTGTCTTCTAATATTGCACTGGTTGACAAAATGCCTTTGTAGATCTGGTCTGTAGGCACTTCCACCTTGCACAGATCTAGAAACTATTGGACTGTGCTTCACCTTTAGGGTCTTGGACTTATATTTTCTGAATTTGTAAACAGAGAGAAGCTCTGGTGTGCCAGGAGTTACCAGTATGAGAGTGGGTTGGCTTGGAAAAGTGCTAGGAAGGGACAAGGAGCTTGTTTTTCTCTTTTAAAAAGGATGGGTAACACCTGTTCTCTTTTACCAAGATGGGTAACACCTGTTTGTCTTCGAGTCCTGAGAGGAAACCTCTTGCTGGATCTGCAGAAGGAATGGCTTTCTATTGCCTTGGCAGGCACTCATGGGTGCTTGAGGCAGGAAATGCTCACCTGTGTTCATAGCTCTGCTTTGCTCACTGGGTATCCCAGAGATAGGCCAGCAATCCTGGTGAAAACAAAGGCGTTGGCAAGCCTGAGCTTTGAGCAGCTTGTGAAATGTCCCCACCTAAGGAACAATTTTGAGGCATGTGATAAGGGGCTGTGTAATGTGTCCACTTTGTGAAAAGGTTGTGGTGTTTTGCCTACAGGCCTTTCAGAGCTGCCTTTTCTCTTGTGCTGTGCAGCCTGCTGACCTGCAGGATTGTTGTTATGATGGGTGAGCTCTGTTTCTCTAGCAATTAGAGAAATTTGCTACTTCCTAAGTACAAGTTCAATAGTGAATGTGGTTTTGGTGTGTTTTTTTTGTGTTTTTGTGTTGGTTTTTTTTCTTCTTTCTTTCTGAGAAATGTATCAGTATAGATCAATTGTGCCCAATAGCCATGTGTTTGCTTACATAAATCACATTTAAAATGATGACTGTGATTTCATGAGCTTGACTACTGAGCACCTTGTGGGAGTGAGGGAGACTTTCAATGGTGTGTTTTGCATAAAGAAGCTTATTTCCAGTGCTTTACTGTTCATGTTTGTGATGCTTTTGCCTGGTCTCTATTTGTAAACTAAGTTAGTGGGCCAACACTTAAAAAACGTGAGGTCCAGGCAAATTGCTTTTGACTTTGTGGAATCTTAGCCTAGGAGGGAGAAAAGGCTGCAAGAAAGCAAACACAGGAGTTAAACTGTTGTTTGCAGATTGACTCTGACAGCCTGACCAGAAGCTGCATGTGCCTAAAGGCATCAGAGGAAAGCGTATCCCTTACTGACCTGAACGTGACAGCAGGGGAGAGAACTCACACGTGGCATAACTCACACATGACTTCTCCTTATTGTAAAAGTTGTGGTCATATTTTTCTCTGCTTCTCTGAATGCTGCCTTGGTCAGAATCACACGACTGACTCATCCCTACATCTGGGGATTGACGTCATTGTGATGCACTTTTCATTTCTAGCGTGAATGTTCTAGTGTCTCCAGTAGGGAATTTAAAATGAATGCATGATGTCATTTATTATTGATGAGAGCTAAATGAACTAGAAAAACGGCATTCATGGGCTTTCCAACTCATTCTCCAATGCACTGAACATATTGGACATCAGATCCTGTCAACACAGTCATCTGAAAATGTCTCCTTCAGTGTTTCACTCCTAAGAGCCTGAATTATTCATCAGAGATTTTACTATGGTAACATATTCTTATAATCACACAGAACTTAATTCCAGTGCATGAAAAAGCAAGTTTGCTGCTTCTGTTTGCTTAAAAACAGTTAAATGTATTAATGCTTTCTCTGTCACCCTTCTAAATCCATCGTAGCGAGTCAGATCTTTAGAACTGAAGTGGTTACAATAGCCAAGGTGCTCATGAAGCACTAGTGTGAAGTATTTGTAGTTCTTGGATGAGTGACATGAAATGACACATCTGGATTTAGGAAGTTGAAGTCTCTGTGGGGTGAGGAGTCTGAAGCAGGATGCCCTCTGTGCTGAGGCACATCACAGCCCTGTGGCACAGGGGCTGGAAATGCCCTGGGCAAACTGAAATGCTTGGAACACAACAGAAAGAGATGAAGGCCTTGAATTCTCAGTTACTGCTTGGTAAGAGGATGGGAGGTTTTGCATTTGGGTTTGTGTTTTTCCTTTGGAGACAAAATAAATGTATCTTAGAGAGTTTCTTTTTAGCTGGTATTCAGGGCCTTCTTTCTGACCAGCACTCTGACAAGGGACATGGCAGAAACAAATGGAATGTTGGGGTATAGAAGTTACATTCTGTTGTGTCAAGTGGGGAAAAATGAACTGATGACTTTGCCTGAAACCTGATCAAAAGTAATAATAATTATAGGGCTATTTACAAGCTTGAAAATAAGTTTTCAGGGTTAACATTTAGACAGGTATATCTCTGTGGGTGATGTAGTGGATTTAGTTCTGTATGTGTAGCACTGTTCAAGCTACAAAGTGGAGATTACCATGCTGGGGCAAAGCTCTGAGCCAGAAGCCATGCAATTTATCTGCTTTGAGTGCTTACTTGGAGTGAGAAGATTGTGTTTCTGTGTGTTCAGAATGTTTGTTTTCATGCAGCCATAAAGCATCAGGATGGTCATTTCCCCATCAGCACAGAACTGACATCTCACATCAAAGAGACCTACAAACTGGTGACATAAAGAACAGGAATAGTGTTTCTGCTCTTACGTGAAGGGAGAGGATCATTGCTGTGGACAAAGCTACGTATTTAGACCTAGCATGAACAGAATTCAGGAAATGTGTCTTGAGTCCTAAGTGCCAAATGACTGACCAGTACTGCTGGTGCAAAAAAACATCTCTTAAAATTGCTGTCATCCTTTATATGTGGGTCAAGCATGAATTTATCTTAGATGCTGAATTGAAAGATAAGTATAAAGTAGGCCAAATACAGGATTGTGGATTTTTGGTTTGGGTTGTGGTTTGTTGTGTTTTTGTTGTTTTTTTTTCTCCTGGCTGTTTTTGTTGGATTTTTTCTTTCTGTTGAGTTTTGGTTTGAATTTGAATGATTAAAAAAAAAACCTTTCATGCTTTGGAATTGCTCAGAAGAGTATATTTAAGAAACCCCACTCCACAGGCCTTCTTGAATAAGATTAACCCAGAGACTCTGCTGCTGACACAAAACCAGCTCAGAGAACGTCAGCAGAGGGAAATGGGGAACTGTCAAGCACAGATTGTTTGACACCATAAATAGCCAAGCGTGTCTCTTGTCCATCTGTCTCTTCCCTGATCAGTTTCGAAGGCCTCTGCACTTGGTTGTGTGAATCCCACCCACAAACCTGATGGCCTGGTTAAACTCTGGGCTTTCTAGTTCACAGCTGGAGCAGGATTTCCTTGGCTGCAGGTGCCCAGGAGCTGTGGGCAAGAGATGCCCATGTTTCCCCATCTAGAGGCAGCAGGTGAGTCCTGCTGGAGCTGGTGGCAGGAACCCTGAGAAACTGAGCAAAACTAAACTGTCCAGTGTTCTCTGGGTGAAATCCTTTTAGCAGAACACTGGTTTTTTCCACTAACCCTTACTACACTGAGCAAATCAGCAGCATGGTAATTGTAACCTGGTTTGAAAACTATTACTCTCTTGCCACTTAGCAAGCATAAGCTTTTTATGTGTATATTGAAAAAAAATATATATACACATATATCAGATGTATCAGAGGTGTTTGTGTCTCAAATACTGCAATTCAGTTTGGAATATTAAAGAAAAAACTGTTTTAAAGTTTGCTGCCTAGGGATATGGAAGTGTTTTTGTAACAGGGCATTTATGTAAAACCAACATAATTTCAAGTATTCTTATGTTTTAGATGTGAAATTCAGCGTATATATTTGATTATGGCTGGGAAGGGGTGCTGTATTGTGCTGACTGCTAATGATTGCATTGGTATTGCAACTCATGGGTAACCAAATCGTGACAGGAATGCATTTGTAACTGTTTGAATGCTGCATATTTCCATCTAAGGTTTGCAAATGCAGCCCTATCAAACGTTTTGAAATTACTTAAGTCGTGCTGAATTTGAGGCCTTTTTGCACCACTCCTACCTAGTTTTCAAGCAGCAAAAAGCTAAATTCAGCAACAAAATATTCATTGCTAATTACTGCTTAAACCTATGTGACCTTAGATTTCCTTTGGTGTTTAGTTTTGAACAAATTCTGTCTAAAAAACCCTCATTGTGTCCTTCAGTTATTGTTTTTAGCAGATTTTGATCAAGTTTTGAGAGCCGTATGGATGTTTGTGGTTTGAAAGATGTGGAGAAAAGAATGTTTGAGACACCATTTGTGTTTGTGATTTGAAAGAGGTGGAGAAAAGGCTGCAGTAGATTTCAGAAGACCATTTTGTGGGGAAAGAATGCAGTATGCAGCACTGAAGCTTCATTGTCAAGTGGAAGCATTAAAGCGTCAAGCCCCGTGCGATGTGACTCCTGCCAAAAAATGATGACAATTCTCAAAACAAAACAAAGAACCTACCCCCACCCCGTATGTTTTGGATGTGAATTTCACCTCCGTGACGCATGACAACTTGTGAAGCTCACCAAAAACTCCCTCTTCTCATTTCAATGAATGATTTTTGGCTTTTTATTTTCTATTTTTGTCTACGGAAACCGTTTGTTTTCAGTTCTGCCCTTTTCACACCTGACTTGCAGCCTCCTTGCAGGCTTTCACAGCTGGAGCTGCTCTGCCACTCTGAGATACTGCAGTTTTGAAGTGTGGTTTAACAGCAATTGTTCAGGTTTGCTCTTGTGCATAAAGGTGAACATTTGGACGGTGCCCTCAGGGATATGGTGTGAACTTTGGGGTTGTCCTGTTCTGGGGCGAGAGCTGGACGTGGTGATCCAGGCTGTCTGAGGAGGTGGTTGAGCCACCGTCCCTGCAGACACCTGAAAAGACAGATGTGGTGCCAGGGGACAGGGTTTAGTGGTGGATGTGACAGAGTTGGGGTAGTGGTTTGTCTCGGTGATCTTGAAGGTCTTTTCCAACCCCAATGATACTGTGATACTGGGAAGAACTGGTGGCACCAACACCCATCCCTTTTCCAAGGGCTGGAGTTCTGCCTCAGGATGGAAACAGCTCCTTGAACAAACTACATGTGAGGGCACTCAAGGGGTGCAAAAGCCAAGCAGATTGAACCCAAACTCAAAATGAACAAGTGAGAGCAAAAAGGCCCTTTGTTCTTAGCAATCTTACTGGGATTTTGCTTTCTACAAGAATAACCAAGTCTTGCTATAGCTTTTTTTTTTCATATATTAATTAAAATGGCAAGTTTAATATGTAACAAGTAAATAACATGTTATAGGAATATAGTGTTAAATGTGATTGAGAAGTGCAGTTTGATGCATGGTCTGTTTAAAGTACCCATGTCATTTATTAGAGTTGTGCTGAATAGTTTTGCAGATTCATTATCATTTCTGTAGGTATAAGTCTGATCTAGATTACCAAGTGACTGCTTTTTGGAAGAAAATATTCTGCAAGCTTTGCTCCTTGTGAATTGCAAGGGGATTAAAGGGGAACACCTCCCTTGTGAATCAACGAATGGTATTTATTTCTCAAGTATTCCATGGCTTGTTTTTCTTGAAGCTTAAAATACAACTTGGAGGGGTTTTCACCTTAACAAAATGCTGGGTTTCTAATAACTGAAAGATTTCCAGTGACAGTTTTTCCTGTAGAGTTTTGTCCAAACTGTGATGATTATTTTTCTTTTAGATCATTCTGTAAATGTGCACCAGAGCTTTTCTGCAGATCCATGGTGCAGGTTTAGCAGCTCTGAACACAGGAGCTGGCAGTAGGCTCTGCACTGTGCTAGGTCTGCACAAATCATCCCAGTACCTTAAAAGCTGAGCTCCATCTCCCAAATGCCAAATCGTTGGTTTTGATATAAAAGCTTTTTGAAACTGGTTGAAAGTAGCTATAAACCAAAGCCCCACAGCCTGTGAGCTTCCATCTTCAAGGTGGCTTTGGAGAGCACCTGCTGACAGCCCCAGCCTTTCAGGCTTCACTACCTGCTGCAGCAAAGTAGTGAGACTTGAAAGTTGTTGTGGGCATCAAAGCAGCAACCCAGTGGTGCAGGAGGGGATGCAGGTGGTGCTTTCTTTACCTCTGTCTGCATCTGTATGAGTCTATGGGCAACTCTTGGCTATCTCTTTTCTGTGATTATCTGCAGAGCTCTGACTGTGCAGGGCAAGGGAAGCAGAGAAGGGCCAGGGAGACCAGCTAGAGCTCTGCTCTGTAGAACACATCCCTGCAGCCTGGGTTAGAGACAAGAGCAGAGCTTGGAGCACACACAGCTGTGTTCCTGGGTTTCAGAGAACCACTGAAATTTCTGCCAGTAGTTGTGTTTGTTTTGGTTTTTTGGATGTTTTGTTTGTTTTCCTTAGCACTTCCTAAGCTGCTAATAACAGGAGCCAGCAAACTGCTGAGATCTGCAGCAGGGTTTGGGCAGATTTCCTTGACAGAGGTTGAAAAAGATTGAGCTCCACTCTACACCTCTCCTTCCTGTGTTTCTCTGGTGGCAAAAGGACAGTTAAACTCTTGTATCTGTTAATGTTATGGTGAGAAATAGTTGGGGAACTTGCCTAAAAGTTTCAAGCCAAGAGAAAACTTCGTTGGACACAGTCATCTAGTGTGTGGGGGGAAGGAAATGGCTCAGACTGTACTCAAGGACAACTGCAAGTCTCAACCTGGTTCTGCCTGAAGACAATTTTCATTACAGGATTATATTTTCCCCCAGTAAAAGACCTGATTGCTGATCTCTCTGACATATTTCAGAAATATCCATTGCATTTCTGTACCTTGGTGGTTTGGGGGAGAAATATTCTTAAAAGCATCATGTTTTTGTGAACCGTCTTTCTGATTAAAACCAATCTATGGAAAGTTGCTTTCTGATAATTCTTACATTGGAGGAAGAGGAAGGGAAATAAGCTGAGAGGGGAAGACAAGCTCATTGAGAGTGTTCACCTGAGGTCAGCTAAAACTCTCAGCCATGTTAACACCAGGACCACAGGGCACTGGCCATAAAGGTTTTATCAATCATTGTGAATCACCAAATCCCTGTATCTCTGATATGGATGGGTAGTGTTAGAGTTTCTTACTATTTTTTTTCATTTTTAGGCCATTTTTTCTTGATGCTGTGGGACTGTTTAACCTGTCGTTTCCTTTTGAAACTCTCCAAGCAATAAGTGAGGATTTATTTCTGGTACAATGCTCAATAAACTACACGTGCATTTTGGCTAACTTCTCCAGTGCTGTTTGCTTTGTAGTCTGGGACAAATTTGAAAGCTAGGGAAGGCTATTCATAACAACCCAGTGGAGCTTTAAATACTATTGTTTATTTCAACAGTAAGATGGGAGCTTTGGAAGGTTCCTAGGAAATATATCCTGTAGTGCAGAGCTAGTTAAAAACGAGTTTGAAAGGAGAGGGCAGGGAGCTGCAAGGCCATTTGATTGTGCTATAGGCTTTAATATCTCCTTGGTCTTATTTCAGATGCTTGGAGTCAGACTTTGCTTGCTCAGCTAGTAGCACACAGAGTGATCATTAATCAAAGTAAATAACGTGGCTCTAGAAGGAAACACAAGGCACTGAATGCAGAGAGAGTTTGCATTGATTCCAGGGGATTTTGGACAGCCAAGTACTATCACTGCAATGTAAATAGATAAGGTTTCAGGTTCATGATTAGTTCTGCAGTTCACCATGCATCACTTGAGCTGTGGTAGTGGTGTATGAGCCTTTAGCTTCTGTTAAATGTGTCTGAGATTTCAAATGCAACTTTAACTCTCTTTTTACTGCAGACCAAACTCAGGCATTCACACGGCACAGCCCTGGTGGGCTGCAGGGTGTTAAGCTGCTGTGGCTTCTGTGCATATTGAAGGGTTCCCAAGCAGACAAATGTATAGGCAAGACTAGGGAATGGTGGTGCTACCTCAGAAGGTCTCCACTTGCCTGTTCGACCAGATCATCATTGAGTTTTATGTCATGTTTACAGAAAAGCATTAGTGAAGAATCTCATTAACTGATTGCACACTTACTATTTTTTACACGATGCATAAATTTTACCTGTTGTTTTTGGAAGGCTGCACCACAAAGAAGCAATTTGAGGCAGAGAGTGTGCTAATTAGCAAGCAGTGTATAACTAGATGTGCAGGAAGGCAGGTTGTGTGCAGTAGCAGGGTGAGCACTGCAGTACCAGCCCCAGGGGAGGAGAAAGCCCTGCTAAGGTGGCAGGAGCTGCTCCACACTTGATCTGAGAGCACTGACCACCTGAACAGAGAAATCCTGTTGTACCTGGGGAGCAGGAGTTCTCCATTAACCACAGAGAGCCAGGGCTGTGAAATAGTGGCTTTAGCACTGGAGGAGGACTTTTTGTGATGTTCTCTCTCAGAAATGTTTTCTCATTTTCTGTCTTTACAACTTTATGGGGGGGAAAAAAACCAAAAAAGTTGGAAGTGATGTAATTTTTTTGGTGTGTCTGGTGATGGAGTTGATGGGAGTTGCAGCTGCTGAGCACTCCTTACTCAAGGATCTGGTGATTCATACATTTGGAATATACTGGGACATCTTCACTCTGCAGCTCAAGAGCTGCAGGGTAGGAATTGGGTGGTGCAGTCAGACTTCACAGGCTGGCAGGAGAGCTGGCTTTGCTGTGGGGAGGGGAAGACAGTGAGTGCTGGTGATGGATGATAGGTAGGAAAGCTCTGCTTTGCTAGGTGGTGTGGGAAACTCAATTCCAAGTGAGTTTATGACATGCTTGGATTTAAACCCAGAATCAGCAAAATCCAAGCACTTGGAGTCATAAAATCATAAAGTAATGTAGGTCAAACTGGTCCAGCCCCTCTGCTGCAAGCAGGGCAAGATTAGATGAGCTCTCTCAAGGCCTCATCTGGTTAAATTTTGGATTAGGTCCAAGACTGGAGAGGTTCACCCTTCAAGTCGTCCTGCTTATCTTGTATAATTAAAGAATCTTCTCTTATCTTGTTCAATTCTGGAAGTTAGAGAATATGATTTTACACAAACACCAAAAATAACACAGGTAGGATTTGATTATTAAGTAGCAGCTCAACTGGGAAGCTGCCTAAGTGCCATTTTACTGCCTCAGGACTAATTGAAGCAGATTATACACCTTGTGAAATGAGCTGGCACAGGCCTATGCAAGGCACAAATTGTTAGTTGAATTCTCATGTCTGGAAGAGGCTATACTGCCATGGGGGCAGAGGAAGGTTATAGCCCAGAAGGGCTTGTATTTCCCCCTTTCTTGCCCTAGTATCACCTCTTTTAAATTTTTATGATTATTTTTTTCCCTCTGGGTAGGGAAATTACCTGAAGGGTACCTCAATTATTCATTGGGTATTTTTCACTTTCAGTTGTCAAGTCAGTGCTCAAGAACCAGGCTGGTGTGAGATAGAGCAGGTGTTAGAGAAAACACTTGGGCACCAAAAAGGCCTTGCACAGACATGGGCTAGAGAAAGACAAAACCTGAGGCTTCTTTACTCTTATTTCTCTAATCATCAGAACAAATGACTTTGTTAACATTTTCCCTAGCTTAACCTCAAGTGTTTTTATAAACATACATATACTTGACAAGAATTTGGGCCTCTTCTCTAACAGAAAAGCATCTTAATTATTAAACTTATAAAGATGCATCTTTATGTAATTTATAAGGAATTTAAAGGGCTTGGAAAATATTCCCTTTGAAACCCATGTTGCACTTTGTCTGAAGAGTTATAACTTTCTCTAGCTGTGCATCCTGGCAAGTGTTTTGAACATTTCTGCAAGCTTTTACTGTATGAAAGTATTGTACATCTGACCATATAAAGATAATATCTCTGGTAATAAGCCACAGTAGCATAAATTCTTGTAGACCTGAAAATCAAAAGCTATCTAGTAAGCTGGCACAAACTTGTTGTGGGGACAGTATAGTTGAGGTCTCTTATCTGTTTATGGAGGGCCTCATCTGCTTGGTCTTCCTGGTCAGGTGGCCTGTAGAAGGCCCCCCCACTATGATATCACCTCTCCATGTATTCCCTGCATTAGAGCACGGCCCTTCATTATGGAGAGTATGAAGAAGCAGATAGCAGACATGGACTGGTGCCATCTCTCCAAGTACAGAAAGAAGATGTGGCTGCAAGGAGGTTGCTTTGGTGCCACAGAAACCAACAACAAATCTTGGATTGACTTCAGAGAGAGGGGCTCTGAGTGCAAATGAGCATATGCCTTTCCCTCCTGTAACTCAGAAGTCCTTTCTCTTGGACGTAGTTGTGTAATTGACAGTGTGAAAGAAACTGGAGTAGGAGGACAAATAGTAGTAAGGAGGTGTAGGAATGGAATGAATCCTGAGATCAAGGGTGAGATTCATGTGCCAGCCTGTCACATTAATAGCAGAGACAAAAGCTAATGCAGAGCACTGAAGAGCAGATCGTGTTAAGTCACCTGAACTGCTCTGGTTTACCTGTGGTGCTGTGCAAAGTGACTTTGGAAATGATTTGATTTTCCACGGTGCACACACAGGGTCCTGAAAATAGCACAAATATTTGAGCAGATCTGCTTCAAATACTGACAATTTCCCCTTCTGTGAGAGCTCCTGTGGTTGTTGTGGTTTAAAATAAATCACGTTTCCATGCATTTTGACTTCCTTGGGCATTAGGGAAGATTATAAACTACTTCATGCGCAGGGTGACATTTCAGACATGGGCGTTTGGGGTCCTCATATGCTTTTTTTCAGCTATTTGCTTTATCACTTCATCTGTATGCGACCTGTCTCCATCAGTGGAACTTGACATGTGCTGTGAAGTTCCTGCAGGCTCTGCTTTGCCAGGAGGATCTAGTCCTTCATTAAGCTGTGAGTCCATGGGCGCTGTCGCTCAGCTGCTCGGCAGCAGCTGCTGATGCTAGAAACACTCCTTGAGGCTCTTTGATCCCAAACCACTTGGTGACTCTTGCATGTCTGATGGTGGCTGCAGTTTTGAACTGCCTAACCAAATCCAGGAGGCCAGATGGGGCTCCCTCAGAGATCAGAGAGCCTTAAGCACCAGCCCTGCAGTAGCATCCAAATGGTGGTAGGAGTGGGAGTTGTTTTAAAGGCTTTGGAATAGCTGTGGATTTCCTGAGGTAGGCAAATAGTGAGCTGAGCCATTTTTTGAGTGCCTTTGTGGCAGTGTAAGATGCATGTAGTGGGGTGTCTGATTCATCTAGATGAGTAGGATAGAGGAGGCTGGGAAGAGAAAAACAGCCAAAGGAATAAAGCAGAAAAGCTGAAAATGGAAAAATTAGAGGGGAGCTTTGTCCCAAAGAGACCAGATGCCACAACTCTGCAGCTGAAGATGGACCTTGCTTTGCTTGTGAAGTACCACCAGATACCTCCCAGCTGTGGCTCTGGCAGTGCCTGGCAGCAGGGAGAAATGTGATTATTTGAAGTGTATGACTGTAAAATGCTGTGCCCCTGCCAGTCGTGCTGACTCCAGCATGTCCCCCCGTGCAGCTGTCTTTAGCAAACAAACCTACTGATCCTCTAGGTAACAGTCATGGAGCAATACCTGGCAACTGGTTATATGTCACACACAGCATTTAAAACAGAAGACTTCCACTGTCCATCTCATAACAATAAACCCAAATTTTGCAATACTCTCCATCAGTTAGTGGAAACTGCTCTGTAAGCACAGAACAACACAATCACCCCTGCTCTCTGCCTTATGACCAGGTTTGTCCTGCTGATTCCTTACTCTGAGGTATGGAAATCTGACTGGGATTTTCACTTCACCTGCATAATGGCATTTTCTATCCCAGTGACCCACAGCCAGAACACCTTGGTTGCTCTCAAATCAGTGCTGTGTTGGGCTTGTCCTTCCCAGAGGTTGGTATGATCAGGCAAAGAACATGCTTTACTTCTCTGGGAAGTGATCACAGCTGGTATCTAGTGATGGAGATTAGTCCCCAGTATTCAAATATATCTATTGATATAATTCCAACTATTAGATAAGTGGACACTCCTGTGCATTTTCTCAACAGGTTTTACTCACCTATTCTCATCAACTATAATATCACATTTTGCAAACAGGTGATTTACTTACTCCTGGCTAGTACTTCTTGCTAAGAATTTTTTCTCTCAGAATACTGTGAGAGGCATTTCCTTGATGTTATTAACCTCAATGATACTCTAAAAACTAAGAATAACTTTTGTATACCTGAAAAGCTTCATGGGACTATGAGTGAAAGATACTATTTTCAATTAAAGACTGAGATATCTCTAACAGCACAGTAAGATGCAGTTGAAAGTTATGAGCAATATCTTCACTGTCCAGCATGGATCTTGTTTTCTTGTTTGCAAAGGTTATTTATTCAGTCAAACACTCACAGAACAGCCCAATTATAAAAAAAAAGCCTTAGCATAACTTTTTTTTGTACTATAAACTGGGGAACTGCCTGAGTAATTTTATTCTAAGCAGAAGTAATTACCTAGGTTTGTACTCCAGGGCTTTCCTTTTATTAATGTTTAGAAACAATGCTGTATTTTGAACCCCATTATTCTTTACATCTCTAGCATTAAACACAATGTTGGTGAGCCAGCTGAGGGGCAAAAGGTGAGTACAGAGAGCTTTGCCTTGCTTGGGAAGGAAAAACATGAGTGACATTTAAAAGTGGTTAATAAACTCCATGGCTAAAGTCAATCTGCAGCAAAAATTATTTAAAAATGCTATTTCCTCAGTAAATGACTATTAGAGAACTTCCTTGATTATTCATCTATCTGGTTTTGAAAATTTCTAATTTATTTTGGAAGCCAGGTGGTAATGAGCTCACGGACAGTTTATCACATAATTTCCAACTGGCAACAACACTGGTCTGTGATTGTGTTTCTGCTCCTGATAATGTTTGTTTGCTTTACGCTTTATAGAGCATTAAGGTAAAAAATACACTTTATGGTAATTGTAAGTCCTGCCTGTGCTCCCCTAGAGGGAAGATGAGCTCAGAGGTATCTTATCTATCAATATGCCCTGAAAACAGGAGTCTCTTCATGAAACCTTTGCAGTGGGAGATGGAAGTGACTGTGCAGTTGCCACGTGTGACTAGATGATGATGCATTCCTATCAGTGGCAAAGGGATCATTTTCATCCTGCACAATATTTCTTTTCCCACATCAAACAGACTTAAAAAGCGAACATTGCCTTCTCTGCTCCTCTGTGCTGAGGCTCCAAGGCCTGAAGAACTGAATATGGGCCACTTCTCTCCTGAGGTGCAGGGACTTTCCTTCCTGGGGCCACAGGCTGATAAATCCAACCCAGCAAAGAAGTAGGAGCAGTGGCACTGAGCCTGCAAGCCAGGACACGTGTCCACAACTCCCTCAGCTCCAGGAGGTTTCTTCCCTGCCACCTGGGGGTTTGCAGCTCCCTTCACTGACAAGAGCTCACACTCTGACCATGGCAGTTTTCCCCAATGTTCTCACTGTTGCAGTCAGAGCTGGGTACAATGTGTGTCTCTAGAAACAAGTGCTTTTATGTGCATCTCCAGTCGTGCTCCCAAATGGTCTGTGCTAAATGAAATGTATTGTTTTGTTGATTTAGCTTTTATCTTAAGAGCAGGGTTTTCAAATAACCGTGCATGGAAACCCATCAGATGTTGGAAAGCATTCCATGCAATAACATAAGCAGTTAAAACATCATCTTCCAATATTCTTGCAGCAAGTAAATTTGCAGTTCAGGTTGTGTTGGAGTCCAAAGCAGCAGTGAATACCCTAAGAAAGGACTGAGACTAGATTTTGGCACATCAGAGGGATTAACCTCAATGCTTCATCTTTTCAGGCATCAGATAGATGCAGAGATGTGCCAAGCTGTATCCCAGAGGAGATTCTCCTCCTTTGCTGGCCAGGGCACAGCCCAAGGTCTCCTGTCTTCACTGACTAAATCAGACCCCTTGAATCTGAGGCAGGGAGAAAATCATCTGCTTACTGTGAGTGCCTCAGTGCAATTTCATGTTAATAAATCTTTATAAATACCCAGAACAAATAACCTCATCTGTAACCTCAGGCTCAGAAACCAACCCAACACCTTCGTGGTGCAACATCTTTGTGTTTCAGACATTAGCTGTGGAAAACAAGCAGCTTTGCAGCAGGATTATGGGAATGTATGCAATATTTTCTCCTCTATTTCCCAGTGTGACAAATAGTTTTGAAATAACAGCAAAGAGATCTTTCAGGTATGGAGTGAAGAGATTAAAACAGGAAGAGCAGATTTTTATAGAAATCTGTGCCTCTATGTAATAAAATATCAAGTGTTGTGAAGTGAATTCAGCCTCATAAAGTTAATTCAGCCTCATTTTTAGTCAGCTTAAGGTCATAGAATGATAATGTAAAGGAAAACCTATTCTAGACATTTCTTCAGGCATTGTAGTTACTTCATTAGCCTTTATTTCTTCTCACTTCTGCTCTCTGACTGCTTTTCAAGTCTCAGGTTCTTCCTTTTTGAAACACTTTGATGTGCTTCTCTGTCTGACAAACTGTTTAAGGTCTTGATCTTAATTTAACTTTTGTAGATACCTACAGAGAGTTTTGTTAATGAAGTCTTTAAAACACTAAATGAAGTTCTAGTTTTCTTCATGAATAAAGTTTTATCCTTGTCATTATTTTTCCTTTGGAATGATGTTCTCATTTAACATCTGGGAAATCTTTATTCCTACAAAGCAGCTGGGGGCTTGTAGGGCTGGGGATGCAATTAGCTGAGGATTTTATATTTCTTTGGGGAGCCTTTTGTTACAAGACTAGGAATATGACATAACTGCAAAGGTCCTTTCAGAGAAATAAGTCTTTGATACTTTAGAGACATGAGGGCAAGTGGTTACCCAACCCTAGATGAGGAGTCCTCCTGTAAATGGATGCACAGTGCACTGTTCTTTGGATTGAAGCCATGGTTTTCCCTATCTCAAGTTTGATGTGAGGTAATGAAATTGATCTGAGGCTTGCTCATAAACTATATTTATTAATTTGGAGCTGCTGCTGATGATAGCAATATGAATTCCTGAGTCTGTAATATGGGGCTGATGGGAATAATTCATTGCAATGTTGCAGCCTTATTTCGTGTTTCACATCCATAAGGTGAGACTCAGAGGCTATAAAACCCTCCTCGAGGCACAAGGAAGAGATGTATATAAGAGGAAAAGGTTGACATTAAGAGGAAGAAAATGTTTCCAAAAGGTTTGTGAAACTAGGAGGCTACGTCAGCCTTATTGTTAAGAACATTTGGGGCTATTAGGGGAGCCCCAGTGCAGTGCTTAAGGGACCCACTGCAGCCTGGAGGAGAGACTGAACCAAGAAGAGCACAGATGAGAGAGGAGCACATCCCCACTGTCCTCTTTGCCTTCCCTGACCTTGGCATATTCAAACTTTCAGTATAGTTTGAAATTGTTTTCTACTTGAGAACATAGTGGAAAGACAAGGGTTGATGGGCACAAGTTGCTCCTGGGGAGATTCCAGTTGGACACAAGAGGTAAATTTTTCACCATGAGGACAACAAACATTGGAACAGTCTCCCAGGGGAAGTGGTGGGTTCCCCCACATTGGACAGTTTTAAGTCTCAGCTTGACAGGGTGCTGAGCCATCTCATATAAATGATAGTGTTGCCTCGAAAGGTTGGACCAGATGATCCTTGAGGCCCTTTCCAACCTGGCATTCTGTGATTGAATCACACAAAAGATTTCTTTGCTGTAGTAATATTTGCATTGGAAAAAACCTCAATAATCCAGTAACAGCTTTCCTGGAAGTGTGAATAGCCTAAAGGTACTGTCAGATTTAAGGCATTTGTCATAACCTTCATGACAGCAGATTAGTAAAAATGTGATCTCTTTTTGAAAAACCAATATTTATTTTTGTAAGGGGAAAGTTCAAGGAAAAAGTATTTCTGGGGTGTAGAATTTGCTGTTGTTTTTAATCTACCAACAACTTGGCAGTGTTCTGGTTGTTTGTTTTGTTTTTCCTAAGTTCTTTCCTTCACAAATGAAATAATAAATTGTTTACATTCTCTGAAATGTGAAGTAATTCCATTTGGCTAATGTTGTTGATTCTTGTTTATTTTGAGAAGAAAAATATTTTGCCTCTGGTTGAAGTTAAGACTCAGCATGCACAGCCCTGTCACTAAAAGAGAGACCTTTAAATCATAATGCAGTCTCACTCTTTAGAGAGGGACTGAATGATCTTTGGAAGTAGAAAGCTGCATCAAGAGATTTGACAAGGTTCATTAAAGTCCAATTAAAAATTCATTTTAACACTAAGCATCCTGTCCCTTTCCTTTCCCAAGCAAAAGTTTCATGGCATACAAGTAAATACATATTTGAAGTGTATTATGGAAATCAATCATCTACATCTTTAATTCATCTCCTTGCATAATAATTGATGTCCTTTAGGGATTTTGACTGGGCATTGGGTGGGAGCAGCTTAGTCAGAACACAATGGAGCATTGGATGTGTGAGCCTCAGTTGTCCATGGTGGGAATTTTGTTAAGTGAATTGAAATAAAAAATATTTTCAAAAGAGTCAGGAATGATCTTTTTTTAAAGGGTTCATCTGTTTTCTGAGCAGTGCAGTCTTGGCACACACACTCAGAAAGCCATGACTCAGCAGCTTTACGCTGAGGGATTTTCAGTGGTTCTTTTAACTACTTCCAAGTGCATTTTATTCAACTTAGGATGGTACTATTTTCAGTTGCTGGTTCTAAGACACGGGGAATAACCTTTCCCATCCCTTGCTCCTAATATTATAAAACCTGACATTTCCATTTGGTTGGTTGGTTACAGAGTATGAGTTTTGTGAGACTCATAATGATGGGGACATTTGCAACATCAGTAAATCCAGAGGTAAAAATCAGGTGTTAGGCAGCTCCCACGTCCTGTGGCTCTTAAAACTGCTCTTAACTCCTTTATTTTTTGCACACATGAACCTGCCCAGCATTTCTTTGGGCATGGTAGATGTTGTGTGGAGTCAGTCCTTTTTCCCCAGTGCCTGCCCTTTCCCTGGCTCTGTTCCCTCCAGTACAGCTCATCTGTGTGACACTCTGCAGCCTTCTGAAATTGTGCAAAACTTCTAAATACTTTTAGGCCAAATGCAGGAGTGGGGACTGGGGTGTGATGGCTTTTCAAAGTGTTGGACTGTGGCTGTTCAAACACTGTGTTTGAGTGGCCCGTGCAGGGTGTTACGTGCCTGCAAAAATTAGTCATTAGAAACTGATTGGGAAAGATAAATGAGTTCTGTGATGCTTTTTAAAACTGCATTTTTCACAGTTACGTGCAATTAATGTAAAAGGTTTTCAGGAATCTTAAATCATAGAAAGAGCATTTTCTATCAGCAAACAACCTGGAAGGTAATGTCACATTTCAGGCAAAGAGAGGCCCTGGTGTGTGTTTCTTCACCCTTCTAGGAGCTCTCTGCCCATTTTTTCAGTGAGCCTCACCTAAAGGGACAGAAATAAGAACACCCATTTTAGTAGAAATGGCTCAATAACTTCAAACTTTTGGTGACAAAATTAGACTGGGAATACTTGGGGTAAGTACACTTGATCATTCCTAAACTGTTGTCTTAAATTTGACCCAAATGTTTCCTG
>NW_009953098.1:383561-392427 GCF_000747805.2 Chaetura pelagica | reverse complement strand
GATAGAAATAACCCTTCCTTCCTTTTGCATGTGTTCTGAATTGGAACTTTATATGTCTGCAGCTTGGACAGTGTGTGTCATTCTGTGAAGAAAAGAGCACCCTAAGCTGGACTTTATTCTTCCCAGTGATACTGTTTGGAGGTTCAGCTCAGTTCTTGCTGTCACCCAGGATTAAAAGCTGTAGATAATATCTCAGGGCTGCAGCAAGGCCTTTCAGCAACTTGGATGACAACTGCAAAGATGCATCAGAACAATGCAGAAAATGACTTCTGGGAAGATCATGAGAAAATAAAGTAGGGCTAATGAACCTGGGCTCTCCTCTCTTCCCTCTTGGCAGTCATTCATGGTGATGCAAAGTAAGTATAAAGCCTGGTGCCACAACAACAGACTGGTGATTTGTGCTGGCTTTTAAGGGTCCTAAAGCTAAGAGGGATCTTTAAGGGCTTCCCTGAATTAATTCCTGTCTGTACTGAAGTTTGAAGCTTAAGCTTCAGGGCTGCAGCTGCCTGCTCCATGGCTGTAGCACCAGGGAGCTGGGCTCATAGACCATCTTTGTTGCAGGGCTTGGGTTCATCTGGACATGGGGATGAGCTGGAAGGTTCCTGGGATGGTTTCTGTGCTCAGACCTGAGCAAGGGGAGCGCTTTGATGGAGGAGGGGTTATGAGGAGCTCTCCTGGGCTGCCTTGCATCTGCTGGCCTACAGGCTTCAGTGCCAGCTAGAGGGATGGCATCCTGGGGCATGGGGATGAGTTTTGCTGAGTGTGTGGACCCTGCTGATACCAGCACATGTCACTTTTGTGATGCTGAGCAAAGCGATGCGGCAAAATTGCCAGCGGAAGCGGCGTGAGGAGAGATGTCCCACCTGGGCAGGTGGGTCGGTGGGATCCAGCAAAAAACAGAGGCTGCAGGAGTGGGTGTTTGAGCTTGGTGATGAGCTGGGTTGTGCCCAACATTGTGCTCGGCCCAAGTGCCATCTGCTCTTTTGGATAAGACCCCTTTGCTCCTGTGAATTGATGGTGTGGGGATGCTGGGCTACGTTTCCTGCCCTACCTGTTTCAGTGCCATTGAGGATTATTGGAGCTGCCATGTGCTTGTTCTTGTTGATGGCATCAGTTCCATCTCCAGGGAGCATGAAGTACTGTGGGTTTTTGTTGGGTTTTTTTGTGTCTTTACAATTTAAACCTGTTACCTCTATTTGCAATCAGAATATTTGAGATAATCCCCTTTAGAATTAAAATGGCACCTTATAATGTCTATACCGAGATTGAAATCCATCCTAATATCTTAGATTTGCATGAAATCAGTATTTAAACATTAGGCATTTCCTATTCACATGTAAAGACAAATACAACTCAGAGAATTCTTGGGCTAAACACGTGAAATCGTGCTTAGTGGCAAAACATTCTAGTTCAGAAGAGTAACTATCATCAGTCCTTTCTTAGGCAAAGGCATAGGGGAGGAGAGGTCTCTTTTAGCCCTTTGATTGTATTATGATCAGCAACAATTGGCTTAAGTCACTAATTATGGAGGTAATTTCCTTCGTGTCATGACTCTCATTTAAATTTGAATCATGTTTGGTGCTTTGTACCAATGCACCTATTCAAATTTATTTTTTTTTTCATTGTTAATTGAATTACAGCCTAGAACCAAAAGTGGTTTGACAGAAATTGCAGGTAAATTTAATCATCTAATAGATTAGAAATGTAAAAATTAGGAAAAAAAGGTATAATTATTAACTATGGTGTGCTACCAGCATAACAAAAAAAAATAGAAGTTACTGTAATGACTCAAATGTTGGTAACTGTTACCAGGCAATCCCAATCAGTCTTTTTCTTTGGGGGAAGTTTAACAGGTTTATACAACAGTGTTAATTAACATCAGTTGCTTGAATGAAAATATTTTGGCTACAGTCAGTGACTCCTAGGTCAAACTTCTATTTAGATAATACTTCTGCTTTTCATGTTGTTCCCTCTGATGTCTCCTACTCTTTCAGTGCCCAGGTTGGGTGTAGCAGGTGTTGCTTTGGAGGTGCAGGGGGAGCTGATACTGCTCTCACCCCTCCAGAGCAGCAGCTCCCCTTCCCTCCACCCACCCTGATCCCAGGACTGGAGCTGATCTGTGGTTTCCTGGTCTGAGGTGTTGGGCTGAGTATCTGGTCTAGGGGAAGAGAGAAAACAACCCTGGCAATGCATGAATGCAAATAACTTTGTCACTGGTGGATTTTGCTCCATCTTTTTCAGGGACAATTTTTTTGCTCTGATACAGGAAAAGATCTAGACTAAAGACACTTGGGCCATTTTTCTGTTGGCCACAGGGTACTTGTGCATGAGGGGCAGAAAGTGACTCCTGACCTGGTAAAATGTGGGCAGTCCAGTTGAACCTCTCTGGTGAAGAAGGGATGTCTTCTGCTGTAAGGCAATTCAAGAAAGGAATGCTGTTTCTCCTTATTTCCTTTCTTATGCAAAGCATATAGTAACAGTAACAGGAAGCATCATTAACCTTCCTTTCATTTGGGGAGGAACTGGTTGACTGCACTAAAATTATTATGAGTGATACATTGGATAACAAACAGGAATGCTAATTGGAGACAATGTCAGAGCAGTGTCTGAGGGACAGAGTGAAAGGCAATGCTTGCATCTGCTCATTCTCTATGCAAAGGACTGCAGTGAAAAGGAAAATGATGAGGGCAAAGCTGAAGCCGTGTAGAATTGCTGTGGGTTTAATGTGTTTGCTGTACCTTACCTTGGTGGCAGAGAACCTGCCACTTTGCACAGTATTTCGTTTCAGCCCTGGGCCATCTTGTGTGAAATGAAAGTTTGAGTGTGGTGGAGAATGTCATTGCCTGCTTTTTCTGGCTGTGAAAAAGCTTAAGCGTTCACTCTTTTATCTGCTCTATTCTATTTTCTCTCCTTAGAGTGTTCTAGAAAATCTACATATCCCAAATTGCCCATGCTGACTCCTTAGTGAAGGAGCAGTGATGTGTTCATGCCTTGGGACTTCAGATTCACCAGCTGAGTTGGTGTAATAGGCTGATGTTTGATGGATCACAGGCTGAAAATGTTCTCTTGGTCTGTACTACTCTGAGTTACTGAGTGTCCACTGGAAAAAATGAAGCTCTGTGTCCAAACTGTGCTCTTTCTCATTGAAAGAGCAAAATGAGAGTTAATCTTCTGTCCTCTTGTGAATATGTGTGTGGGAACTGCTCTGGTGTGGGATACTGAGTTGGGGTTTTGTGGTTGGCTTTTTTTCTAGATTACTAAGTTTGTTCTTATGAATTAGAGGTTTTTAATCAGACCTCTGGAGATCTCTAGTGAGTTTCTTACTATTTTCTTGCATGACATGAAGCCATTCAGAAGAAAACTGAAAGCCATGTTCTGTAAAATAATAATTTCCCTTTGCTTTAGTTAGTAATGTCCAGTATTACTGAAACTGGGTATAAATATTCATGCCCCCACCTCAAAATGGAAAACCAGTCATGGAAAACTAAAGGAAGACTGTAAGACAATTTAAGAGATACTGTTGAAATATCTGGATGAAAGGCACAAAGAAGCCTTTCAATCTCAGGAACACTCATTGCAACAGTGAAAAATGTGAGACACTGCCAAGGAGAATCCCAGAAGGTCAAAACCCAAACCTGAAAGATTTCATAGACATCAGATTATTTGGGCAACGTTAACATTTTTGCAAAATTAAACCCACAGCTAGATTAAATCATCCTGAAGTCTGTAGGTCTGATCACCTTTAGGTATGTAACAGGTATCTCCCAAAATGAGAAGGTGTAGTAGGGAATACAATCAGCTTTGAGGAAAACAGAGGTGAGAAGCCAATTGTTTGAGCTTGTCCCCGTTGTTACTTGTGGTTGAACCATATTGGAGAAAATGCTGTGTCACAGGATACATTGGATTGTCAAAAAAACCATTGCTGGTGGGAATATTGTGATAGATTTTAATGGGAAGAATTTCTTTACAGATAGGAATATCCTTAAGATTGTAAAAATGTACTTCATGCAGGCTTATTCTTCTACCCCAAAACATGTGCGTACATGTATTGTGTTGACTAATTAAAATCAAATCATGTGCTTCAATTTAACATGTTCATTATAAAAATTAAGTGGGTTGATATGCTCGTATGTTCTCCTCTCACTTTGGTTCATTAGATATTCTTTGCAATTGTATTCAGGAGAATGGGCAGAGCTACAACTCCTGGAAAGCAGAGAGATGATGAAAGGTTTCTAAAATACTATCGGAAGTAACAGAGTTTTTTTCTAAACTAGTTGTTTGTTTGTTTTTTTAGCTGAGAGCACCCATTTTTAAAGGCTCCCTGTACATACAACATTATGAAATATTTCCTCAAATGCAGCAACTTATTAGCTGCATTCCTGATTAGTTTCTTAATTTGTCTCAGAAGAAAAAATATCACTCAGATGTGAGCAGTTTTGCTATTCCATGCCTAATTTATTTGGAAAGCTTAAATGAATTCCATAAATATTTAAATTAAATATAATCTGCATTTACTTAGTGATTTTAATTACGAATGAAGTTGCATTTCCCCTAAAATGTCTCAAAGTTTAAAGCAGGATATAGCAGGATAATCATAGAGTCATAGAATCATTTGGGTTGGAAGGGACAAGGCAGTGATGCAGAGCCAAGAATGTGCAATGGCTGTTCTACCACAGGGTTACAACACACTGTGCACATCTTGTGTGCCTCACACTTGGCTTTCTCCCATCTTCCAAGATCCCTGATAGGTTGGTACTTGTTATATTGAGATGATATTATGTCTGTGGTTTAGCTGAGATCAGTTGTATTCATTACCTTTCCCGTTTCCCACCCTTACAGATGCCAGTGCCTGCACTGGGCTCTTGTTTCTGTGCCAGTCCTGCTTTGAGGCTCTTTTGGTGGTACAGCTACTGTTGCTGCAACCAACACATTGCTGCTAATGGCCTTCCTTGTCTGCTGCTGCTTCTCCTCTTTCCCACTCACTTAGCACTTCTGCATTGTGTTAGATAGCCACAGGGAACTCTTGGCCAGAGATGCCCATCCTTGGGTGTCTGTAGAGCCCCAGCACAATGAGCCCTGGCTGGTGCTGCTTCAGTGACCTGGTGTTTTTGTGGGTGTGTAGGGTGCACTCTGGAGTTTTGTCATTTTCTTTTCTTAGGCTGTGCAGCCATGATGCTTTGGAACAAGAGCTGTTCCTGCTCTTCCCTGACTTGGGCTTCTGGACTGGACTGGCTCCCCCTGCCAGCCCAGCTATGCTCCATGATATACAAAGTAGCTCACAATTCATGCTTGCAAGAAGATACTGTTTGTTGTCTTGGATAAATGACTTTGCTGAGATTCATGAATGAAAAGAACAGGATGGAAGCTAGATGCTAGTATTTATTTTTCTTTCATTTAAAAATTCTTTCTGGTGTTTCAGATAGGTGTCTGAGGAGGCTGTAGACATAACCAGGGAGAACAAGCAGAGAGGGAAAGATGCCAGGTTTTGGTTGGATCACTGAAGCACAGTTTCCAAAGCCATGTGATGTTACTATAGAAAAATTCAACTCTGCTGTTTCACAGAGGTTTCAATTAATTAATATGTTTATGTAATTTTGTGAAGTTTAGTAGCTTTTTAATGACTGTTTGTATTAGTTTCTGTTTATGGGTGACTCAGATTACTTACTTTTCTAGCCTCAGGATGCTGCAACATCATGTGTCATGCTCTACTGACTTTGATAGTCCATTGGTGACTGCAGAAGGTAGAAATTCTTTCTGTTGCACGGAAAGATGCCATTATATTCCCTTCTGCTAATTTGTCAGATATGCTACTTTAATTACCAAAATGAATGCTTAGGGGTCTGATTGCTGAAAAACTGTGTGCATGGATTAAAGCTTCCTGGCTGGAGCTGGTTTGTTGTGTTTGCAGAGAAGCATCAGCAGAGAAGATGTTCACACGTAAACCAGACTGAATAAACAAGTGAAGTTACATGGGGAGTGGGGAGCTCTTCCTGGTGCTTGTGTGATGAAAGCTGCTCAGATTTGAAGCTGTTAATTGTGGGCAATTTTTGCTTGGTGTTGTGATGTCTGAATTACCCAGGACTGGCCTTCCCAGTACCTGAAGGGGGATTACAGGGAAGCTGGGGAGGGACTGTTTACAGGAGTGTGTAGGGACAGGATGAGGGGCTATTGTCTTGAACTAGAGCAGGGTAGATTTAGACTAGATATTAGGAAGACGTTTTTTACTATGAATGAAACAATGAAACAAGTTGCCCAGGGAGGTGGATGGGGGCCCCATCCCTGGAGACATTTGAGGTCAGGCTTGATGGGGCTCTGAGAAACCTGATCTAGTTGAAGATGTCCCTGTGCACTGCAGGGAGTTGGACTAGGTGACCTTCAAAGGTCCCTTCAAACCCAGTGCATTCTACGATTCTAACTGTGTTTGATGATAAATTACTAAACCCACAACAAATTCTGTGTAAGCCACAGCTGACCAAGTCATCTGATTAACAGGATTTTATCCTTTTGTCCTTTTAATGGGGATGTTTGAAATACACTGTTTAGGAGCCACAGAGAGATGTAAATTTCAAGGATGAACATCATCGTTTCTCCCTCTCTCTCTCTTCCTCTAAAGGTCTCCCTGGCGTTTTTGAGTCTCCTCCCTGTGAGCAGTTCAGCTTGGTGCCACCCACAAGTGCAGAGTGCTTCAAAAAGAGCCCATCACAGGCAATGCCAGCAAGACCCTGAGTCACAGAGGGAGCAAACATTCCCAGCCCATCGCCCTGCGCTGGCCTCAAATCCTCTTGGGAGCAGCTACCACAGGGGCTGAACTTCGCTGTTTCCTGCTCTGCTGCCCAGGACCTTTTCTGCATTAACAAAGGCTGATGGAAACCTTCATCTAGGTGGCACTGTGTGGGAGTGAGACACTTGCCCAGCTCGCTGGCAGCCTCACCCAGCTGTGGTCCCTGCCAGCAGCGCTGGGTCACCACGCACCAGATGTGCAGGTGGCTGCAAAGAGCTTCCCTCCTTGAGCACAGGTGCTCTCTTCCAAGCAAAAAGTAAGTGTTGGTCAGTAAGTGCTGGGCAAAGATATTGCTGTATGTCCTGATTTTAAAAACTGTTGTTCCTTGGCTGCAGGCAAGGAGGAGATGGCAATCCAAAAGTCTGGCAGTGGGAAAGTGCCAGTGCCAACCCACAGCCCTTAATTTTCCTGGCAAGGTGAGATGAGGTGAATCCAGGATTCTTTCTTGGTTTAAAATGCTTTGTTAGCAAATACTGCTTCTGACTTCTTGTAATTTGGAACTTGCCCCAGTTAATCGCTGCCCTTATTTTAAATTGAAAGGTACTTTACTTAATGTGTTCTCATCAGCCAAACCTTTGCTGGGTTCATACAAGGAGCAGTTTAGTGTTCATCACTCTCACTTTTTTATTGTCCAAGGTGAATCTCAAGGGACTAAGGGTCTGAACCAAGTGGCTTCAGGCTACTCATCTGGAAAACAGAGCCATTTACACCTTTTTAAAGAAAATAATTTAGTAATCAATGCAAGAGAGCTGTCTCTAACCCAACCCATTTGGAAAAATTGCCAGTATAGTAATTACAATAATTTTATCACAGTAATACTGATTATACCTCTCCATTATTGCCAGCATTTCTTCTTCCTTGCAAATACAGAACGGAGGTGGTTTTGCATCCTCTTCCATGATCCTGCATTAGAAATGCTTTGTTATTTGAGATTGACACTGCAGAGATGAACATGGACCAGAGATTTTCCTGAGCATTGCCCTGCAGAACATTAATGTGGTTAAAACCATTGGAAAGTGAGGAAGACATTTCTGCTGTGCTTCTGGCAATGCAGCAAGTGCTGCCTTCCAAGCTCTGTACATTCTGAGCCTGGAGCAGGGAAGGACCCAGGTCTCTGAGTGTCAACAAGTCTGAGATTCTGTAGAGATTTGGGGAACAGCAGATCCTAGTGGTCAGAGTTGGAGAGGGACTTCTCAAGGACACGTGGGACACCAATCAGTGACCAATGGGCTGGCATTGGCACCAGAGGAAACCAGTGAGTGTTTCAAAAGGCAGATTCTCAGCTTGGTGTTTGAGAAATTCCTAGTACTTGGATAAGTCCATCAAGAACAAACTTGATAAATATGTTTATTTCAGAAACGGCATGAAATAGGATACAGAGGCTGTTCTGCATGTTCTGCTCAAAGAAAACATTTGATTTTCCTCTCCTAGCAGGAGTGGGAATGATTTGTTAGAAAAAATTCATGAGAAGATAACTTTCTGATGGAGAAGCAAAAAAGAAAAAAGCCTTAACGGTACCAACTCATTACTGCTTGTAGATTTTGCTAGTGCAGATTTGTAATTCTGGGGAGAGTAACTATCTATGGTAAAAATCTCTGGTTCCTGTCTAGCAGCACAAATGCTGTGAAGAGCCACACGGGTTGTTTCGCAGGGAGCATTTCTCACTGTGATGGCTGCAGGAGAAATACTTCATGCAGGGTAAAAGCCTCCCTAACCTGCTCACGTGCTCCATGTGATCATCTACAGGATTTACCAACTGCCCCTCTCATCACCTGGTGGGTGCACGTTAGGATGTCCTGACACCAGAGTTCAGAGGCTAAGAGGAGGTGAAGCCACCTCCAGCAGGGTTTTATACAGAGCTGTTTGTCTCAGGAATTGCCAGAAGTTTTAAATTACTGCTGCTGTTGTCAACAAGTTTCTCCTGTTATAGAACATAACAATTAAGGTCCTTGGAGGTTTTGGATCACTTATGTTTCTCAGTGTAGCTACAGACTGTGAACATAAGGGTTTCATCAAGTATTTTAAATAAATAATTGAAAGGCAGAGGCTCCTTCCCTTCTGTGTACTTCAGGTAGAAGAATTCCT
>NW_009953098.1:320003-383385 GCF_000747805.2 Chaetura pelagica | reverse complement strand
CCTGCTGACTCCACATTTTTTACTAGTGAAAAAGAGAACCTGATCAGATAGCAAGATGTTAACTTGAAGGTTGCCAGTTTTTTCACTTGACATACAACTGCTCTTAGAAGCATCTGGTGCTTTGCAGCTACCAGTGCCAGAGACTGGTTTGTTTGATGACTTAATCAACGTGTTATTCTATCAGGAACAATTTGTGGTTTCAAATACGCATGTAGGATGATAATTTGAGGGGAGAAAACAGTTCATTTCCTTGAATTCAAAATATGCCTATCACAAAACAGCCTGTGTCCTACTCTTGATACTCTCTGAAGCCAAGTCTGGGCAGGTTGTGCACCTAGTCTGAACTATTCAGGGCAGTGGTTTCACTCTTATTATGTGCAGCAAATTTTCTTAGAACATGATGGCTAAAAAAATGAGGCCACCTTTTTCTGGGAACTGTTAAAGCTCTATCCATATCTCTTTTCAGTTCATTCCTAATTGTGTGATGATTTTGTGTACAGAATGACCCATGCCACAGCTGTTGGAGGCTCACCCTTCAAAAACTCAAGTGTTGAAATTAATTGACAAAGCTTTAGGTAGACCTGGTTAATATGAACAAAATGTAGTCTCTTCTGCTCACTTCTAGTTAGTGCTCTGTAGTTTTATCCTAAAAAAGCAAAAATAGAATTTATATATATATATATTGACTTGTATAAAGTCTTGGACTTCTCTAAAGCAATTGCAGCTGAGGAATATCTGTACAGAAATTGGTTGAGGTAACTTCTTGCAGCACCACAATTTTGGAAGTATGAGGAATGGGAACAAAATCCTGCAAACAGTGAATCCAGCCCTCCTGCTTCAGTGGAGTGAGGCTGAAACTTTTAGCTGGAAATAAACTTCATTGAAAGTCTTCACTGCTGCATTGAATTAAAAGCTTCTTCTACCTATAGGTATTTTGACAATATTGTAAGAAGCCAATATCTGGTGACTTCCAGAAGAGATATTTAATCCAAATTTGGCTTCTGTTGTTTTTGATTCTAGCTGGAATTAGACACTTCAATAGATCCAGTATACTCAGAGTATTTTTGGGCAACAGAAAAAGGTACAATTAATTTAATGTGAATTAGATTACATGTTACATTTTGTCTTCTAAGACATTGCAAATTTTTCCTTTGGCAAAAATTCAGACACAGCAAAGTGTGTAAACCTTGATAGCAAGTTTGCTTTGCATGTCTCAGAAGAATTAAAAATTCTTTTTGAATCCTGACCTGCACATACAGTTTAAGTACTAATTTAGCTGCCAGACTGCCCCAAAGCTTTAGCATTGATTCAGGAGATAACCAGTAATCCTGCCTTTCACGAACTTCCCTAAGTTGACAGAATTAAAGAGCTTTCTCTTTCAAGGAAATTGCTTTATCTTATTAACAAGGAAAAAAGAAGCTTAAAGCTGGCACAAAAACCAGGTTTATTTTTTAATTTCCAGGATCTGGTAAGAACATGCTTCCTCAGTTTGCAAGCAAGGACATGAAATGTATGTCATTCACAAAGCAGCAGATTTGTCCCAGTCTCTGTCCTTAGACAGTCATGTTCTCTCCTTCCTTTTCTCCCTAGTATCTTCCCAACTAGGAATGCCCAATGGTGTCCTAATTGGCTTCTTTCTTTTTATTGACCAGCTCTCCTTCTGAGCAGGGCTCAGTGCTGACCTGCTTTCCCTGCTGAATTTGCTTGCATTTTTTTGTAGTCCTTTTGAGACAAGCTATTAAAAAGAGAAATAAATCAATCCTAATTTTTCTGGCTCATGGATAAGCAGAATTTAAAGCTGCCATTTGCTTCATAACTCCCTGTAATGTAACTGTTGTTTCTAACATTTGAGTCTTCTCTGCTTTTTTTAACACTTTCTGACTAGATTAATCAGTGATTTAAACTGCAATATATGATGATGACCTGCAGCCATCTAGCAGAGGATGTATTTCAAGCTGAAGTGATGGTGTGTGCTCTGGATCTTGAGAGATGTTTCTTTCAGCTCACTTCTTAGCAGAGCTTTCTGGAGGTTGTTCCTGCTTCATTCATAGCTTCTCCTCACAGCCAGGAGTGACTGTAGAGAGATGGGTCATCTCCATTGCAATAATGACTGTCAGCAAGCAGGACTCCTTCACTTTGGGGCAGAAAAAACCCTAGAAAATAGCTGACTCTCACCTGGCTTCATCCTGAGTGGTGACCCTGACTCCTGGTGCTCTGTAACTTTTTGGGGGATTCCTCTCTGAAAGCAGTGGTGTATTAAGAGTGGAGATAGATGGCATCAGAAAAAACAGCTTCAGCTGCTGTGAGTTATTTCTGCCCATTTGGCAACCTGCTCTTATCCTCAATTAGACATCATATTGCCCTGGTGTTCCAGCATTATGCAGTGCTACCCAAACCAGGTATGAAAGGAAAATGACTGTATTAAAGGAGATGTGTGACTGTGCAATAAGACCATTAGGTGTTTGGGGACATGAGCACTTCAACCTATTATTATAAATACATTGATTTTGTAGTTGGTACTTTGTACACCCTGGGGAGACTGGGAGCACATTCTCCCTGTCTAACCTCTCTCTGGGTTTGGAAGAATTAGTTTTACATTGAGTGTCATCAGGGTTCATGCCTTGCCATTTCCACATGGTAGAAGAAGACATTAGGAAGTCCTACCTCATGCCAAAGCAGCTGGTAGCTACAGAAGGCATGACATTAGAAAGCAGCTTGCAATTATCATGGAAAAATACTAAAGGCTCCATCTTCAGACCTTGTAAAATGTCCTTAGTTTGGCATTGTCAAGATACGAGGTGGTATCTCCAATAGTTCTCACACAGTTCTTTTGACTTTGTAGTGCCACTCAGCAGGACAGTGCTGAAGGAACCAAGCCAGCTCATGCATGTCTTCACTGGGGCCTGGTGGAGTGGCCCACAGGGACAATGACAAACAAATCTGGCTGAAATACTACAGTTGGAATTGTAGCTACTTAAGCAACTATCCATCACCCACCACAATTTGTTCCCTCTTCAGCAGGCCAGTGATGTTTTCTTATAAAAATACATCTTGTTATTGTTGTGTTTTGGTAAGAAGTAAAAAGGAACTCCTGGGCTAGAGACAGACAAGTCCCTATGACATTTGCCATGAAAAGGACACCTGTGCTGGAAGTGAAGAGTGCTCAATACTTAAGGTTATGTTTTTATCCTGCCTTGTGACCTTTAGTTAGAAGAACTGAGAGTGCTAATGCCCAGGGTGGTCTGTGAAAGGATATGTGCTTTTAATCAGGTTTCCAATAGTAGGATCATAAAAGCAATTATCCTCTTACTATTCTGCTTCTATTATCCGAGGTCACTAATGCAGTAAGTGGTGGGAAAGACAAGCTTCTAAGGAGTTGAAGTGTAGAGTGGTGAAAAAAAATCACACCCAGCAGTGTGGATTGTTCTCTTGCTTCCAGCTCTTGGTGAGGAAGTCAAACCATGTGGAGAATAGTCTAGTGGTTTCCCAGGGCACTGGTTACAACAGATTTCCAGTATAGCATGAGTTTCATCTTGTGGTCTCCAAGCATCATTTGTTAAATTCAGACTGAGAATTTGGACTTTCTCCTCTTATTAGGAGCCCAAACTATTTGGCCTGGAGGAGGGAGGGAAAATATTTTTATAGTAGAGAGCTCTGATTTTGTTTTGCCCCACCTGCCCCCCAAAAAACTCTCATCCATTGCATGAGCTGATTTCTGTTGGTGACAGTTTTTGCACAATAGGTTGCATGCAGTAGCAAAAAGAAGTGTCATTTAAATGTCATAGAATCGTAGAATAGTGAAGGTTAGAAGGGACCTTAAAGATCATCAGGTTCCAACCTCCCTGCCATGAGCAGGGACACCTTCCACCAGCCCAGGCTGCACAAGCCTCATCCAACCTGCCCTTCAACACCTCCAGGGAGGGGCTTCCACAACCTTCCTGGGCAACCTATTCCAGCGCCTTCCTGCCCTCGTGGTGAAGAATTTCTTCCTGATGTCTAACCTAAATCTCTCCTCTCTCAGTTTAAAACCATTACCCCTTGTCCTATCACTGCCATCTCTGGTGGAAAAGCCCCTCCCCAGCTTTCCTGGAGCCCCTTCAGGCACTGGAAGGTGCTCTGAGGTCTCCCCAGAGCCTTCTCTTCTCCAGGCTGAACACCCCAACTCCCTCAGCCTGCCTTCATAGCAGAGCTGCTCCAGGCCTTTGGTCATCTTTGTGGCCCTTCTCTGGACCCTCTCCAACAGCTCCATGTCTCTCCTGTGCTGAGGGCCCTAGAGCTGGACACAGCACTCCAGGTAGGGTCTGACCAGAGCAGAATAGAGGAGCAGAACCCCCTCCCTTACCCTGTCCAACATACACTTAAGTTCTCAGGTGTGATGAGCTCCACCCCAGGTAGCAGACACATATTTTCACTTCATTTCATCAGACTTGGTACACAAGAAGCAAGTCTAGATGTTTACATAACAAAGCAGCACAGCATTGAGTTGCAGATCTCTGATGAGCTCCTTGGCACTAGACTGTCTCTACAGGGTCAGTCCAAAGTTCCATCCAGCCCAGTATCCCGTTTCCAACAGTGACTCATAAAAGCTGCCTGGGGAAGAGCACAGGGCCAAGGACAAGCACACAGACCTTGCCCCTGTCATCTCCCAGGCTCCAGCAGTTTCTGCTTAGGGACTTCCTGAACCATATCTGGTATTATACTGTTTAATAGTCCCAAGTGGATTCCCCCCCTCATTATTTTAATTGCTTTTTAAACTCATCTGATTATCCATGACATTCTGTGGCTATGAGTCCAATCGTTTTAAGAGGACATTTTTTGAAGAAGTGTTGGATGGTTTCTGTAGTTAACCACCATGTTGCTGGCATTGGCTACTCCTAGCTTTTCATGGGAAAAGATAAAACCTTTGAGATGAACAGTTATTTACTGAATTTCCTAGAGAGTGAAATGTCTTCTTTGGTCAGGCAGTAGTATACAGCTGTCACAAACTAAATAGTACATATATTATACAACTTTTGGTTCTTTTAACTAGAGACAATGTCACTTTTGCCTATATAGATGTCTTTTGAATGTACCTCTTACCTCTCATCTGGTAGTAGTCTATGCCATTGAACAGCATATTTTATTCTCCTGCATAAAAAATGCACTTCATTTTCATTTAGGCCTTGATTTCTTTTTTCTTTGGTGTTGCTTTTAGTAGAACAAGCAAATTTTGCCCTGCAATACTAAATAATTATTTTACTACACATGTTTTGGTAAATTAAAAGATGTAGCCAAGCCCCAATTTGCAGCACAAAGTTTATTTTGACTGCCAAAGCCTTGAGCTGTCTTTACAGCAGAGCTCTGGTCCATACCCAAGTTCTGTTCTTTATGCTGTTTAAGTGGCCACAAAGAGTTTTGGCTCTGGTGGCTGCAGGACTCCCAGTGGTGGGCAGGAAGTGTGTGAGGACAGCACTGTAACATACCATGTGTGTACTTAGGTGTCACAACCTGGATTTGGCAACCCAGGGAGATTCAGATTAGACTCCCTTGCTTTCTAAACTCCTTTTCAAGGAGGAGTGTGGTGTGGATGGGAAGAAGCTAAGTAGGAGTTACTGATATGTTGATTATTATTTACACTCAGGCTGCGTGATCACAAAGGCTGATGTTTTGATTATGAAAGTCATGATACATGTGTGTTCAAGCTGCAGGACCTGGAAAAAATTGCAGCAGGCTTTGTGTTTTTAGTGATTTTAGGAAGAAAAAGTAGTAAGAGAAGAAAAGAGAATCACCAGTCCTGGACCCAGCCTTGGTCCAGCCAATGGGCAGGGTGGGTGTCCATGAGGCTCCCCCAGCCCACCATCACACCTCCTCCTTTATAGGCCTGTTTCATTTAAACAACCCTTTCCCAACAATGAGTAAATGTGGTTGAGACATTTCACCACTGAGCAACCAGCGTGGACCTCTGGCCCCTCTGCTGCTCCAGCATCATTGTTATGGTCTTCACATGCAGACATTCCTCTCTACATGTTCATACCAGAAGAAACTTGGCAATCTAATCTGACCTTTTAAGATCACATAAACCATAACATGTAAACCCTTGTGATTCCAGCATGGGAACTGTTCTGGTTTAGGTGCTGGCCATGTTCCTTTCCTCTCCATAGCATTCTTGTCAGTGCTAAAGCCCAGTTTTACTGCTTACTGTGGCATTGTAATGATTTTGGTTTGTGTGCTGTGCTGTGAACAGCCAAGCCAAATTGTTGGCAGTCTTAATGTGTTTTGGATCAAATGCATTTGCTGAGGTAGGACGTGTTCCACCTTATCCTTTAGTTAATGTATCTATTCTTCTGCCTCAGGCAGAGATGCCTAAGCTTGTGTCTCTTGGTTGTTACTTTTAATTTGAATCCATTTATGAGCATTGTAGAAACTGTCTTAGATGTTACAATTGCTTTAAATTCACAATAGAAATGGTCCATGATCCATCACATTCTTTCCAGACATTCATGCTGCTGAAATTCAGGCATCTAGCTTAGGCTCTGCCAAGCAGCTGTAGGGAATATCTTTCCAGATTGACTGCACAGAACAGCAATCATATTCAAATTCTATTGAAGTTGCATAAGAGGAATTGAGCTCTTCTGCTCAAGTAACTGCTGGGCATCTAACTGCTCCTGGAAGAAGTGGTCCTGCTCAGCCTTCCCTACTCTGCCTTCAGTTGGGGCTGTATATGCCCAGCATCCCTCCTGCATTAGTTCTTGCCTTCACTGAACCCATTAGTGAGCTCAGTTAGCTCACTAATTAGACAGTGACTATCCCAGGTGGAAAAAAAACAAACCAAAATCTGGGCTAGTGAACCAATATAGTTTACTTCCCAGAGATGCATTTCAGGTGTGATGGCTACTCAGTCCAAAAGTTTCCCAGTCATGGTTTCTCTCAGGTGTCTGATGGAACAGCTCTGAAACATGGAAGTTCTGTGAAATATATTCCTGACTATCTTAATTTTATCATCTCCCCCTGTTTTCTGCCTTTTTGTTACTGCTTCTGGTCTAGCAAGCAGAGTGGTTTTCAAAGAGTTCCAGTTTCTTTAGAAGGGTCTTGCTTTGCTCTCATGGCCAAGCAAAGAGCTGAAAAACCTGGAGTGTGCACAGTCCAGGTTTTCTGCAGGGAGAGACCAGGGGTGAACCCAGCTGAGGTATGTTGTTTGCTCCACTGCTTCTCTCAGATTTTATTTCTAAGATGCTAGGTTTTTATTTATCTACTTGTAAATTGACTATAAGTGCATTTACCAGTGTCATACAGACATTGTGTGGCTGAAAGGTTGTCTGAGAGTACGTGGATAATTGAGTTGCTGTCTAAGCACTGGTAATGAAGGAGTCCTGCTAAATTAGCTGTCAGTCTATCTGTGGAATTTTTCCTGTGAAGATATACCAATATGTTGCTGTCTTAAGGATGCTTTGAAATATGGTCAGGTGACTTAGTTCACCTAAAGAAAGAACATATCTAAATTCTATTCCTGTTTCTCTCTGTATCTGACAAACTGGTTTCTAAAGCTGCAAAACCAAAAGAAACCCAGGCTGTGGTGCTTTCCATTTTGCTCTTTCTTCCCCTCCCATTTTGGCAGCCTGCAAGGCTCCTGCCACTGGCCAGGTACATAAGTGGGAAGTTGGCAGTATTAGCCACAGGACACCTTCAAGCCTGGCTTTAAAGCAAGACCTGCTGAGAATCTTGTGGGGAGGCTTCTTCAGCACAACTCTCCACCCCACTGGGCAATTCACCTGTGTTGCCTTGGGTGAAACCAACCCACAGGTCCTGAGGCTGGGACAAAGGCATCAGAGTGTCATTAAAGATGCAGAGATGAGCTGATTACTCGTGTGGATTTATAGCAATGCCTAACTGATTGGTGAACTCCTGGGTGCACTCTGGATTTTGGGGAAGGCTTTTTGCTTTGCTACGGTTCCCTGGTTTTGTTTATGGTTGAAACAGAATGGCCTTTTATCTCAGTGTTTGGCAGTAGGTGAAGCAACTCTGCTATTTTGGCTGCCCTCTGACAGCTTCTCACAAGGATACTGGGACTTCAGACAGACCATGAATCAATTGGCTTCTCAGAAAAATTCTGAGAACTGGCTCTCTGCCACCCTGCCTGGAAATGGGACAAAAATAATGACATTGCAGTGTGTTTCACTTGTTAATAGTGGCACGATTTAGGGTGACTGAATGACCCAAAGTGCCTGGTTTTGCTTGGTGAACTGAAGCAGAGAAATATGGATTGAACACTCAAGTGCTAATCTGCCAAAGCAAGGGGGATGATTTTGCCTTGGGAAGAAATGGTGCAGTGCTGCACAGCAGGAGGCTCCTGAGCTAACAGCACAAGCTGCTCCCTATGGAGCAGAGGAGCTTCCCTCCCCAGTTGCAAACTGTGCCCGCTCAGACTCTTTTATTTGTTGCTTTAAGAGTAAGTAAAGATAATATAATAACAGATTTTTAATAGCCCTCCAACAGATATATATTTTTTTTGCCTTTCTTGCAAGGTAAGTGGGTTTTATAATTTTTTTCAACACAGTCAAGAAAAAAAATAATTCACAAAAGTTCCAAAATAGGTTTGTATTTGGCAAACTGGCCACTCAAACTAACATTGATTCCCAATACTACTCTGATGTGGGAGTAACATTTTGCTCAACTTCAAACTCCTCTGCCAAGTTCAGTTTTTTTGTAGATGTGCAAAAATCCAGGAGATTCTTGCATCTTCCTCATCTGGACACCTGAGACAATGTGATTTTTCAGTTTTCTGCCCCTCCTGCTTCCATCCAACCTGAAAATCAAGTTAGAATTGAAAAAGGTACATTTACAAGTTTTAGAAGGACATCAGCTTGGATTTATGCTTGGTACAAGGGTTGGACATTTTCTAACTAGGATTCATTCTCTAATGTTTAGTCCTACACTTGACTCAGTATAAAAATAACATAATTAATTTGATTTAGTATGTGCCAGAGAGTATTCAGAAGAATGATCCTACTGGGTCCTGACTTTCTGCTATTGGGTCACAGAAGTCAGTCCCCTGGCTGAGTGTCCTTGACAATGATCCTGCTGTAAGACATAAAAATCTCAGTGATTTCTTCCAGCAGGAGTGAAACAAGTTGTCACCTTGACCAGCTGGGAAGTAATAAACTTCTTGAGCTCAGCTACAGACCTGCATCCTACACAGGGTTACAGCCCTAGAGGCATATAAACCACTAGCTCTATTCTTATGTTCAGGGACTAGTAAATTAAGAAACATTTCCCTTTGCACAAATCTGTGTGAAATATGCCACAAGTGACACATGGATTGTTACATATTTGGGCTTTGATATGTTCTGTTTTCCAGGGAAAGCATCAATTACAGGTAGATTGACAGCAAATGCACCTTGAGCACTAAGGGCTGCAATCCCAGCACTGCCACAGAATCAGGCTTGTAGAAAGGCAGTCCAAAATGAACACAAGTTAAAGAAGCTTTTGAGAAGTTCTGAGGACTCTTATTTAGCTGAACCATAAGTAACAGCAACATATTAAAAAAAACTAAATCAGGTAATTATTAGGTAACAATAACATTGTTAGACTGACTGGGCTATAGACCAAGGGGCTGTCAATCACTGTTGTTATGAAAAGCAGAGCATTTAGAGGTTGTCAATCATACCTGTTTGTAAAAGCCAAAGGACTTCAGGAACAGGTAAGCCTGAATTTACCAAGTGCAGAAATAACAAAAGCACCCAATCTCATGCAGATTGATTGATAGTACAGTTTATGGAGAAGTTATTGGGTAAGTTTATGCCTCTATTCATCTGAAAATATGACACTGGGAACTTGGAAAGGTTTATTTTTCAGCTAGTTCCTTTATATCACTGATTTATTTTTTTTTCAAGGCTGCTTAAGTGTGTGAAATGTGGCAACAGAAAAGGTAACTTTTGTTTCATTCCTCTGCTGTAGAGCAAAAATGTTGGAGTTAGTGTCCAAATAGCAGAGTTGATGCTGGAGCCCTTCTGGTTCCTGAGAAGTTTCCCACGTTTCTGCATATCCAAAACACTGCAGCAAATACCAGCCAGAGAATTTTAAAGGCCTCAGGAAATCCTCAATATGGAAGTGCTTGTCCATAGATGCTATGAGAAATGGTCCCTGTAAGGCCAAAAAAACCACCCTGTGGAAACAACTTTGTTTATTTTTAAGAGAAGTGTTGAATGCACAGACTGGGCTGATATAAACCAAAAGTAGAAGTTAGTTGGGTTTTTTTGTTGATTGGTTTGGGTTGGGTTTTTTTTTAATCAATGGAAGAGCTTTTGTGAGAAAATGGCTTCCCAATTCTGTCTTTCTGCTTTTGAAAAAAGGGAGTTTCCTGTACTCTGCATCAACCCACTGTGTCCTGAGTTGGCCAATCACCACATTTCATAGCTGAGGCCAATGGGAAGTGTGTGGTGCATGTTCAGGGTCTGCAACACAGTTTGGAAATCTGTTTGTTACTGAATAAGTCACAAATCTCTACTTCAGCTTCCAGTGAGGAATTGGTATAATTCAGTTTTATCCCAGAAGACTAAGGTACTTTCAGCAGGTTTCTTGCTGCTTTGGGCCCTGCAGGAGCCCTGGAATGAATAACCCTGGCATGAAGCCCTAGCTAGGCATGGATTTGGACATGAATTTTTTCTCATGTTGGAAACTTTAGCAGACATAACATCAGGAGCACATTCCTTGAGTATTTCCTCAGGGACACCTTCCCTCCTTCCCAGCAGTTGTTGCAATGATGACCTGGGTGTCCTGCTGTGTTGGGTGCTTTATAAAGCATGGTGGGACTGAGGGAGGAGAAAGGGGAGAAGTCCCTGCTCCTAACAATTCAAAGCCTGACCATCCTAAGTAGATTTAGAAGGGAAAGGAAAAGGGGTTAACCTGCCCAAAGTCATTCACTGAGCCAATGGCAGACCCAGAGGTAGGAGCTTCATCTCTTTGACTTGGAGCTGCTTAGGTGGACATGGACCATACCACCTCCTCTGGTGGGACATCCACTTACCACAGCAAATAACAATCATCTCCCCAAAGCAGTCGTTGCACTCACACCACTGGCAGTTCACTCAGTGATTTTTCAAAGCAAATGTTAATAAGAAAACTCAAGTGGTTAATGAGCTTTTAGAGAAAAGATCAAATCACACTCTTCAAGCATTGGAGTTCGAATTTTGTGTAATTAGAAGAAGTAAGTTTTTCTCATGAGGGGCAGTTGCTGAAGTGACAGTTGTGACAGCATTTGCAGTGATGGGTGCCAGCCAAAGAGAAGAGCTTTTTTAGTAGCTCTGGTGGTGGAGTAGTTTTTTTTGAAGGCATAATTGTGTTGCATTCTTTGTACAGTTCATTAGGAAAAGAAAAACAAAGGACTTGACTTCCATGTGGTTGATGTTCACACATTTTTAGCTTAGCATGATAGAAGAAGTTGTTAGATCCAGAGAGTAACACAGTATCTCTCTCACTGCTAGCTCAATAACATAACTAGTGTGAGGTGAAAAAACAGCTTTTCTGGCCCACAACTGTTATTCAGAAGTCCTTGTTTTATTTTCCTTTGTGAATTCTCAGAAAGGGTAAAAATGTCAAAAGGCTAATGTAAGCTAAAATTCTCAACAAGAAATAAGTTTGGGTCAATTTATGTCATTTTGACCTCTTTAAATCTTTAATTTCTATATAATTTTAATATTACTTTTCTGCTGCTTCTGTGTTGCATATAAAAATGAGAAAGCAATTTCAAACTTCAGGATCATTTTTGTTTTCAAACTGTAATCAATGAAATTTTCTCAACATTTCCCCCCAGCACTTCCCATTGAGAAACCATCAAAACTGTTTCCCCACCAAAAAAAGAGAAGTTTTCATGTTGACTTAGCACTTCTTTTTCTTTGGCAAGAAATAAAATGTTCTGTGGAATTATTCCCAACCAATAAATATTCTCCTCATTGCATCTTACCATTTGCAAGCAAAACAAGTAAAGGGGGTTGCTACAGAACCAGGATTTATCAGAGGTGTCAAGATAAAGCAGATTCATTTCCTTGGAGCACACATGAGGCAATCTTGGTGGCACAAGAGCATATGAGAGAATAAACAATCTTTACTAGTCATTAAACAGACACGAGAGAACTGAATCATCTCCTACTGCCAGAAGCCAGCAATTTCTTTCTCACACCTCTGGTTGAATCCTTTTATACAAAGGAGAAAACCTAATAAATACATCCCAATACCTCCAACCTGCCTGATGACAACACAGCCTGTTGAGCTGCTTAAGAATGTTTTAGCTCCTATTTCAAATAGTGACACCCTGAGCTGCTCTGGCACTGTGGGGAATCAACTTCGTTCCCTTGGCCACCTAAGCCTTGGTGTGGAGAATGTTGAGTAGTGATACCTGAGAGAGGGGTATTTTTAATCTCAGAAGGAGAAAGGTTCTACAGAAATGGTTTTGCACTTGCTAGCCTTAGCTTCTGCATTTTGAAGAATCCTGAATGCTGCAGGTAAGAAGATGCTGAAAATAAACTAAAGCATAGTAACTACTAAGTAATTAATTAATTAGAACCAGAGTAGTATACTTACACAAATGGCTTTTATCTGCAATTTCCCAGCTTGTTTCTCTGTAATGAAATTGTTATGAGCGGGGCATGTCAGGACTGATCTCAGTTAAGCAGCAGGTATCTGCTGTGTGGCAGAGCAAGGATTGGGGTGGGCAGGAGTTGAGGATGCCCAGTGCTGCTCTGCAAAGCAAGGTCCTGGAGCAGTGCTGGAACCTACACAATACAGCTCATGCCAGGGTCCAGAGAGAAGTTCATGTCCTTTACTGACTCCTGTTTTATGGAAGTTTGTGCACCTGTGACATGTACTACAGGGATTTTATGGAGTAATTTGGAAAAAAAACCCTTCCCACAATTCTCTGCTGGTTTAGTCAAGTTTGTGGTTCTTTTCCCTCTGCCTAAGGCAAATGGAAACTTTTCCTGCTGCAGAAGTTGAAAAACTCACCAACCCAATGACAATCCCCCAACTTTGTAGATAACCATAAGGTGGGCTAATCAGCTGGGGAGGCTGTTCCAATCTTTTCAGGCCATTTGCAGCATTCTCCTTGCTGCTGCATGAACTCTTCCAGCATGCAGGAACATACAGTGGAGATTTGCCCTTGTTATATGTATTTTCTGTCTGTAACTCTAAGCTATGAGCTGTGAAGATAAATCATAACAGCTTTAGCACATTCATTTTTGAAAAGAACCTAGTGATGCCCCAGAATACAGTTGCTAGTGGGAAAAGGAAGAGGGGTAATACTGTTTACAGTCATGTGGGAAGATGGTGCTCAGCTCTGAATTCCAGGTCCATTCCCAGATAAGAGGGATTTGAGGCAGATATTGTGATAGAGAAGATGCCTCAAACCCAGGAGTCTGGTTTTATTTTCTTTCCCTTTTATTTCCCCAGGATTTTTTTAGAAAAAGAGATTTACTAACAAATTAATTGAGAGAGAAATCTTGCATGGAAAACATATCTATCTATCTATCTATCTATCTATCTATCTATCTATCTATCTATCTATCTATCTATCTATCTTTATTACCTTCCAGCCTAAGCTGGATGGCAGTAAATTGGGAAGAAATGTTGTTTTTTTCAATGGCAAGTGGTTCTGGCAGGGCCCAGTCAGGGTCTGCTCCTAGATCTGGCAAAACAGAGCAGAGCTTGGTGTTCTGTGGAAGCACCAAGAAACATCTCATAAAATAAGGGATACTCCTGGCATGAAGGAATTCCCTGATGTTTTGTTGCTATCACTCTATCAATTCTGCCAGTGAGGCACGTTGAAGCATAGGGGGAAGAGAGGAAGAGGCTTAAGTGCACAGCTGCTGTTACTCAAAAATCAGGCTAAAGCTCAGAAAAATCCACACACCTGGGGATGGGTGGCTTTGCTTTTGATAGCTCTGCATGAAGTACAGCAGAGCAAATGGGTTTCTTCATGCTGCCTGTGTTGATAAAGAGCTCTTCTAAATAACATTTACCCAAGCAAGAAAAGAGGTAAGAGGGTGTTTATAAAAGTCTTTCACGTCCTTGTCTCCTCCAAAGAATTATTTAGGATTATAGCTTTGCTCATGTGTTATTTCTGGGAGTTTTGCATTGCTGAAAGGTTCTGTTTTCCCTCTTGACAAAAATGTAGGGGGAAAAATGAATGCAATCAGCTGCTCCCTTCTGGGGAAAACATGACCAGGCAGCATAGCCTGATGGCTTGAAACTGTTCAGTCCTGTCTGCTTATTTTGGCAGCTCCTGGATGTCAGTGCAGTCAGGTGTTCTTGGTGGGCCTAAAGAACAGAAGGTTAGAATGTGTGGTTTTGCCTTTTTTCTGTGTGCCTGTGATATTTTTTGGTCTTTCATTAAAACTTCTGTTGTGATCTTGGCAGCAGAGATTAGTTCCCTCTCGAATGGTTCCCATCTGGGGTCTCCTCACCAGTAAGGAAACGTGTTCAGTTAATCACCAACACAACATCTGGAGGCAAAAGGTTTGTGAACGTCAAAAACCTTCTGTTTTAGGAGGTTTGTCATACGAGCTGTGCATGCACTGATTTTGTATGGACTTCGGATCAGGTTAAGTTTCTGTGATTCTCTGTAGACATTTGAAAAACAACTTCTCCAACACAAATGAGGTCTCTTGGCACCAGCTGCTCTCACAGGTCAGAATGTCCCCCTGCTTGCAGGCTGGCTCCCAGCTGCAACTCTGCTGGGAATGCTCTTCACCTCCCAAGAGCCAGTTGTCACCATCTTATGATACTAAAAACTTGTTTGTTACCTGTCTGAGCAAATGTCCATAATATTATAGGTGAAATTTGCCCTGATCTCATTCATTCTGGAGACAGACTTGCCCCAGTTGTGGCTTAACCAGACTGGAGATCCCACTTGGATGGTACTGGAAAGGGATAAGGTAGCACATGCTACCTCACAGTGCAGTGTATGGGAGTGTGATCCCTGCTGCCTGGCCTCTCCTTAGGGTTGGCACAGCCAGTTGGGAGTGCAGCTTTGGTTTGGGGAAGAGCAGTATTGTGGAACCCTGAGAAATGAAATGCTAGCTTTGGGGAATAAAGTGTGCTTTTCTGGGGACATTGTGGTGGAAGGATGGTGACAAATATAAAGCTGTAACTCCTTAAAATATAACTGTTCTGGATGTGGAACTTTTTATTAATCTTTCATTTGAAGTTTTTGAGTGCCCTTGGGAGCCTTTTGGAACCCTGAGTCAAGTGCTTAAGGTCAGAAAATTCAGGAGAAAACCCTCCCTGCTTATGTTTATCTAGTTTGCTTGTATTTGCTTTCTGCTTTTGAAGCCTTTTGGATGAGTATTTTTCATCTTTCCTCTACAGCTGTGAGACCTCCTGTCTCAAGGGGCTGGGATTTGAAAACTCAAGACACAAGATACTAAAAGACTTGTGAGGAAAACCTGTGACAGTTGGTAACACCAGGCTAGTTTCATTTTTTCCCCAAGTAATATGAAAGCAGGAATCTAAGTAACTCACACTGCCATTACCTCTCATAACTGGACTGAACTTTTGCAGCTTAAAAGAAATGAAGTAAAAGGAATTAATTGGATACTAAATAGTAGCAAGTGGGGTCAAGAAGCATTTTTAGATGCCTGTCAGATTTCTTTATAATGTTTAAAAAACCCCAAACAAACAAATACAAAACTGGAGGATTGAAGTTCCAGCTCTGTTCTGTATCTCAGTTGTTCCTGTAAAAATTGTTATTCTCCATTTTTCCCATTCTATGTTAAGATTCAGAGCTGTGAGGTGCTATGTCTGTTTCTCTCCTGGAAGCAAGCTGCATGGAGTATTTGGCTTTGATGTCTTGCTTTTCCTTGGTCTTGTTTTTCTTGTTATGCTTTTTATATCTGCATACGATTACAATGAGCAAGCTACCAAAATATTTCTAGTTCTCAAGAGCTAAGGTCTGTTCTTCCAGCCTTTTCTGCCCTGCCCTCCCCATCAAATTCCTAGGTGTTATGCTGATATTTTTGGCAGAATAAAGCCCTTCTACATGGGAATGACTACAATAGTCCTTTTATCTAGCAAGTGGAAAGTATTACATCTTTCAGTCTTCTGAATGAATTCAATGCTATAGAAGCATCAAATACAAAATAAATATATAAATAAAATTGCTTGGTCCTGTTATGCCTTAGGAATCCTCAGTGAAGTTACAATCTCTAGTATTTGGTTGTTGGTTTCCTCCTGCTTTCCCAGGTTCTGTGCTTGGACAATGTCCCTCCTCCCACACAGCTTTGCTGGGGGAAGTAAGAGCAGGATTAAGTTCATGTTTTCTTACTTTCAGAGCTCTTCTCTTCTGTGTCCAGGATCCTGTATCAACAGGAGTTAATTAATTGTGACTTTGGGGAGTTACTGAGACAGTTCATTAAAGGGCCTGCAAGATAAACTCATGCCTTTCAAAAATGTGAGCCTCACAGATCAGCCACAGCAACTGTTTCAGGGGATTTTTCCCCGAATCATTAAGGAGGTAGAGAGTAGTGGTGGCAGCAGGGGTTTGTGCCATGTCCCCTAGTCTGGAGGTGACAATTTCAGCCCTGCAGCCTGATTCCCACCGACAAGGCCCTGTGGCTCATGGCAGCATTGACAGGATGGCATGTGCTCCTGTTGACCCATGTGGATGGAGCTGATAGTTGGTGTTTAAGGCTGCTATTTGTGCTGCTGTCGTGTAATAAAACTGGGAACTGAAAAATGTGTTTGCTGCTTCTTTGACCTTTATATGCAAATCTTCCTTGAAGGTCAGATGTGTATGAGAGAGAAATGATGCCAGTGTAATTTAAAAATTATATGATGACATTTGTGAGCTCATCTGCACATGGAAGTCTATTATTGCCTGGTAATTAATGGAAGTAACGTAATTGTTTCATTTTTAAAGTGGTGCAGTTTATCAAAATGTGTTTGCAGTGATTACACTGCCTGGTATAAAGTTGCTTAAAATATTAGGTTACCTGGCCTGCTGCTGCTTTTTCTTAAATATTCCCAAGATTATTTTTGTGTGTATTAGTCAGTGGCAGGTTTTGAAAATGAAAAGAGAAGATGCATTTGTTTTGTCACAGAGCTTGGGAGCTGTTTGTGGTGGTGGTGGACAAATATTCCCAAGCCCCATTTCTGCAACTGTTTCAAATGCTGGCAGATACAGGGAAGGAGACCTCCCTTCATCTGGGATGGGCAGGAAACGTGGCCAAGTAACTGGGAAGGAGACAGGAATTTGGGCTTTGGGCTTGTGCTTCTTGGCTTTCATATATGCTGATAGCTCAACAGGCCAACAGAATTAATCCAGCCTGCACAGAAGCTGTATCTGTTTGGCACAGTGTGTGTGTGTGTGTGTTTATTGCCAGTCCCAAACTACTGCTGCTGGAGCAGGACTGCCTGTGTGGTGCAGCACACACTGTGCAAAGACAGAGCTGATTCCCAGACCCAGCCTGGCTGTGTCCCCACCTCGGGCAGCAAAGTAATGAATGGGCTGTGAGCCCAACAAGATGTCTCTACTGCTGAGACAACCTAAGTTCATGTCTCCATGTTTCCCCGTGCTGTGGTTGCTCTGTGCTTTAGTTGTACTTGCAACCTCAAGTCATTTCTGTCTCAAAATGTTAACTCAGACACTTCAGATGTCAGGAAGGATGTCATGCCCACCGTGTCCCAACGTACTTCCACTTAAATTGCAGCTTAACCAGAATCAGCAGCAAAACTCTTATTCACTTAAAATCAATGGTGCCAGCACTCCAATTATTTTTGGTCTGTGGCAGTACTGAAGTATATAGAGATCAAAGGCCAGGGGTGATGAGCCTGCCCTGTTTCTGATGGCAGTATTTCCTTCATGTGAAGGGCTTGTTGTTACCAGAGAAACAGAAGTGTTTCTCTTTCTAACATGCTTTACCCACGAGGAGGAAAAAAAAATATAGCCTTTCCTCACTTGACAACTGATGGTTTGTTACTTCCTCAACTCTGAGCTGCTCACAGAGATATTACCTTGCTGACAAAGTGAAAGCAATTTAATAATTGCTTGCAAGAGAAAATCGACTCCATTGGAGTTCAGTTGCCTTTGTTCCAGTCACTACCTGATTCATATAGAGATTGTCTTGAGTGTTTCATTGTTTTTCTTTTGTCAGGTTTATTGAAAGTGCATTTGACCACCTGCCCCTGATACTCAAGCCAGTGTGACATGTTGAAGGGGAGGTTGGTGTCCTGCCATTGCTGACTTCTGTGGGGACAGCTTTGGGTCTCTGACCACAGCACAGCAGTCACCCACAGCCTGACTGGAAAGCATCATTGATATGCCTGACAAATTTCACCCAAATTTTAAGTAAATACAGGAAATATGGTGGCTCCTTTGGATCCTTTTTAAATGATGTGATTTTGAAATATCAGTTTTCCTTTACTTCTAAATGCTACTCTTCCTCTATAAACTGCCACTGAGACCAGAGGATGTCTTTACATTGCAGTTACAGTGTCTGCTACTTTTGCCAGTCTTTAACCTTTGTATTTTCTCTATCAGTAGGGTCCTGGCTTTGTCTACAACTTCTCTCCTATTTTCTTTCTCTTTGCTGTAGCCCTTGCCATTTTCTTAAATGCAGCCAAGCATCTGCCTGCTCTCTGCAGCACCAGCCACCTCAGGGCTGTGTCCCCTGCTGCAGTTTCAGGATGCCTCCTGCACCCTCATTGGGATAGAAACTCAACTGCACCAAATTCTCATTTCATGGGTGTTCTCATAAAGGGGAAGCAGATGAATCCCAGTTGCATCAGTTGCCTTTCACGTCACGCTGGAAACGGAAGGATTTTCCATGATGGTTTGTCCCCTTCATTTCATTTTTCCCCCAACTCATTTCCTGATGTCATAGATGCCAGTTTGTGTCACTGCAATTTGCTCCCATGGCAATGACTCCTGCACACACACATGCAGGGCACCCAGCTCCTCCTTTCCTTACAGGGCTCGGGAGCAGTCAGAGCTCTACCCCAACGTGCCCATCTGTCTATTCTCTCAAACTTAATGAGCCTCTTTCTTTTTGCTCCAGGCACATTACACACCCTGACTCATTCATAGATGATGTCTATTAATATTGCCAAATGCTTTAAAAATGACATGATTTCTCTAAATAGGGAGCCAGCTTCTAAGCTCATTGAAGGTGTTTCAATGCAATTGGCCTATTTTCTACTACAAATCAAGAGTGACCATACTGAGGGCTGTCTGGCCAGAGAGGTAGCTTGTTTAATTGAATTTATATTTGTGATTTGCTTTAGCTTAAGAGCTCAGAATCTTTTCCTGCATCAGCATGAGTGCAGCAGCACGATGCCAAATTTACCTGGAATAAGGCATTCAAATTCAACTGACCTCTGGAGGCATGAAGCAATCAGCACGGGTGGGTGTGTTTGTTTCTTTGCTTTTAGAGCAGTGGGACACAGAGAAAACCAGACTATATTAATAATTACATTTCTCAAAAGGGTGAAGGGGCATGAAGGGAAAAAACCCTGCAGTTCAGAATATAATTGCTACATCAGTCTAAGGATAATTAACAATGAATTATGAGTATGAAATAATAGGGCATTAACCGACATCAGATAACAGGAAGGAAAGTGCAAAGCAAAGGGGAGATTCTCCACATCTATCCCACATCACCCCTTTCTTCATTAGAAAATGAGCAATGTTGTCAAACTGGGGTGATTTCAGAAGGCACACAGAGCTGGAGTGAAAAGAAAGCTACAAATTCAACATCAGATGATTTCTTGCTGAAGATATTTTGCCTTATTAAGTACAAGATGAGTCACCCCCATTCCCCTAGAAATGGGCACGTGTTTTAGGAATGGATGTGTGTACATTCATGATCTGCCCTGCTGAGTATTTGTGTACTTCCTTTCCAGATGGGCTGCTTCTCTCTGTTGTCAAAGTAATAAAGCCTCAGGTTGTTTTTTTTTTCTATTGAATGTGAGATTTCCTCCAAAACATAATTTGAAAATAAATCACCTCATGATCATTATTTAGATGCATGTATGTATTAGGTGTTTTCTCATGGGTTCATACCTACTGGTAACAAATGGCATATATATGGTAACTTTTGAAGATACTCAAGCACACATGGGACAGAGCACTTGTGCTGCAAAAACTGCTGCTGAAAATTGTGGAGTCTTCTGGTTTTGTGGATAGGTTTGGCTTTAAAACTTGCAGAAAGTTAGCTTCAGAAAGCCAGGCAGGTGTTTTTGTTGTTTTGCTTTATCATAGAATGCCAGGTGGAAAGGGACCTCAAGGATCAGCCTTTCTAGGTAATAATACAGTTTGAATGAGATGGCTCAGCCCCCTGTCAAGCTGAGTCTTAAAACTGACCAATGATGGGGAACCCACCACTTCCTTGGGGAGACTCTTGTGATGTCTGACAGTTCTCATGGTGAAAATGGTGTTTTATTTTGGGAGCAAACATTGCAAGTGCTCATTTCCAGTCCTTAATACTGTCCACAAGGAGCTGGCATGCAAAGCACTTAGCACAGAAAAAATAGTTTTCTTGTGAGTAGGCAAGAGTTTAATAGTATTTTACTACAACAACCTGAAAAACTGAGGGTAAAAAACCTTGCATGTAAGATTTTCTATCCATGTTACATGTCAAAGAATCATAGAACGGTTTGGTGTGGAAGGGACCTTCAAGATCATCTAGTTTCAACCACCCTGCCATGGGCTGGACACCTCCCACTTGGCCAGGTTCCTCCAAGCCCCAGCCAGCCTGGCCTTGAGCATTTGATGTTTACCACATTGTATGGCTGAATTAAAAAGGGACTGAGCAAATGAAATCCCAGTGGTGGCAGAAGGTGGGTCTGTACAGCAACAAGGAGCTGCCTTGGGGATTCTGCAAGCTCTCAAACCTCTGTGTGCCAGGGAGCAGATACCCACAGTGCCTATAGCAAGTGTTGAGTTTATTGAATACTTCCAGTTACTTGTCAATAAGGATGAAGCAAAATCCAAATTTTAATTCCCTATTAACTTAGTGCACAGTGCAGATGAACATCACACAAGATCATAAGAATCTCAGAAATACAGCTACCAAGAGGCTGAGGGATGCTCAGCTGGTCTTTTTACAAAGCTGAATTTCAAGCACTGGGTACATGCTTCTGTAAAAATAAAAAAGAAAAATAAATTACAAAAGGCAGTTTGGAAAATCTGAACAACTCAAGTGTAATCATTCCAAGAAGTTAGGACAATATGTGATGAGACTCCGATTTATTCTGTCGTAGTATTTCTGTGTGTCTGAGCTGAGAGAGCAAGTTTATCATTGCAGGGAGTTGCAGAGTGTCTGCATCTTCTTGTGAGGTTCCCAGGTGCTCTTCCACCAAGGGAAAATAAAAATTAGGGATGCTAGTCTTACAGCCAGAAGGTAGATTAAGATCTTTTCTGTGTGCTTGTATTGCCTTGAAATGTCTGGAGAAGAAATTAATGCCTTTCTGACTCAGTATGAGGGAAGATACAGAGAGGGAAATTAATGGTAGTTGGTTTTGGACAGAATGGTAGTGATTCATTATTATGACCCTACAAAATATCATTACTTGAGCTTGTGCCTGAGAAAATCCATTTTCCTCTTGCTGTGAAAAAAAATGAAATATTCTTTTTTAGTTTGCAAGTAATTAAATAGTTATTTTCCGTGTTGGAATTAAAAAATGGTGGTAGAGAGCTGTGTTTGGGTAGGTTTCCTTAAGGTTTTATTAAGTGTTTTTCATGCTGATTTATCTCCAGTACCTGGGAAAACTTCCAGAATTTCTTGCAAAAGTGAAGAGGGAGTATTGAAAACTTCCTTGGAAAGTATGTCCCTAAGCAAAGTGCCAGTGATATGGTCCCCAGTTAGAGAATGGCTCTGCAAAGTATTTAAATATTTTAAAAGAGGCATCAGCATTGAACTGGACTGCCTCTTCAGTTAATTTTCAAGTGGGATCTACAGAATAATCATTAGGCTTTGATTTTTCCCACTAAATGATTGTGAAAACATGGTTTTGTGTTGGGAGTGCACGTGGTGCTTTCAAAAGGCAGGAAGATTTCCTGATGCTCCCAAGTGACTGAAATGAACTGGGGCTTTCTACAGTTGCCACTTTCAGAAGATACTTGAACTGTAGGTATCTCAGATGCCTGGGATCTCAGCAGGTGACCAAAGGTGACTTCTTGGCATCTCTCTTCATGGTTGTGCTCTCCCACCTGGGTGTATCTTGGGGAAACAAAAGGGGACAAGAGGATGTGCTGGTCTTATCCTGAGCTTGAGTAAGAGGGACAAGCACAGAGTGTGTATCCAGGGATAGAAGCTCAAAAACAGCCCCAGGTTGGACTGCTTTTCTCAGAAGCACATTCCTGATCCAATTGTAGAATAATTTAGACTGAAAGGGACCTCTTGAAGTTCTCTAGTCCAACCCCATGCTCAAGGCAGGACTAACTTCAAAGTCAGATGAAGTGTCTGAGGATAATCCCTGGCAGTGTTTTGAACCTCTCCAAGCATAGAGATCCTGCAGTCTGTCTGTGACCCCCTTCCCTCGTCTGACCCACCCTCCCTGTGATTTCTTTTATCTTTTTTCCCTTTTTTTTAACATGATTTCCTTAGATCTGTCACTGTGACAGTTGCTTCTTGTTGTTTTGCTGTAGAGCTCTTGGAAGAGTCTTGCTGGTTTGCTCTGTAAGCAGCAGCCACGGCCTCGCTCAGTGCCTTGTCTCTGGGCTGAAGCAAACCTGGTGCTGAAGCAAACCCAGACCTTGGTGGTCTCCATTGGATTTGCTGCATTTTCACACACCATTTAAAAATAGATCTGCACAGAAACAAGGTTGTATCTTAGTGCTGCTACAAAAAGGAGAAAGATGAGTTAGTGGGAGGTTTCCCTGCCCATGCAGGGGATTCGAACTAGATGATCTTTAAGGTCCCTTCCAACTCAAGCCATTCTATGGTTCTATCAGTTGCAATTGACTAAAATACAGAATTCTGTAAATATAAAAACACGGTTTTATTCAGTCTGTAAAACTAAAGGGGCCCTCACAGGGCTGTCCTGAAAAGATACATTTTGAAGCAACCTTCTGCTCCAAAGAAAACTGAAAATTGCTTTGGCAACACATTAAAAAAAATAAATTAGTAGAGTGCAAATAGCAGGAAATATAGGATTTAGAGTAAACAATGAAGCCTTAAATCTGCCTTCTTGAGTCTAAACTGTGTATCCTATTATATAATTTAAAATTATTTGTCATTTTGGAAAAGGCTTCACGGAGCGATAGCAATTTAGGTCAGCGCACGATCTGCCTCAGATAGTGGTGAACTCTCTGCAATGGTTTCCCTGTTGAAAATGGCAGTGCTCGCAGCTCAGCTTACCCAGCTTCAGATTTATTTTTACCATTCTGGAACTCTGCCATCAAAGCCAAGGCTGAAGGGAAACCTCTTGATTTAAAAAGATGTTTGGTCTTTAACAACTTGTTGGCTTTCAATGAAATGCGAAGGCGACTCACAGACTTGAACCCTGCTTGGTAGGTCAGGGGCAAATAATCTCTTTTTCTCCCATGTGGCCTTTGTGCCTTTGACCTTGGAAGTTGCTTTTATTTTCTTGTGGGGAGGTAATTGCTGAAAGTCATAGCTTTTCATCATTAAGTACTCTTGGTTTTTACAGCAAGACTTAGCATGGATTAATGTCTTTTTCTCCTCTCTGACTCTGCCTGAGACTTGGGTTCTTTTTTTGGGCTGAATTGCCAATCCTTGATTTCTTATCCAATTTCAAATGTACATTGTTACTATTCAGGCTACGAGTCCCAGAGAGTTATTAAATGACTTACAAGAGCACAGGAGGTTTGCAGTCTGTCCAGGAGAGGCAGGGTCCTGGCTGGAGGCCGGGGAACATCTTGAGTTCTCAGCAGGCTGCTGTATTTCTCCAGGAAAAAATGTTCTGAGCTTTGAAGGGTAAAACAGCTAAAGATAGATGCATTTAATTCAAACAAAAAAATAATTGTGTTTATGCCAAGAAAGGTTGTTTTCTTTGTTTGTTTGTGTGGGGTTTTTTTGCTTTTAGCAAGTGTAATGATGGTAAACATTTCCAAAGGTGTGTGAACCCCCTAGTGTCCCACCAGTACAGATATATAAACCACCACAGCTTTTATTTCCCTTTGACTTAACCTCCTGGACTATCTGAAAACTTCAACCTACCAAACTCTTGCTTTAAATAATTCATATGTTCTTGACAGAAGAGAAACAAAAATGTTTTCTTAGCTTCAGTTTATTGTAAACTGGGCTTAAAGACTGAAGGGGAAAATACGTGCTCAAAGAACTCATTCCTTACCTCTATCAAAAAGCAAAAGGGACAAAGACAAGAACTTGGCTTTGCTGAATGCTTAAATTATAATTTTAAGGTCTGTCCGTAGTAGATTGAACTGGAATTCATGACTGGCCACAAAAATCAGCATGTGAGCTTTGATGTTAGCTGTTAAAAAAAATCTGTGGTAGACACAGGTTTTAATTTAAAATTATGCAGATAGTTCTTAAATATATGCAGAATTCATGAATAAAATGTGCATTATTTTTCTGGTACAGTGATGTGTTTAGAAGACTGTAGCTGAAGGAATTAGTCATAAAGTTTTACTTTGTGGAGACTGAGGGCTGCAGTGAAAAAGAAAGCTGATGACTTCCAGCCAAAATCCATGTCAAATGAGGTAAAAGTATTAACAGATCAGTGGGACCATTAATTCTGAATGTGGAAACCCAAGCTTGGCCATGGCTCTAGTCAAGTTCCCATGTGTCATTTTTCAAAATGAATATGCAAAAGGCTGCTTCTATTGATTTTAAGACAGTTTTTGCCATTATAGTCTTGCATAAAACCTATACCACTTTTGAAAACCTTCATTATCCTGATGTTCTCTCCAAGGTATTCCTGCCACTAGAGAACCTGATGCTATTCTGGGATGAATAACAGTGCTACTTCAGGCAAAGAAAACTGAAAATAAAACCATAAATAAAGTCAATGTAGAAAAAAAAAAAAAAGGTTGATTAGACTTGGTAAGGATTTTAGCACAGGGTTTTTAACAGAAATGTGGCAGAAGGGAGCCAGAAGCTTTGGCTCAGACTGAAAAGTCAGTTCTCTTCTATGTCATGCTTTTCTTTCTGTTTATGCTAAGGTAAGAGATGAAGATCCATCACTGTTAATGCCAGACTTGATGATGGCTGGATTTAAGGAACATCAAAACAAGCAGTGCTGATATTCTGATCTGAAAGTTCAGCTCTTCTTTCCTGTTTCCCAGGTGCAGGCACCTGGTTTTACCCAAGGGTAGCTCTTGGTGGCAGCAAGAATGAGGATTGGCAACTTCTTGCTGGCCACTGTCAGGGACAAGGTGACATACAGAGTAGTGCCAACATCTGCCATCCATCTAAAGCAGGAATTTGGAGGGTCTGGGATAAGGCAGAGCTCCTACCAATGTCACTCCCTTATTTTTTTTACACAGCTCTCCAATTATTTCAGATACTGCACTTCCACAAGTGCACCTGGAAAACACTTTTTTAGATGTCTCTGTGATTCCTTTTTCTTTTCCTAGTTCTGCTTTGGCACAAAAACAGTAGTGGCTCACTTCATGAGTCACTCTAAGTAATAGGTGAATGGGCCAAGTTTTAAAAGAAATCATAATTCCTTCTAATAGCAACAATCTGCAAGTAATTTTTACCATTATATTCTTAATTCAAAAGGATTGAGTTTCCCAGTATCATAGCATAATTTTGCTCTTGCAAATGTGTAGAATGTGTACATTTTTAAACTACTGACAGGACTGTGGGGGGAAGGATTATTGAGAAATCTGTTAGACTTTAGAAAATGTACATTTCTTGCTGAGAAGTTAGTGTGCAGCAGATTTGCAAAATTTACTTTGTGTAGAAAGCATTTTGCTCCAAGTCTGTCTCTGTGTCTTTGAAAAACCTGCTTGTTTAGAGCAAGCAAATTAATTTTGAAATCCCCCTTTCTTAGACCTTCCTGAAAGAAACTAATTTTCTCCTGAGGATAATTTAACTGAAAGCAAATTGTATTTGGTGACTGGTATAATTTGGAACCCCAAGCTTTGCTGTGCATTAGTAGCCAAATAGTTTTACTTTTAATAATAAAGCTGCTGAATAAGCAAGTGATAATTCCACCTACTGATTTTTTTAACTCCATGCTCACTCATGCAACATCACTCATGGAAGAAAATACTATTGCAGATACATTTGTGAAACACGAGAGGATGACTCTGCTGACCATTTCAGAATTTAGTCCTGAGCTGGTGTACAATTAGACATTTTTAATTGAGAAATCTGATCTTGCAGTTAGATGATTCTGTTGTGTTTTCTTTAGGGTCTAGAGTTGAGGCACCTCCCTGCCCATGTTCCTTCAGCAACCCCAGCTAGTACATGCCAGGAACCTCAAGCTCCCTCACACCTATGGCTAGAGTGGTGGTAGCTTCACCTTCTTCAAAACCTCCAGAGCTCAGACCTGGCAAGAAGTAAGACCAAGGCTGGGTGTCCTGTTGTCTGGCCATGTCCTCATTTTTGGGCAGGAACTTTCTGCTCATCCTGCCAAAGTATTAGTCATGATTAGAACTGTCCAAGAATCGTGGAGCCAACGAGAGAGAGAATTTCTGGAGACCCAGAAATTCCCAGTGGCTTTAATGGGGATGTCCTGCACAGCAAAGCTCAAGTGCCCCAAAGCTGCCCAGTGTCTCCTTCACTATGGAAAGGTAATTTGGAAAAAAAAAAGAAGTTGATTTTGAGTATGTTGAAACTTTCTAGAGACATTTTTTTAGACCAGCTAAGTTGGAAAAAAATAAATGATCCAGTGACTTACTTGCTAATTCATCTGCATGTGCAGCTGCAAAATTATTTTCTGTGCACATAGTGCAAAACTTCTTCCTAAATATGAGGTTTAGAGACCCTTTGGGAGTAATTAACTATAATGTTGAAGCAAATCTGGATTCATTGTGAGCACTGCTCATTTAAGAAATGTTTTTTTGTGCACAAAGCCCATTAGTAAGTTTTCCAAACCTTCATGAATGTTAAACATTTTATTATAGGACTCTGAGCTCTGCTTATTTTACATAATATCTAATGTAATCCCATGAATTACATTTAGCTTTTGATCCCTGGATAACAAATTGCTGTGTCACATGTGAGCCATGGTGCATTCAAGGGCTGAAATCAGACTTTTATGATTCAATGATTATTTACCTATCAGTGACAGAACAGCTCTTTTCCTGTGGACTGCACAAAAAGCTGGGGATATGCTCAAAATAAGTTGCCTGGTATTGGTTTTGTTTTACTTACTGGATTGGTTGGAGTTTTGTGCAATTACTGGTTGACACAGCAGCAGAGTATCTGTGAAGTGGCAACAAGTTTTGCTCTTCAGATTTGCTTTTGCAGGTTTCACAAAACATTTAAGTAGTGATAATCAGCTTTTAACCAGCAGAATCACTGATGTGATTCTCTCCCCCATAGCTGCAGACATATTCTGTACCCATAAGATAAATCACTTGCAGTCTGGAGAACATCCTAACCAGTGGGAAGGGAGAGAATTAGAAGGTTATTTGCATAGGGATGAAGAAGTTGTGGTGTGTGTACTATGATTTCCATGAAGAATGTACTTTTTCTTTTCCTTTTCAGAATGGTGGGCCTGGAAACCAGCTGGAGATTGCAAAGTCTCCTTTCCCTCGAGGTTGCTGGTCAGTGGTCAACTTCCACCACCCCCATGGAAACTAGAAGAGCTCCATGATAACTTCTGTAAGGTTTGTTTCACTATGGAAGACCAAATGATTTTCTGGCTCAGGTTTTGTGAAGTTCGGCTTCTGCCTTGGACCTGCACTTTGGAAAAGGGATCATCTCTGAGGCGCGGTTGAGAGACAGCAAAACCAGTCCCAGATGATGAGCACTTTAAGTAGCACTGGAATATTACTCAGCTTAACAACAGTGTCTGTTACGCTGGATTTTAGTTTGCATGGTGGTCTGATGGCTTGGTCCTTAAGCAGCAATTTGACTCTGAATCAGAGCTGGCCTACATCTGATCCTCTCAATGCCTCTGAGAAGGGGGAAGTCTCTCGGACGTCCGTGAGGGAAAAGAACTGGCCTGCCCTCCTGATCTTGGTTGTCATTCTGCTGACCATTGGGGGAAATATATTGGTAATTATGGCTGTGTCCTTGGAGAAGAAGTTGCAGAATGCCACTAACTTCTTCCTGATGTCCCTGGCAGTGGCAGACATGCTGGTGGGTATCCTGGTCATGCCCGTGTCGCTCATTACAGTCCTGTACGGTAAGTGGCTTCCCTCCTTCTTTGACTCTGCACCTTCACAGGGAACCCCCTGAGGCTGCAGCAATCTGCCTTGCCCTTTTTTTCATGCATTGGTAGCTTGGGGAGTGTGAGTGTGGACTTGGTCGTGGGTCTGTGCCGAGGTTCATGCTCTGCTGAGAGCAGACAATGCTCTGCTGGGAGCAGAGCTTGTCTCTATGCTGCTGGGAATGACCTATGAGTGGTGTTGGCATCATAGAATCATAGAATGGTTTGCATTGGAAGGGACCTTAAAGATCATCTAGTTCCAACCCCCCTGCATGGGCAGGGACACCTCCCATGAGACCAGGTTGCTCAGAGCCCCATCAACCTGCCTTGAACACTTCCAGGGATGGGAGCATCCACAGCTTCTCTGGGCAACCAGTTTAAAACCATTCCCCCTCATCCTATCATAACAAGCCCTTGTAAAAAGTTCCTCCCCAGCTTTCCTGTAGCCCCTTCAGGTACTGAAAGGCCACTATGGGGTCTCCCCATATCCTTATCTTCTCCAGGCTGAACAGCCCCAACTCTCTCAGCCTGTCTTCGTAGGAGAGGTGCTCATCTTTATGGCCCTTCTCTGGGCTTGCTCCAAGAGCTCTACATCCTTCTTGTGCTGAGGGCTCCATAGGTGCCCACAGCACCCCAGGTGGAGTCTCATAAGAGCAGAATAGACTGGGAGAATCAGCCCCCTTGACCTGCTTGCCAACCTTCTTTTGATGCAACCCAGGATCCAGTTGGCTTTCTGAGCTGCAAGCACACGTGGCCAGTGCATGTTGAGCTTTTCATCAACCATCACTCCCAAGTCCTTCTCCTCAAGGAGGCTTAGCAATTTCAGCCACCAGTTTCCTCAGGACCTGCGGATGCATCTGATCAGGTCCCATGGACTTAAATGGTATTGAATCTGATCTGCTTCTACCATGGATGGCTTTTCATTCTCCCAGTCCCTGCCTTTTCCTTCTGTGCCTAGGGTGATGTTGCTTGAGCACTTGCTGGTAAAGACTGAGGCAAAAAAATCATTGAGACCTCAGCCAGGTCTCCTGTTTCCTTCTGGAGAGGGCCCACATTTTCACTAGGGTTACTTTTATTGCCAACATGTCTATAGAAGCTTTTCTTGTTGCCCTTGATGTCCCTGGCCAGATCTAATTCTATCAGGGCTTTAGACTTCCTAACCTGATCCATGGCTGCTTGGACAATTTCTCTGTATACATATTTGCTTGACTTTCTCTTGGTTGGGATGCAGCATTTCTGAGCTAGGTGTCCTTGAGTATTAACCAGCTTTCTTGGGCTCCATTTCTAAAGAGCCTGTGTCCTTCCATTCACACACTAAAGTCATAGGAACCATCCCACCACATCTCCATGATGCCAGTAAGACCACAGCCCTGCCAGCACCCACAGGTCTCTTAACACCTCGTGTTTGCTCCCCATGCTGCCTGTGTTTTCATGAAGGGATTTCAGTTGCCCCTCCCTTTTGGTTGTTGTTGTTGATTGTTTTATTATTATTATTATTGCTGAGACCACCCAGAAAAATTGCAACAGGGAGTCAGCTTTTTAGCTTTTGGTTGGAGTGCCCCTAAATTAGCTCTGACACAAGAGCTTAGGGAAAAGCTGAGGAGTGTGTTTGTGACTAACCCAGCTCTGAGCCAGGTCAGGATCAGACCTTGAGCCTCCCACTGGTATCAGTGGGACTTGAGCAATCGTGTGGTTAAGACAGGAGGTTTGCACTAGTAGATTTGGCATGCAAATAAAAGCCTTCATTCTTGTACATGAGCTTGCCTGTTGCCTTTCAGGGCATCATTTTGCCTTTCAGTGCCTCAGTTTCCCTCTCTCTAACCTGAGAAAATGCTCTCTCTTTTAACACAGTCTTCCCTACCATATGGGGGTTGGTGTGTTTGCTCCTGCACTCAAGTGTAGAATCCCTGTTGGCACTTGAAAGGAGTAAAATATTAAACACATTCAACTTTCTCATCTGCCTGAGACTCCAAATCTGTTTTTTTTTCCAGCTCTGTGCCAGGAGTTTCCATCCCTGGCTATTACAAAGGGGTGTTGCATTCCCCTCAGTACCTCTGATCATCATCTTTTCATACTCACGTATCAATACAATGTCTGTGTGTTTAATAGATAGCACTTAATATTTTTGAAGTCTGCTTTCAGATTTTCTTGGAAAAGTATTTTCATATCGATATTTCTTGGAAACAAATAATGCTGTTTACTTAGAGATTTGATTAGAAATTGGCTTACTGTCCTATAAAGTAAAATGGAGGGATATTTATGTGACTTCTTCACTTGCCTAAATGATTAAGTCAGACAGAGATTCCTTTCTAAAACCCATTGATCAAGCATAAGTAATTCCACAGCTTATATAACTTGTCTACAGTGAGTTAAATCAATATGTGATTTAGGTACAGATCTAACCATTGAGATCTTATGAATAAAGCCTTTTATTTTGAGCTGTCAGAATAGTTCCATCTCTAAATCTTCTGTGTATTACAACATGTGTATTTTATTTTTAGCATTTTACTTTGGTTCCCTGGAGCTTGAAAGGGAGCATATAAATCCTGAATTATTTGATTGACCTGTATGTGCATAAATTCTGGGTTACCCAGTGACTCTAAAAAGGTGAATTTATAGAAGTTTTCTTCCTACAGACATACTTCCTGAGTCTTTGGAAAGTAATGGAAATAGATTTTCTGTTCTGCCTAGAAAAGGATTACTTAAGGTCATTTAAAGGTGTGAAACATGCTGCATATTTAGTGCCAAGAAAATATCATTGATCTGAAGAGGTATTGTGATTATTCCTCTTTTCCACAAGAGCACCAGTATTAGCTGTTGATGGCCCAAACACTTCTCTGCAGGCAAATGGCACTAAAAAGATATTTATTATTATTATTTTTTGCAAAAGTTATAATTTCAGCAGAGGCATGGGAAATTTGTGGAAGTACTGGCAGAAATGAGAGTAGCTGCTGAGAACTTCAGAGGAGCCAAGAAGCTGCTGGAGCCGTGCTGGGTGCTGGCAATGGTCCCTTGGGCTGGCTTGGTAGCCCTTGCTGGGCTGGACCAAAGCAAGTGTGTTGCCTTCATGCTTTGTAAGGGGAGGAGGAAAAGCTCCATTTGGGGAAAACAGCCTCAGAGGAACTTATGGATTAATTTGAATAGGACCAGTGTGGAATCATTTTATTATTTAAGCTACTAATTGTGGAAAGAAGCAGCCAGGGCTGTACTGCTCCAGCAGCAAGGGGAGAAGCTGCCAGAGGAAGTATGGAAAGTCTGTCCCCTCTCCCAAGTGATTTGCTGATTCATCCTGAAACTAAACCCTTGGTTTGATGCCCAGAAGCTACAAGGCATGGGCTGCCTGGGTATGTCTGAGAGAGGACCAAAGGAACAAACTGAGGTTGTTTCAAAGGTTATTGCTCCTCTTTAAATCCACCATAACATGTGGGTGCCCTTTTCTGGGCATCTAGAAAAATCATCTAGGATGTAAGACTAACAGAGCACATCAACAACCTCAGCATTTAATGGCTCATGTAAATAAAACATGCATGGGAGAGCACAGAGGGAAAAGCAGGTTAAACCTGTCATTCTTCACTACATACAACTTGGACCAAATGCAGCTGTGTCTTCCTCAGCTTCACATGGGCTGGAGTCATCACTCTTTCTAGCTTGGGTGGGAAAGGGAGGCAGGTATGTTTTATATTATACTCAGCTTGCTGTGCCAGTTCTTACAGCAGCTGGACAGGCTCTTGGCAGAGTCACAACATTAACAGGTTTTTTTATCATTGACAGTCTCCAGAGTTCCTCACTTATTCCTGAGTCTGTTTTATCTGGTGTCATAAGTAGCATCTTTGCAGCACTGCACTGGTCTTGAGGACAAAATCTGGCTTCTTGTGTAACACAGGGTTTCTTGGCTTCCTTTGAGCTATGTTTTTTTGAAAAATGGTGGTTCTTACAGCAGCCTGCAAGCACTCTGGATGCCACAGTGGCAGGACAATAGACTCTTGTTATCTAGTAGCTAGAGGTCAGGAAGCCCAAACATTTACAAATACTTGGGTAGGTTCTGTATTCCATTTGACGTGGTAGCACACAGACCAGTAGTGGGGATGAAGGGGGCAAATACTCACACATCAGCAGAATTCCTCAAAGAGTAACTGGGGTTCCTGGCCATGGACAGAGCAGGGTGAGCTTTACTGCTTGGAGATGTAATTGTGAATGTTCATTTTTCCTCTGTATATTTTACCCTGTGCATTCTATCTAGTGTCCATATTATGGCATGAGGCTATTTCAAAAGCTGCTGTGTGGAGAAATGTGTGCAGCACATCTCTTCCAGGTTTGTAGAAGACTCTTTAAATTTATGTAATCAGAAAGAAACCTTAAAAAAACACATATACAAGAGTGATGAAGTTGCTTTTTAAGTTTCCACATCAGCTCTCCCAGCCCCAGTGATAAATTCTAGTTTGCAGAATAGGTTAATTTCCTTACTTTTCAGCTAACGAGGTAGATGAAGTAGAATTCGCTTCAAACATAACCAGAAAATTGAATAGACACCCTCCCCAAAGACTTTTGGTTTTCTTTTCTTAATTAAAAGAAGGAAAAAGCAAGTTGTCAGTTAATTAAGGAATCTTATTACAAAGGAAGGGATAGCAGGGTGCATCATGCTGGATTTTTTTTGCCAGTTACTGAGTGCTATGATATATTTATCAATTAGTCTTTCTTACATGTCTTGGACTAATTGATGAGTTGCATTTGACAAGTTGGAACATTTTCCATGGCATGCAGTTCCTAAAGAACTAAACAAATTACTATGCTAATTAATAAGCATGTACTGGGGAAAGTAGATGATAAATTAACACTGTGTTTAATCTCAATGGAGAAACTTCTGATTAATTAAAAATACTGGTGTGATAGGGCATTGGGTATTGGGCATGTAATGGAGCTTCTGAGAGCACATGGATGTTGGCTCCTCACCTTGGAGCATTTTAGGGACGAGGAGTGTTAGGTTTGCATCATGTCTGGTGTTTATGGGCAAGAAAGAAAGGGCTGCTCTTTGTCTACTGGGGAAGGAATGCAAGAAAATCGAATCTGCTGGTCTGAGAGGAAATTACAGCAGGTGTTAAACTTTCTTTCAGAGCTGCCAACAAGTGGCCAGCACATTCATCTGCAGCTCCAGGTGCCCAGGCTTCTCTGTTCTCTTTGAGTTTCCAAAACCACTGCAGTGCTGGTGGCCTGATGTAGCTTCCAGGAAGGCTGGCACCCATTAGCCCCAACTGCTGGAGCAGCTTTACATCCAGATTATTGTTATTATTGATAATTATCCTCATTGTCCTGTGGCAGCAGAGATGTGCTGAGCACTTGCAGCAGACCTCGCTGTTTATTCCCCCTGCAGAGGGAAGAGGGGGAGCAGAAAGAATAGTCAGACAGACTGTTCTGCTGTCTCATTTCCCCTGACCCTACTTTGCCTTTCTAGGGTGGCATTTGCTATCAGCAGTGAACATCTTCCAGAGACACCTGATCAGGCAAGACAAGGACAAGGTGTTGCTAAATAAGTTTCTGGGCTCAGTCGATACCTGGAAAGACAGATGGAAGTGCCTGGGGTGTTTGGAATGCAGATCTCAGCAAAGCCAGGCCATGATGCTGGGTATTTTCTGAAGCTGCAGCAAGAAGCAATGTGGTCCTTCAAAAGCTGGGACCATCTGCTCTCTTTTTTAATTATTTTTTTTTCTCCTAATGACTCCTAGTAATGACTCCCTAGGTACAGGTTAGTAGTTACTGCTGCCAACCAGCTACAGGCACCTGTGACCATATGCTGTGTAGTAAGGATGCAAGGAGTTAAATAGGGTGGTTTTTTTGGTCCTTCATCCTAAAAAAAACCCACCAGAACAACCAATCCTGGAGTTTCCTTATCTCTTTTAGTATCTTCATGGTTGTGAGTTAAATGGCTGCAGTTGTGTGTGTCTAAGTAACTGTGTCAGTCCACTTGGACCAATTAATTCTCCCCCTTCTGACAAACTCCTGGTGTATTTTTTAATAAGTTATTATCTAATCTCATCACTGGCTTGTGATGGGTGTTAGTGAACTGGAGAGATCACTCAGCATTATTTTAATGTAACAGGTTGTGCTTAAAATCTATCAATGGTCTTGAAAATCCATGGGCTGGCAGTGGGTGTTTTGTCCATGACTAGTCGCCCATTGCATGGATTTGACCTTGTCCTCCCTGTGCCACCTTCCCTCAGGTGTCTCCTTGTGCCAGGACAGAGTTGTCCCTCTGGTTCTGTGCTGCTGGGTGTGCATGTGCACAATTTGGGAGGACCAAGGGGCTTCCTTTCCTCTCCAGCTGGCTTAAATGTCTGTGTTACTGCCAGCAGTAACTGCTGCTCCATGCTCAGCTCTGCTAGTGATGATGCCAGCTGAAACTTTTAGATATGCTGGGATTTCTGAGCCCTCCCAGCCTGGCTGATGGGCAGACTGGTGCCTGGAGCCAGGGCTGGTGTCATGGCAGAGCAGAAACACCATGTGGAGAAAGAAGGAGTGAAAGCAAGAACAGCAGCATCAAGGCTTCATCCCCAGAGAACACCAGGAGCTTCTCCCAGCACTATTGAAGCTCGAGGAGCTCTTTTAAAATGATTATTTGTCACATTTAGCATTTGGGCTCTCCCAAACTTACTAATTGCTTCTCTTTATTCTGTAGTGAAGCTTTAAATATTTATATGCCTGATATTAAATATTAACATGATTACTGTCAGGAGAAAGATGAAATTTCCCCTTGTTAAAATAATGCCCTTACAAGTGATTCCAGAGGTACAACATCTTCACTCAAAGGGAGCTGGTACAAAGTAGTACCTGTTCCTATATGTGTTTGTTGCCTCTATCAGTGTGCTGGGATGGTGGGAAGGAGCAGAGGGAAAGCAAAATGTCACCAGGATCTTTGGAGAGAAGCTGAAAGAAAAGAGAAAGCAAAGCCAGAGACTGGCATAAAAGCAGTGAAGACAAGGCAAAGGGTAAAACCTGTGGGCTGCCAGCCCAGCCACGGTGTGAGCCAGTATCAGCTGGGCCTCCCAGAGCCTTAAAACATCCACCTCTGCCCCAAGAAAAGGGTATTGATTGGGAAATGATGCCCAGAGGCAAATGCTGCTGTTCTGAACATGCACCCTGATGTCTTGTGCAGGTGATGCTCAGAGAGAAGGATGAGCTCTGCTGTGGGCAGGGGTGCACTGAGGGGTCCAGGGGTGGCTGCAGGCACAGGAGGAGGTGTTGGGGAGATGGACTTTGCTTTAGAAGAGACAACAGTGAACTAAGAGTGGGAATTATATAAAATCTCTGAAATATTCTGAAATACATAGTTACAGGGCCTACCATGGTTACTGCTCATACCACCAGTTGCAAAAAAATTAGAAAGGAAATAGCAAAAAAGAAAGTGCTTGCTGTTATGTGGGATACAGCCTAGGGTCTTAATGAATGGAAAACCCTGGAGAATGAGTCTGGAGTATAACTGCAGAATTAAATCAAACTTAGAGGTTCAACTAGACTAATATTTTGTCTCTGACAGGGGCCTGAATAAAATGATGAATTTTCCTGTGCCAGACTTGCAGAGAAGCCTCCTCGGGGGTGAGAGGGGGAGGGCATTTCCTCCTAGTCTAGATTGGCTGGTGCTTGACTTGTACCCTGTATTATGAGAATTATGTCTGTTATCTTTGTGTCAGAAGGTTTTGTTTAGCACTTTGTGATATCATATTCAGGTGTCAGGAAATGGTCAGTCATTTTAAAAACCATGCCAAGTTCATAGCTTAAGCTGCCTCTTGACTACACCAAGTTCTAGATGGCAGTTGCATTATTTTCAGAAATAATTTTTCATGCCATGTTAATTTTAAATGCATGACCTTTCTGTTTCTACTGAGTAATCACTACCATTTATTCTTCTGCTAGAGTGCAAGTGAATGGAAACAGCTCACCTGCTTGCACTGTCTGCTGTGTCATAAACTCAGAGATGGTTTCAGGTTTTTTTGGTCTCCAGTAATACCTAATACCTGGGACATGTGCAATTATATTTATATCTAACAGCATACATGAGTTTATCATCTTTTGCCATCAGTAAAACCCATTGGCTGCTACACTCTGCTCATCCAGTGGCATTTATGCTCTTTCTGAAGTCCCACCAGCTTGCTTGTAAGCTCAGCTCATTTATGCTCTTTTTGAAGTCCCCCCAGCTTGCTTGTAAGCTCAGCTCACCTAAATAGGTCTGTGAAATCTAAACCCACACTACCTCATTGTTCACCCTTTTCCCAGCTTATTAAATACATAGAAAATCTTAGTTCAGATGTTGAGTTTTCTGCTACTGAATTTTCTCCACATGAACACCTGCCTGTTCACTTCATGTGACAAGTGGGATTGAGTTGTGGTGTAGCTATGTTTGAATTTGGTTTGGATTTGACTTCTGATCAGTGCCTCAGCCTGAACTTGGGCAGAGCAAGAAGTGCTGCAGGGTGCACTTGGCTACTCTGGAAAATAGTTTTGTGTCACTTCTAGAATCTGCAATAGCAGATGAAATTATAACAGTGTTCAGCATTTGACCTGCCATCACTTCTCTGGGCAGATGGTAACATCCTTTATCAGGGTTTGAGCTGGTTTTTTCCTGCATGTGCTGCAGCTGCATGGGCAGATTTAGAAAGCATGACAGTTTTAATGTAACAGGGAAATAGCTCCATAAAAATTTAGCTTTTAGTAAAACCTTAGCTTACATTGTAAATTCTTTCTAAAAATTTCCATGGGTCTTACTGTAAATCTTCTGTATGGAAGATCTTTTCTGTCCCTCAGGACTAATCCCTTCCTTAGCAGGCCTCCATGTGGCAACAGCAGCTGGTAAATTTGCAGCATTATTGTGGTAAGCAGGATGTGGTAGCCAGGGGTATCTTTCAGAATACTGAGAAAGAGGGGAGCAGGCAGGGCTTGCTGGTGGTGCACCCCAAGTATTGACTGAGTCACATCCTTGGAGATCCTGTGACCCCCAGGAAAGCCTTGCATATAGTTCCTTGAGTTTTTTTTTCCTGCTGTGCTTGTCTGGCTGGGCCACAGGGCTGTGTGGGGGGTGTGTGTCTTGTTTTGTTTGGGTGTTTTTTTGTGTTGATGGTTGGACTCTGTGACCTTAGAAGTCCTTCCCAACCGCTACGATTCTGTGATCCTGTGACCGTTTGAGTCTTTCCTCCAACCTCTGTGAGACTGGATCAGCCACAACAACCAGCCCAGGACATGGTCTTTTGCTGCCTGCAAGGTGTAGATCCAAAGTCAGAGCAAGTGTTGTGGGACAAGGATGCAGAGGTGGAACCACCTGTACCCATCACCCAACCTCCCCAATATCTTGATACCCATCTGACCTGCACTGTCATCTGTACCCTGAGGTAGGAGAAGGGAACTGGAGGCTAATACAAGGCTATAATGGATGCCCAAGTGTCCCTTCTGGGCTCTCAGCATTTACTTTGGTCACAGACATGCACGTCACGTTCCACAGGGTGCACTGCTCTGTGCTTTCCTTCTGCAAATGAAGGCTGTTACTCTTCATTATGCTGCACTTTGGCAGCCAATGCTTTCCTCAGTGAAGCTCCCTCTCTTCTGTTCCTGTCCTGCTGCAGCTCCTGGCAGCCTGGGCTCCCTTGTGCTACACACCACTTGGTGCTCACATTGCAGAGATGCAGGGAGCAAGGGCCCCTCTCCAGCCACTGCTCTGGAGACACGGAGCACCTGGAGTGAGTGTGTCATGGCAAATAAATCTACTCAGAGTGCTTTTCTCTAATTACATTTTTTATTAAAAGATGGTGCTTTGCCAAAACTGAAAACTCCGTGGAAGTGTATCCATGTCTACAGTGCTTCTCCTGGGAAGCTAGAGGGAGGAATGGGATTAATCTCGTTTCTGGTGAAGTATTTTTGTAACATGTGGGAGTCCAAGTCCCTGTTCTGCCAGCTGCATGATGATCTGTTGCACAGAAATTAAGAATTTAACCAGTAAGATAATAGTCACTAGGGCATATTGGACTATATTTCAAGCACTAAAGTAGAACTTCTGCCTTGAAAATGTGTAATATTTTAACATAACTGTATTCTTGCAAAAATCTTCTTAAGTTCTCATTTATTTTTGTGCTGAGTGAAAAGAAATTTCTAACCCTGTGCGCTGGGCAGGTGCTGTGAGCTGGGCAACTTGCTGGAGCCTGTGGGACACCAGAGGTGGTTTTCTCCAAGGTCAGCAAGTGCCTTCCTCTGAGGAGCAAGCTCTGAGAGTGATGAAGACATCTGTGCCTGAACTTCCAGGAGGCACCAGCTCATGTATTACCTGTTCCCTAGAAGCTTCTTGCCTGTCACTTTGGCTTTACTTGGGTTCCCTTGCCCATGGAGAGCAGAGGAGGCGTAGGTCTTGAACCTTGCTTCCCATCCTGTTGAGCTCTGGATCATGTAGCAAATCCTTTCCTGTTGCAAAGAGGATTTTTCCCACAGTAAATCAATCCCAGCCTTGAGAGAGTTTGAGTGGCTCCCTTCTTACCTGCAGTGGGTAGGGCTTGGCAGTCCTGTGCCAGGTCCTTATGACAGCTCTGAGCTCAGCTGTAAAGCCACGGTGTGGAGCATCAGTTTATGAGACTCTGAAAACCAATTTGTGCTGTCAGACTGAGGCAGAACTGTTACTATTGAACTTCTTACCACCTGCCTCTTTCTTATTACTCCTTCACTGTGTATATCACCAGCTCTGACTCCAGCCTGCTTCTCAGTCTAGGCTGAGGGATTCTTTATTACCCTTCCTGTGTTCAATCCCATTGAGAAGAGGACCTTGTCCATATGCCAGCTTTAGGAGAAAGCACCAGAGAATAATTAAAAAGTCACATTGGTAAAGATGCTATTTTGCTCCTCCTAACCACTTGCTGATAAGCAGCCAGTTGCTTTGCCTGCAATGGGTTAATGGAGCCCTTAACCTGTGATCTGCCAGAGATGATGTTGCTGCACGTGGAGCTCAGGCTGCTCAGTCCATCATGGAAGAACACGGCAGAAAAACTTCCAGCAGCTTCTGTTTCTGGTGGCTTTCATGAGGGCTGGGCATGGAGAAGGTTGCATGGCTGCTTTCTGTTGGTGGCTAGAGCATTTATTGATTGCACAACCTTTGACCAGTTCCTGTCAGATTGAATTAAACAACACCCTCTAGAGAGGCCAGGAGGATGACTGAGCCCCTGGAACAGGGTGCATGAGGTGGGGCAGTGTCCTAGCCTGGCAGTGAGGGTGTGAGGTGTGAGCCAGCCCTGCTGGCACCAGTCAGTAGTCTCAGCACGTTACAAGCTCTGTCAGCCTGAGAGCTAATCCTGGCCATTTTCAGAAAAACGTGCTTGTGGCCCTAATTTTCATAGATTGTGGGGGATGCTGCAGAGGATTGACAGGTTTTTTTAGTGGATGCGGCATCTTGCAGAAAGGCCAGAACAAAATCAGTTGTGCTAATCTGGAAAATTCTGCTTGGAAGCAGGAATCCATATTTCTGAGATGAAAGGTGACCCACCAAATAGAAGAGAGAGGTCCTTTCTCTTTTTTTTCCTCCCTAAATGTAGAAAAATGAGAACAGGAACCTGCTGTGCAAATTCATCTTAGAGAGGGAAATAATATTTGCTGAGCAACATGATTCAAATAGGAAAATGAAATCACAGAGATTCCACAGGAATACTGGAGTGAAAAGGATTTACTGTCTGTGTCCAGTTGTTTGCTACCAAGTAGTATTAAGGCAGTGAGCTACTGCAGTCTTGTATCTTCCAGAGCCTGTTTCCTTCAGGTCTGCCTGCTGCTGGGATGCCAAAGCCAGGACCTGTGTGTGTCAGTGTGTGGCAACAGCAAGATGTGACAAATCTCTGAGCACCTTACTACAAAATCAAAAATTCATCTCCGTGCCAACCTCAACTTCCTTGCAAGGAGCTGTTTTAAAATAGAGTATCTGAGTGCTGCAGTGTGAAAAAAGCACAGCCCTTCCTTTGTACCTTTGTACTTTGTAAGGCAGAAATGTGCTTTGCAACTTTCCTTCAAAAGTTGATAAACTGGGCTGCTTCCCTGGTGTGGTTCTATCCAGGTTCACCTGTTATTAATATTCTCCTCTCACAGCTCTACCAAGGCACGAGAGGTCAAATAGGTCCATAATCTCAAAACCATTTAAAGCTGTGGTCTGAAATAAAGCCAGTAGCTAAGCAGTGTAATGAGAGCAGGTTGCAGAGCAGGTTTCTCTAACAAAGCCTCAGTGGACACTTGCTAAGTAAAGTAAGATTTTTGGCACCACTTCCAGCTCCACTGCTCAAATTGCAACGTGGTCTCATCCTAAAACACCCCATGAAAACAGTCCTAGGTAAGGACTAACCATGTAAAACATCCCTCAGGCATCTCAGTGAGGATGTTTGTTTGAATGCAGCCTCCACAAATGTGGCAGACTGACAGAGTCCACCTTTTTACCTCCTCCCTTGCTCCTGAGGGCTGAAGGGTTATGTTAAAATACCCTGGATTGTTTCAGTGGATGAACTCCTGCTTCTACACTAGTTGAACATACAACCTTATAAACCCTATATACAACCTAGTCTACCTACAGCATGTGTGCTGCATCCAATCAGGGAGCTATTTTTCATGTGTTAGACACTAAATTGGACAGGCATGTCTTGCTTGCCTGGTGTAATTGAGAATTGCCCATCAAAAAACTCAATGTTCCAGTTTGAGTCATCAGAATTATTTTAACTGCACACATTGAAATGTTATTTCATGTAAATAAAGATTTAGATCCAGTCATATTTTTTATTTTATTTTATCCTTTGGCTAAATTTTTTTGGAAGACACAAGAGGTTTTAAAATGCACAGGAGTGTAAAGCTCCCAAAATCTGGAGTGTGTGTGTAGTTACATTTCTGTTTTACAGGAGCACTGATGTCAGCTTAAACACAGCAGCAGTTTTAATGCTGTCAGTGCAAGCTTCTCATGCCCAATTTGCTTCTAGATCAGTGAAGCTCAATGTGCTTTAAAATGCATTTTTTTGGTTTACTTTCTACCACAGGAGCCTGTCAGACCCAGTAATAATGTTGTGAATGCATTGCCTCGTAATTAACTTTTCTGAGTTTAGTTGTAAAGAAATATAAACGTGCATGTTTTGTAACAAACCAGAAATGGATACAAGACAGGGAGAAAAGTGGAATTGTTAGATATAAAAAGAAAGACCCCATGATGATAAACTGTTCCAGAGATAAATGTTCTACTTTCTGAAGGTGCCAGGTGGATCAGTGAGATAACAAGTACAATGAAGACAGTTAATGTGGTTCCCACAGACAGATTTAGCCTCATAAGAAGGCAAAACTGCACCACCTATGGACACTAGGGCCATGTGAGACACAACTACCCAGAGTCTTCCTCAGGGATGTGTAATCCACTGTTCTTAAAGTTTAAAGAGAAGGGATTTAAGCAGAGTTGCAGACACTTTACCAAGATTGAGTTAATTTTAGTCTATTGCAGCCAAGAAGGCCAGTGGCATCCTGGGATGCATTAAGAAGAGTGTGGCCAGTAGATCAAAGGAGGTTCTCCACCTCCTCTTCTTTGCTCTTGTGAGGTCCCAACTAGAATACCGTGTCCAGTTCTGGGCTCCCCAGACCATGAATGATAAGAATCTACTGGAAAGAGTCCAGTGCAGGGCCACAAAAAAGATGAGGGGACTGGTGTATCTGCCTATAAGGAAAGGCTGAGAGGGCTCTGCTGGTCACCCTGGAGAAGAGGAGACTCAGAGGGGGATCTCATCAATGCTTATAAATATCTGAAGGGAGGTGTCAGGAGGATGGGGCCAGTCTCTTTTCAGCAGTGTCCAATGGCAGGACAAGGGGTAATGGCCACAAGCTGGAACATGGGAGTTTCAAATTAACCATAAGGAAATACTTCTTTACTGTGAGGGTAGCAGAGCCCTGGGACAGGCTGCCTGGAGAGGTTGTGGAGTCTCCTTCTCTGGAGACATTCCAAACCCATCTGGACACGTTCCTGTGTGATGTGCTGTAGGTGATCCTGCTCTAGCAGGAGGGTTGAACTAGATGATCTTTGGAGGTCACTTCCAACCCTGACCAAACTGTGATTCTGTGTCACTTTAGGTATGTATTTGCTTGTGGTAGCTTCTTACAGAGATTTTATCTTCGATATGGACACTAGTCCTGGCCTGGCAAAACTCACCCAAGTTCAGCTTCAACTGTAGCTCAGGCCTCCCTCATTCTCATAACCTGTTGGCCACCTGGAGAAAGACCCAGTTAGAACATGCACTGGCTCTCAACCACACCACAAAGCCTGGTGCTCAAGCATCATCTGCTCAGCAAGCAAGGGAGCTGCCTGTGAACTGGCATCGATTGATTTTGACATTGACTGCTTCTATTGATTTTTGTAAACAGTGTGATTTTTTAAAAAATATAAAAAAGGGGGAGGGGGAGGGAGGAGATGAAGAGGAATGGTAAATTTCACAGAATAGCAGAGTGGAAAGGATAGAAACTTCTCTTCATTGTTAACTAAGCATTCAATTAACTTAAGAAAGTGGGAAATAAAATCTTTCCATTTAGAAGCATCACATGTGTGATCTGGATTTTAAAATACAAAAGTGACCACAGCATCCTGGCCTGAACTGTGACAGATGAGGGCATCTCAGTGGCTTAATCCATTCTGTCCACCCCGAGCACCCCACGCCAGTTATTACTTCTACTTCTCTTTCCCCTTACCCATAGAAGTCCTTGCTTCCCCTCCTAGAAGCTGCCTGCAGATAAATCTAGCAGCACTTTCACACCCCAAATATCTAGGGCATATTATCTCATGCTGAGAAGTTGCTGTAGCTTCTCACTCACCCCAGCAGAGTGAAATTGGCATGAGGAACCAGTTAGGAGCATGTGCTTCTCAGCACTTGTCAAAGAGCAGTTATAATTTCCAGGAAGGGTCCTACTTGCAGTCTGGTGTCAAGATTAACTCATTTGCCTGTGCTGGCTGCAGCTGCAGATGTTGGAGAACGTTAAGGGGAAATGCAGAAGGACTCCAAGGATGGGCAGCTGTGTTTCTGTGCTTGGTCTTGACTTGACGTGTCATTGAAAAACTCATTAATTCTTGTTCTGTTTAGGAATGATGCCCTGTCTTCACTCTCTTGTTGCATGCAGAGAGATTCCTCATGTCAGTGTTTTGCTTTTTGGTGTATTTGTGTCCTATTTGTTGCTTTTACTGTATTATGGGCAGTATTTTGTGAAAAGAAGTGTGATTTCTTTTCAGCATATGGCAGCTTTAGTGTTCTTGATGTGGTTAATGCAGCAATAGTTTAATTTCTTGCCTAAGGGCTCAGCTTCAATGATGGTGACATGCAGGCCAGTGCATATAGAGACAGCTGTTTTACACAAGATGGAAAGAAACACAGAGAAGCAAGTGAAATCTCTGAAAAGCACTTAGATACATTGTGAGACAAATATACCAATGTAATACATCAGTTTGAATTATAAATGTTTCCAGGATTGGGTCAATTAAGTCAGAATTAGCTCGGATATCTTTTTTTCTGCTTCCTTTCACATCTGTCTGTTGAATTGGTATCATTAAGTTCTAGTCAGCAAATTATTATTTTAATGCCTCTCTCCAATCCACATGACATATCCCTTGAAATTCTGATTCTAGAGTTGTCTAATATTGATTAAAATACGCACAAACAACCTTGTAGGTTATTTCACTTCCCTGAGACCTAATGGTAAGACCAGCTTTACATTCCCACTTTGTGTTTTATCAGCACGTGCTGGGAAAGAGGCTCTGATGTGATTCATCTGCTTGCATGGTAATTAAATGGAAATCACACTGATGGAAGAGGGGCCCCATGCCAATTTCCTTGCACTAGTTTGCACACTGTCTCATTGACACAATACAAGCTGATTCTGAATGGACAACTCACAAGAGAAACAGAATGGATCCCCACTGGCTTTTCTGCCAAAATTGTCATGAAAGATGCTAATGAGATGAAGGGAATTTGTGCAGGAGGATGTCCCAGAGCCTGGGCTGTGATTTCCAATATGTGCTATATCAATATTTTGGTTTTATTAATTCATTTCCAATATATTCATGTTTTTCCAATCTCCTCCATGTTTTCTGGCTGTAATAAGTCTCCTTGTAAAAGTTTACTATCCCTGCAGGAACTCAGATAAACACAGTGACAGCAGCAGGGTGAGTGAGTGAATCTCTCCTCTGAGTTGTCCTCTTGGTTCCTAGATGAAAAAGGTTCAGTACTACAAAGTTCAATAAGTAATGCATGACCATATCATACCTTATTCCTCTTCCACCTGGTAGGTATGAGATTTTATGGGCAAGACAGGGTGGTCAATAAGGTTCTGTTGACTCTGTTATTTTTTGGGTGGTTGGTTTTCCATTCCCTTTGACATGTTGGCAGCAGGCTCTCTTCTGCAGCTGTGCTGGAGTTATCAGGACAGACCAGTTGTTACCCTGACCAATCTGTTTCCACCTTCTGATGTATAATTTGTTTGGTAATGTGTTGATTTTAGCTAAGTTTTGTGTGCTCTGTTTGCTTTTTAAAAGTCTGTTCCCATCCGCAATCGGAGGCAGCAGGTGTAGGAAAAGGTGTTGGTGATGTTGAGATATGGAAATTGTCTGACAGGCTTTTACCGTAGCTATTTGGCACCCACGGGGATGCAGGAGGCTGTAAGTGTGTGTCTGACACCTATGAATATTGACTGATTTTAGGAGGCAGCAGAGCTTTGTCCTCACGTCCATGTGGGTTTTTTCTAAACGGTAACTGCTGCTCATTCTGCTATTTAAATCTTGCATTTGCTGAGTACGAGTTTGAATTTGCCAGTTAAGCTTTTGTTGATTCCCTCTGATCAGCTGATCTGAAATGAACAGAGGGGTTGCATTTCAACACTGCAGATGCTGGAAGTTGTGAGTCTGCCATTAAGACCTTGCTTGCTGTCTCCATCCAAGACAGAATAGATGAATTGTTTGATATAAGATGGTGAGTCGATGTTGACAAGTAGGAATAACAGCTTCCAATATCTTTAAATGTACCCTTTACTTCTTTCTTTCTCTGCTTTCCATTATGTTTTCTCCAGGCTTTTTCTAGTCCACAACGGGCTAAGTACCTCTTGTATCTTGGGAGTAACTTGTTCTACTCTGACACCCAAATTATTCATTTACATTTGTTAAATCTATGGCAACACTTATTTTATTGAGTTTTGCCAGATTATCATGTTAACACATTATTTTATTATCATAGTTATCACTGGGTTTGATTTGTAATCAAGTGCAAGATTACACTGTAATAATAGTATAACCATGATAATAAAATAACGTTGCATTTGATTGCAAAGCAAAAACAAGTCTGTCAAAAAAACCCCAATGTTATAACTTAATTAAATAGCATTTCTTTTCCACCTCATGAGACCACTATAATTTTCTGGGTAGTACTGTTCTTTCCAGTGTAGCAGTACACCCACACTTCATTTATCCATGTTAAATTCAACTTCTACTTCATGTTACTGGAACTTACAATAGTCCTACGATTGCTGCCAAACTGGGAAGCAAAGGAGAAGAATTGTACCCAGGTGGTGGTCGGATGTAAAGTTTCTCTTTGCCTCTGATCTTTCGCATCTGGAATATGTTCCACGTGTCAAAGCATTGTTGTGGAAAATGGGATCACCTCCTGCCATTTTCAGCAGACTTTCTCAGGATTCAGAATTTCATTCCTGCATCATTTGTCATGAAATCAGGCAGGACTGATGTTGGTGCCTGTTTCAGTTTTGCCTGAGGGATGTCACCTGAATTCCAGGATGTGAGGATGCAGGTACCTGTGTTGACGTAGCCTGAGGTGTTTCTCAGTCTCTGGATCTGTAAGGAAAGCTGTGCTGAGTTCACTCTTGTGTTTTCTCACGCAGCAGTTTGACAACAATCTTGTATTTTATAGGCTGCAGCATGAAAGCACTGTAATCTGAGATTAAATCTCATTCCAACCTCAAGTCTTTTATACAAGACTCTGGGTTTGGAGGAAGTCACACAGGGAATGCTTTTTGCAAGCCCTCTGCTCAGAGAAGTATCAAAAATGGAAATCAACAACTGCAAGTGTGACCAAAATGCAGCCTATTTCCCTTGCTTGAAGTGATTTCTTGCCACTATCAGTCTCACTGTCTGCTTGTGCTGCCTTTTAACCTCATCAGACAAGCAAACTGGGACTCACGCTGGCATGAAGTTCAGCCAGACCATTAACCCATTGGCCCTACTGGCTTTCCTGCTGTCGAGGAAGGCACACTGCACAGTCAGAAGGAAAGCTGATTCACTGAGCTTCTTTGATATCCCTAAATATATCAAAGCACTTGAGCCTGGGGTTGCACTTCCCGTTGGCATTAGCCCTGTGCAAGCAGTGCTGTGCTGAGCGAGGCCTGAAGTGCTGGCTGTGTCCTGGTCACATCCAGCTGCCTGCAGGGAAACAGGAGGCAAAATCACTGCCACTCCTCACACTGCTGAGCTTGCTTTGGCCTCACATTATTCTTTATAACCTGAGATGCAATTCTTTCCCTCCCCCCACATAGGGGGAAAATAATCCTGTCTGGGCATGCAAGGTGTAGCAGACTGACAAAGCTCCTGAAACCCCCTGCACCTGCCTGCTCAAAATCAATGCTAGTGATTTGCAGAAGTTGGTTTATAGCAAGTATGTCACTTCTCAATAAATTGGCCATGTTCCTGCAATATTTAGTAAGATCATTGGCTAGTTAGAGATGACAGACCTGTGGTCTCTGAATATGGAACCCTTTGCATCAAATGAAGGAAATCCTATGGTTTTTGGGGTTTTTTTCCTCATATCAGACATTTTCTTTGGATTTGGAGGCCAGTTTCTTCAGCTTCATTTCCAGGAGGGAGCCCAAGGAATAATCCCAGGTGGGCTTCCAGACAGCTGTCAGGATGGCACAGACATCTGAATTGCCACTGAGTTATGCTGGCATCAAACCAGAGACCTAAAAGAAAATTCCCTCTTCCTGGTTTTGTGTCCTCTCACAAGCCCCAGAGCCAGTCCTAGGCTAAACTTTGTCCATATTTAGTCCACAGTCTGAACTTTAGTAATATTAGAAACTCTCAGGGTGATGCCAGTGTCTCTGAGTCATTTTCCTGTGTAAATCTGAAGGAAGGAAGTTAGCAGAAAAAGGGATACATGGCTTTACCCTCACTGATGTGGTACTGCAGGCCAACACACACTTTACTTCCTAGATAAGAGGGAAAGAAGAGAATAATTTAAATTCTTTCATGCCCTGGGGAATAATGCAATACAGTAATGTTAAAGCTGTATGTAATTGCTTTCTATTTTTGTAAAGCCTGTGGCAACTATGGAACTTGAAAGTTTATACTGGAAAGTCTGGTTAGTATAAAATGCTTCAGTAGTATTCAGTTAATGGTGCAATGGGGTTAAAAAGACTTAGCAGAAGGCAAGGGTAGGCTTTTTTCTGCAGCCCACAACAGTGGAGTTCTCTGGAAAGTGTGAAAGAATTTTGAAAAGCTACAAAATCTGTTAGAAAGTGTTGGCTTTGGGGTGTATCTTCTGGGTTGCTGTTTCCCATCCTCTGCATGCTGCTCTGAGTTGCAGCAAGGAAACCTGAGTGGACACCTTTCTTGAGTACTGCACTCTTCTTCTCATTTTGAAAAGCTGTATCCTCATTCCTCAGGGAATTAGGTGAAGCATCTCCTGGATTTCTGCCACTGACCCTTCTGAGAGCCAGAGCACCTCACAGAGCAGTAAATGAGTGATCAAGAGGTGCTTCAAGCACGTGCTGTGTTGCCAAGTTAACTGCTGGGAAATTGAGCTTTGCACTGGGATTCAGCTTCTTTCAGATACATTTCTTTCCTACCATTTTAGTTCAATGTGTTCAGGGCCCAGTAGTAGTAAAAATATAAGCACAGTAAATATCCGAAGCCCCAAAGGAGAAATATTACATATATTATAGGCTTTGGCTAAGCCAATGAACATTAAAAGAGAATGTATTTGGACAGATGAGCATCTCTAGGTCTTCTTGTGTACCTCTTAGCTCTGTTTTTTTTCTACATGTATGCAAATGCATATATAAATTATATATGTGTGTGTGTATAAAAATGTCATAATGAGCCTAAAAGCCAAATTTACCCTTATTCTTCCTGTGTGATTTTGAAGGATTGCTTTTACCCTTTTATGCAACCCTATAGATAGAAAGCACTGGCTAACCCAAACAAATGTGCTCTGAAGCCTTTTTCATGATTGGAAAAGAACTTATTTCTGCAGGTTACTGTGAGTTTGTCATGAAAAATGTCTTGAAAGGACAGGGATGAATTTTACATAACTATTGTGGTGTAAGCAGGCATTTTGCTGCTGTTATTCCAGGTTTGTCCTGAGTGTTACACTGCATATTCCCAGGAGGTTCCCCAGGGCAGATTGCCTGTAGAAGTACTCAACATGTACAAGCAACAGTCATTTTTAAAACTGCAAATACAGCCCATGAGCCTGCCCATTTGTAGCATGGGGCACGTTTGTCTGTACATCCACACACAACTCCTGTCCCCTCCAGTTGAGCACAAAAAGCTGGGTAAAGCTCATGAGATTTTGTTGGAGGCTTTGGGGAGAAGGAAGAGGTTTTTTAACCAGCCTCTGTCTATTCTGCAGTCCCACAGTTTCTTTTCAGCTGCAGGTTCTAACACCTCCTTTTTTTATTTTATTATTTTTTTTAAGTTCAGCCAGTCTCCTGCAATCTGGAGTCATTCTGGTTTACCATTCAGCATAATTATTTTTGCTTCCATTTGCTCTGTTTTCGATTATTCAGTCACCTCCTGCTGCAGGGGCTGGTAATTTTGACTCTCATGCAGTGAACAGCACAATGACCAGAATAACAATGTTATCCAACACTTTTTACCCAGATGCATAAAACCTCTGACCAAAGTGATTAAATTTTATTGTTGCCATCTTGCTTGATGGAAAGCACAAAAAATTGAAGGGAGCTTTCACCCGACAGCAAATGAGCTGCACACAGAGGTGGGCTGTGACTTTGCCAAAGTGCTTTTGAGGTTCCACATTTTGCTGCCAACAGTTTGTGCCCATCTCAGCTGTTCAGTGACAGCCAGGAACTGTGGCTTGATTTTGCATCCCAGCACGGGTGATGAAATCCCACCTATGGACCATTCCTCCTGGTTAAGTAGGAGTGTATGGCCCATGTTTCCCATGAAGAGCAACAGCATCTCAGATTCCACGAGATGCTCTTCAGTGTTGGGGGCTAAAGCCACCTCTACAGGCATCCTGCAGAGGTTTCCTTCCAGCATTTCATACACAGTGTTTTTATCCTGATCAGAGCCAGAAGCTTACACTGATCTAAAAGTAATATAATTTCTGTATGCTTTTCTCTATGAATTTGTCCAGTGCCAACTTCTAACATCCACAAAATGTCTTCAGGCAAAAAAAAATCTGTGGTTTGACTACACACTGGGTAAAGAAATACTGTAGCCTTTTGTTTGAACCTGCTGGATTCATCTAATTCCCTTCAGCACTCTCCTCTCAGGTCTGCCAGCCAGTGCATTAAATTTATGACTGATTTTAAGGGCAGAGATTAATTCAAGGTACAAAAATCAGTGTTTCTCACAAAGAATTTGGGGTTTTTTTGCTTAGCCAGGTGTTTAGTGCTGTTTCATTCTTTCTGGAGTTTGGGCTGAGATGCATGCTTTCCATTGGAAATGGAGTTCCTAAACCTTGGAAAAGCTCAAGTCCAACTGCTTATTTCACTCAGTCATCTGCATTTTTAAATACATTGAAATTGCTGGTCTTTGAGGATGAAATGAGAGAAAAATAGAAAAAAAATTACAGAAAGGTTACATTCTGCAGATCTAGTATTTCTGAGGGCAAGATTGTTTTAAATGTAAAACATCATTAACAGAATCACTTTTTCAATCCTTGTTTCCATCTTGGCACAATCACAGGCCACATTTCCTATGCTTCGTACATTTATTCAAAACAAAATTAGAATAAACTTTCTTTTTGTACAAATTGCTGGCCTTGCAGGCTGTGTAGGTGTTTGTCAAATGCACACATACCATCCTGACTTAAAAGTAATTACATTTTGAGATGAGATACATATGATGCCCTCCCTATCAAGGTATAGTCATGCATTACAAGCTGCCATTCTACAAATGTAAATTTCCAGGGTGACATTTTATTATTGCAGATCATTTTGGGAAACTTCCTGATAAAGTAAAATGTCTCCTTATATAACTACCTTTTCAGCTAGAAGCATAACAGAGTGCCTTGGAACAGTGCAGACTAAAGGAATTAGTCATTAGGAGGGCTCTCATATCCCCTTTATCTTTAAAGACATCCTGATGATTTGCCTGGGCTGTAACTCTGGCAGTGTTACTTGGAGCTGCTGGGGGCTGTGGTTCCTGCCCTGCCAGGGCTGACAGCAGGCAACACCTACCAACCTCACACCATGGGCATGAACCTTCACTGTTGCTTTTACTTCTGCTGGTGTTCTGCTTGTGATGCTGTCACCTCGTTCACATCGATAGCAGAAGTTGTTCCAGGGGGAATCAGTCACGGGAGGTGTTAGGGTCACTTAGAGGAAGAAGTAAGAGACACCCTTCATCATTAAATAATGCTGAAAAGGTGGTTGCTGTAGAAACCTCTTCGAGGTCTAGGAAATGTCAAGAATCAGATTGTACCCACTGCATAGATCAGGCTGGAGATTCTCCCACGCACAGGGAGCCTGGATGCCTGGCGTCCCTTCCCGGAGGCACCAGAGGTTCCCTGGCCATCTGCCTGTCACCATCCCTCAGTGCAGAGCCTGCTGCACAGTCACCATTGCCCCATGTATGTTCACAGGATGGTTCCTCCATCCGGGCACAGTCACTGGTGCTTTTCTCCAGGTCTTGCCCTCGTAGCTCATCTCAGCCTGGATCAGAGAGCTGGCTCTAGCAATTCACAGGGACAAGCTGGGAGGGATGAAGCCTGACTGGATGTGTTTTATCTTGGGCTGGCAGCAAAAGTCTGGGGCTGTACAGGGAGTGTGAGTTCCAGTTGGAGATCAGACTTGTTCTTCCCTGGAGTATTCACTGAGGCATCATTAAGGCCCTGGCAATCAGAGGTGTGCTTAGCTGGAGCTCTGAGCTCAGCTGCAGGTTGATGGCAATGATGTCCAGAGCTATTGCAAAGTGTGACTGAGAGCAGGAGGTGCAGAAACTGATCATAGCTGCAGAAAGAGGTTGAGTCACAATTTAACCACGTTCAATTCATTTGTCCAGCAGAGGTATCTTTTGAAGTACAGATGTTCCAGCCACACAGTGCTTAACTTAGTTCCCTTTGATAAGGACCTCCCAAGTGCTTACTGCTTTGGATTTCAGTCTGCTTACAGTCCATCTAGTAGGGGTGCTGCAGACTTGCTGAAATACATGGTTTATCTTCTCAGAGCTGAGGTCTTGATGTGTGTTACTTGGCACTCCTTCTGTGAGTTTCCCACTGGTAAAAGGAGCTAATGTGTTCATCTTGTTCTGTGGTGCTCTTTGTGAAGGGTTCCTGGGCTTCACTGGGACTATTTGTAATAATTTGCTCTGGCTCAGTTCATCTTGGGTTTCTGCATGTAAGGTATCCTGTGTCTCTCTTGGCAGGGTAATTAGTCTCCAAGTGCTTTCAGAGACTATCATTTCTCCCTTTCCATTAGAGATCAGTAGGATGGAGCTGCATCATCCTTAGTACAGCATTGATTCTGCAGAGCCATGTTTCTGATCCTTTGGGTAAATGTCAAAATTGCTTTAGATATCCATGTTCTGAATGAAGAGACAAGAATATCTCATTATTCAGCTATTATGAAGTCTCATGTTTTCAGCTGCTACAGATAACTGTTGATTTGTTTTGATAAGTCTGTTAGAAGCCCAGAACCTGACAGGACATGTTATTGATCTCACACAATCCATCCTGGGCATTAGCATGGGAGTATCATTCACAAATCCATTTTCTCTGAGCTTTAATTTAAATACCAGTGCCCCTTCAGGATCTCTCTGGGTCACTTTTATTCTCAAGCTGTACCCAGCACTTGAGTAAAATGACTAATAAATGCAGGTACCCACATTAGATGTGTGACAGCTGCTGTCATATGTCACTGTCTGGTCTCTTGGGTTTGCTGGCTTGCTTGTTTCTGTACAGAATAATATGCAGCTCTCTCTACCTTCAAAGCAGTCTCCAGATTTCAGCCACTCAATCCCAGTTGCTCTGTGAGGAGGCAAGGATTCCTCTGTTATTAAGGCACAGTGCCTGGGGAGAATATGTAGGTGAAGTAGTGTCACTGAGCTGGTTGTTAGACTGTGTAGAAAAGCTGTCTGCTGCCTTTCTCCTCAGCAGGTGGAAACTGAGAAGTACATACCCAGAGAGCTTTGTAAAGGATATGAGTGAAGTTGATGCCACATAGTGCCATGCAATCCGTATAAAGAATGTGTTTGGACAGTTGTAAATTAATGTAATGTTTGATTTCGTGAAGATCTGGGGTATGGTTAAGAGACAATCAGAGCTAGAATGGTCACGTGGATGCACTGCCCAATTCATGTTCTTTTGCCTTTGGTCGTGGAAAACAGAGTTGTGGGAGCTGGCTGTGAGTTTGTGGGATGTTTGGAGCCAGGGACTGCCTGGAGAGAGGCCACACAAGAGGTTTCTTTATCTGCTTCTCATGCACATGCCCCTCCCTGCTATCCAAGATGTCAAATATCCCAACAGCTCCTCAGAAATGACAGCCTGGCTTCCCAAATTATTTCCTTTCCTTTTTTGTTTCTTTTTCTTCTTCTTCTTCTTCTTCTCTCCCCCCCCTCCCTTTTTTTTTTTTTTTTTTCCTTTCATTTCTTTTCTCTCTATGTTTCAGATTATGCTTGGCCTTTGCCTAAACAGTTGTGCCCCATATGGATTTCCCTAGATGTGCTCTTTTCAACTGCATCTATTATGCACCTCTGTGCCATCTCTCTTGATCGGTACGTAGCAATACGCAATCCCATTGAGCACAGCCGCTTCAATTCCCGCACCAAGGCCATTATGAAAATTGCTGCAGTTTGGACCATATCCATAGGTAAGCAACGTGGCTCACAATCTTAACTGTCTCTTAATGAATGATAGTGTTACTCCAATTTTCATTTAGGGTTTTGGTTATTTATTTAGTTCGTGCTTTCGTTCTTTGAAGAGGACACTCCAATGAACGTACCTGGCCTGCCTGCCTGAAGGTGATCAATGATTTCTGGGAAACAGAAACTTCCATTGCAGTTGGCCAGGGACCAAAAAGGAGGAGTAATTTTTCAGAATATCACCACTTGCAACTGCTTCTCTGAACATATCAATATGCCAATAACGACTGTAACATGGACAAATGGGACTGTAAAACTGTTGCGTAAACAAAGCAGGAAATAGCCCAAGTGAAGACGCTGGAAGGAAAAGGCAGGGAGGTACAAAGGACACGTCTGCACTGCAGTCACTGCAGCTGAACTTGCTCAAATTCTGGTTGCAGTGGAAGCTGAGCAGTAAGAACTGAAGGCAGCCTAACAGCGAGGTATTTACTGCTCTTGAGCAAGCTTTATAGCCCCCATTATGCTCCGCCACAGTTGGATTGCTGCTAGTACTTAGCTACTAAGTTTGTAGCCAAAGTAAATGAGGAGTAGACATAAAAGAAGACACTTTTGTATCACTTTGATAAAAAGTGATCAATAAAGCAGCAGTAAAACAAGGAAGAATTATAGCAAGATGACTCTGTAATATCAGGAATTATGCAAAGAAAAACATTTTGGGGGGGAGAATTCTTTCAGTGTGATTTACAAATGAGACATTTGGGGCAGGGTCAGAGATATGTGTGACCACTTCCCTCTGCTGCATTGCAGTTTTTTTTCTTGAATAGAATATAGTCTTCCACAAATTTAACACCGAACTTTTCTTTTATAAAGCAGTTGTCCCTTTCAGCACTGTAGTGCAAGGAAGAGCACGTTGCGTGTGCTTGAACTTCTCTGGGGTTTCCTCTACTTTGGAAGTAAAATGTGATACTGGATGTTTGGGTGTTGCAGTGGCCACTTCTGAGGAAGCTTGTCACAGAAAAAGGCAACAATAAATCCAGAGGAAATACACCTTCTCTCCTCATGAATATAAGAGTATCTGCTAGAAACACATTTTCAGGTGCCACAGGGCCTGCTGCGCTTCCTCTAGGTAACACGATCCGCCCTGAAATTGCATTTGGTTTAATCAATTCATTTAATATATATTTTTAAATTATTCTTTTAAACTCTCTGTGCTGCCTGTTTGGCATAGGAAAGAAAGCTGCTGAATTCATTGCATAAGGAGTCATGTGAACAACTTGATGTGCAGGGTGCTTGGTCTTGGTTTGCACAGGCAGTTCAGAGGGAGCAGCTGATGTCCCCCCGACCCCTGAGCAGAGTTGTACAAATATGTCAGCAGCAATAAGAGCACATTGCAAAACCTGGGAAATAAGAATGTATTTCTTATATTTCTGAAGCTAACTGGTAGGTTTATGCCTGTGCTGCCTTGCACATTGCAGACATATCCTTAGAAATGTTGGCTGGTACTGGACGTGGCTGCCTGGAGAGCTAAGCTGTGGTTTGGACAGCTTTGGGTCCAAGGAATCAGCTAAGGCAACAAGTGCTTCAGACATGGTTCACTCAGTAAGCAGACTAGTAAGCAGATCTGGGGCCTAACCAAATAGACATAAGGACAGCCATAAGCCTACCTCTTCTTGGAGTTACAGGGTAGGGAATGGGCTCAGGACAATGGAATGGGCTCAGGATGATAGAAAAGAGGAATGTTATGGGCTCTTTTGTCCCCCAAGGACAAAAGTAGCTGGGCCAGAATAGGGAAGGTGACTTTGCACTCGCTGTAGAGTGCAAACACCTCACTGCTACCCATCTTTCCTGGGTGGTGTTTAATAGGTCTGCAATGATAATGTGAAGGAAGTGAAATAACACTGAAAGAAATTGCTCGGAAAGGAGAGGGAATGGCACTTCTCCTTTGCAGGCACATGGCTCATCAACCTGCAGTGAGGCAATGGGTGTTACATCCATTCCCCAGCATCCAGGAGCCTTTAGGAAGAAGCTGTGAGCAGTTGCTCAGTGGGATGTCTTTAGTGCATAATGCTTTGGAGGACTGCCCTGAGCAGCACTCCCTTCTAGCTGTACCTGTGTCCCCTCCTTTGCTGGGATCATAGCTGAGAGGGTGTGCAGCATGTCTGGCCTTTGCTTAGGTTTTGTTCATTCTCTTTGATGCAGATGCAGCTGGTCCAGGGGAGTCTCTGCTTGCATCCCTTTTTTATTTTTCAAAGATGCAGGCAGAATTGCTACTCCCCAGAGAGTCTGTTCAGGGTACTGAAATGCTGTTGGATTTCTGCCCTCCTCAGTGCATGTGACAGGGCTTACCCATTTCTTCTGGCTTTCTCCAGAAGGTTGTATTAAATGGAGAGAGAAATGTACTTTTGGTGTGTATCTAGCTTATTTTAGCATAACTATTTTTACTTCATAAATTAATTTAGAAATATGACAGGGACAGGAATGAACTGTTCAAGGAATGAAAGAGAACTCACCCAAAGTGTGTTGTTGCTCTCTTCTGGCTCTTATCTACTTGTCACTTGGAAAGGCCTGATGAAATCCCATACAATTTTTTGAAAGGATGAACTAGGTTAAGTAAATTAACCCTCCTTTCAGTATTAAGTATCAAAAAAAGAGTTTGTGCATTTCTGTACGTGATTAAGTATTAAATTCAAAGCAGCACTTCAGTGCAGACTGGTCAGTTAGCAGTTCTGCTTCAATTGGACTGAAGAAACCTAAATGCATCCCATGTAAAGAATCCTGAATTCCGTTCCTGAATCAGAATTTAAAATAGGAAGTAAAAAGCATGTAATTTATCTTAATTTAGTAGCCTTTGCATCCAATTTTTCTGAAATGTTAATGCTGACAGCAAAATATATAATGGAGGTTCTTTGCTCAATGAGCTATGAATTTGGCAGGGTGCACAAGCCTAAACCTATGATTAGGTTTGCAAGCAGGGGAACATAACAGAGTCCTCCTGTCTGCTGACAATTGCTTTATGAATGGGTCTTTTCCAAAACCCTCTTTGTTCCAGATTAAAGTACAGCACAGCCAGTTGTCCTGTGTTTTAGCAAATGTAACCTGAGCAAGACTTTTTGTGTTCAGTTAGAGAAAAAGGGGGTGCTGTGAAGTGCTGGGCTTGTAAAAATAATTTTTGTGCTAGATAGTGCTGTGCTGGGGCTGCAAATAGAAATATCTACAGATTTGAAAATAAGAATGAATTGTAGATATGGACTTGCTGGCAGAATCTTGATGATGTTTGAAGACTTCAGACTTTGCTTCGTTGCAAGTGCAGAGGTTTTCAGTAGTAAGATGTGGACTTAACCAGCTCACTGGTCTCATTGCATCCATCCTGGTCTGAAGAAAGTGGTCTTGGGCCACAGAGACATCTCCATGCAGCTCTCAGCAGGGCAGATGAGGAGCTAGTCAAACTCTAAATGCACAGCCTAAAGCACAGGACAAAGAGTTGACTGGGTAATATTCATATAAAAAAAAAATATTACTTTGGAAATGTGAATGAAAAACTTCAGTGATGTCAGAGGGTGCACACATATTGCTTTGGATATGAAAATAAGTAAAACATCATCATTCTGAAGCTCCTTGTGGCCCAGCTCTGTGCTTGCTAGCACAAGAGAGGTTTTCCTCTGCTTCCCAGAAAGTTCAGGGTTTGGTCATTGTTGTGGTTTAGTCCCAGCTGGGCCCATGTCCCATGTCTCCTCCCAACATCTTGTGCACCCCCAGCCCACTCGCTGGTGGGCTGAGGAGAAGGAAAGGCCTTGGCTATGTGAGCCCTGCTCAGCAATAGCTGAAACACCCCAGTGTTACCAACACTGCTTCCAGCACAAATCCAAAACATACCCCATAGCAGCTATTGTGAAGAAAATTAACTCTACCCCAGCCAAACCAGCACAGTCACTTACTAGAGGATGCCAAAATTACACGTGCTACCAATTTCCCAGCTCAGTTTTACATCCACAGTACCAGTGTGATCCAATTTACTTGTCAAGTGACTAAGATATCTCAATTCTGCTCTTAACATTGGTGCCACAAGCAGACCCACATCTTTTGTTTGTTTGTTTGAAAACAGAATACATAACAAAAAAAGGGAAGTGTGCTGTTGAATTGTGGTAATACCATGATATGTGTTGTGTTAAAATTGGACTTTTTGCCTTTCATCCCCTCTCTGACTCACTAATGATATTATGATTTTGATTCCAGGTAGATATCTGGGGTTTGTATATATAATCAACCAGTCAGCTTTAAAAAGGAATTTTACATCCCCATTTGACTTACGTGATACTTCATGATTTTATTGAGATCTGATGATAGAAATATGGAAGATGTTTGTTGCAAGGATCAGTAAATGCTCAGCTCAGATTAAGTGAACTTATGTCTAACAGCTTTTTGCTTCTGCCCTGAGTGTTCCTCTCTCCCACAGGCTGAGTAGCCCTAAGCACATAAGCTGTCCTACTGATGTCCATAAAGAGCTTCCAGGTGCCAGTTAAGCCTTTCCCCATCTCACTGGGGAAAATCCCGGTTTGAGGAACGTGCTTGGAGTGATACCATTGATATTAAAAGGGATTCTACTCTCCTCACAGGCCAAGAGCAGGCTGTGCATGGAGGTAGAGGGGGACTGGAGTAATTCATGTAGCCTCCCTTGGGTCTTGGTTTAGAGCACGTTGAGGGTTTCTGCCTCAAGGTGTGTTTCTGGGATCAGTGATTTTCTCAGCAAGGCATTTGTTTGTTCCCAAGGGATGCTCACTGAAGAGATGCTCTTGCTTCTGAGCACCCTCAGTTCCATGCTGGGCAGAACCTGCTCCTGAGTGACTGTGCTTTGGGATAGGAGCACACATCCAGGAATTTCTTTGCAGGCTTCAGGCCCTGGTTAGCAAACAGACCTTTGGACGTGTTTCATGGAAGAAAATGGCAAAAACACTGTTAATGGAGAAGACCACACATGGAAGGTCAAAATGTGTTACCAGAATTTTGTTCAAATCTTTTCTATCAAGCAGGCTGGGTCTTATTGTGGCTCATCCCTTGGAGACAAGAAGAGAGTGTTAAGACAACTCTTGCCAGCAAAGCAAAGGTTAGACAGGAACCCTTCTCCTCATGGGTCAGTGTATTAATTCCTGGCTGTGAGTAAAAATGTTAGTAAAGCCTGAGAGAGGGTAACATCATTTTATCTCCAGATTTGACATAAAGTGTTGGACAGTGTATGGTTGACATGAAGTGTTGGACAGTGTATGGTTGACTGAAATTCTCCTCTCATGACTATAAGGGTTGTGGCTGATGGTTTCTGTAGGCAGAGATGCTGCAGTGGTGGCAATCCTGGCAGTCTTTGTCATCCTCCAGGGAGCACAGAGGTGGCTTTAGCTTCACCAGCCAAGCCACTGCTGGCTTCTGGTGGAGATGTAGAGCAGGTTTGTGATCATAAACCTTTTCCAGGCCTGTCTTCTGGTTGTGGCTGACAGAAACCCTTGCTTTACGGCCTAGAGCATAATACTAAGGCTTCATCTGCCTCTGTTCCCCATTCCTTTGAATTGACTAGAGGGTTGTTTTCTCTGAAGACTTTCTTCTGCCTGAGTGTTTGTACAGTGATTCCCAAGAGGGGCATTGATCTCCCTAGCACACCAGCAAGAGATACCAGGGTGAGGAAGATCATGGCACTTGATAACAAGGTGAGATTGTAGCAAGGAAAATACCTTGAGATTTCAGGCATGGGTGCCTGGATTGGTTTGATTTTGTCATCAGATGTCAGTGAAATAAATGTTTTGCCTGGAGCAGAAGCAGGTGGTGTTAGTCTGTGAAATGTTTTGCCCAGAAGATAGATTTGCCATCCCCCCACAGGAGGCAGGGGAGATGCCAGTGTCCCCTGTTTGAGGTTCCTGCTGCTGAGCAGGACCTGCTCCTGAGAGACTGTGCTTTGGAATAGGAGCACACATCCAGGAATTTCTTTGCAGGCTTCAGGCCCTGGTTAGCAAACAAACCTTTGGACATGTCAGGCCTCAGTGTTTGATTTCTTGGGGGAGCCCAGCCCTGATAGCAGATCTGCTGTGAGCAGGAGCACGAGCATCCCCCTCTGTTCAAAAGTACCATTGGAAACGTGGCTGAGCAAACCAGGAGAAGTAATTTAGCAAAACAGAAGGGCAGGTGGGGAAAAAAAAAAAAAAAATGTATTTCTTCTGTCTTTTACTGGCCTTTGCTGGGTTTCCATCTGGGCTCAGGTTGCTCAGTGCTCTTGCAAGGTTTAAGTAAAGGTCAGCAGCTTGTTCAGGCACAGTCAGTAATTACATTCCTCTGATTGCAGTTGTGCTCCTTGAGGGCAGGGAGATCCTTCAAAGTTCAAGCCCCTTTTATCTTTGACTTTAAACCAATACAAGCCTGGCACTGTCATTTTATTAGAACAGTTAGATAAAACTAGACCTAATCCAGCCCTAAAGGTGCATTGTTGCTATATTAGCACATGAAATGCACTGCAATTAGGCTGCTGACATATGAGTAATATATGGAATTTTTGTGGTTTTGAACACTTCAAAAGCCCACGTTCTTCAATTTACCTCTGAAGAGCTTTGCTTTCTGAAACCAGTGTCTTTTCTTTCACAATGCAAGTCAGGAGGCTACTGTCTGTTGGGCTTTACTTTTCACTGTCTATTAGTTATTATTAGAGCAATGTGCATGCACTTTGCAAAATACCTCTCTTAAGAAGCTAAACAGATGTGGTTTAGTTTTCCCTTTTCTGAGAGGATTAGAGGAGTCAGTTCCTGTTTCTTCTAAGAGACAGCTGAGAGATAGTAGTTGTTCAGCTTAAATAAATATATGTTGTTGAGAACACAGGCTTTAATGCCAGTGCACCTTTTCTGAGAGGATTAGAGGAGTCAGTTCCTATTTCTTCTAAGAGACAGATGAGAGATAGTAGTTGTTCAGCTTAAATATATGTTGTTGAGAACACAGGCTTTAGTGCCAGTGCAGAGTTACAGCAGCTGCTAACGTTTATGTGGATGTCTCTTGAAGTTGTGACCCACATTTGTTTTGTGTAATAATAAATAGGAGGTTAAAGATATGGATTTAAACAAGTTGTGTTTGGCATGTGCAGCAGTGTCCTTGGTTTTGCAGTGTTCACTGCTTTTGTGGCAGCCTCAGGCTTGTTTGGCAAACAGCTTTTACTCTCTGCCTTTCTTTTTTATTTTTAATTGTGTTTAAATGCCAGGAGGGTGGTGGTGAGGTCCAAAGCCCATCTGCATCAGCAGAGCCCTTGCCATGGACCACACAGTGGGCTTTGAATTAAGTGCTGACACCAGGAGAGGTGATCTCTGGCATTCCCATGCTCATGTACCTGCAACAAAATGTCTTCATCCCTGAGAATTCCACACATGGAAATACTGATTAAACCCATATACTGGCCTCTTGTTCATAATGAGGTTGTTGTCCCTGGAGGAAATGAAATACCTTCTTGTATAAGAATGTTGTGAGAAAGAATGGAAATCACTTCCTTTCTTAGTGAAAATAACCATCAAGGACTCCATCTTTCCAGTAATCTCTAACAGTCTCATGGGCTTTCAGAGAAGAAAACAAGATATTAAACACAAAAGCATTATTGTTTTTAATTTAAGTCTAAATTCTGTGAATGTCAGTTTGGACTTTTGAGCTGGCTTTGTCTCTGGAGCAAGCTAGTAAATGTTTTACAAAAGCTTATTTGTAGTCATTTGGGTTTTGTTTTATTAATTGAGAATCTGTGAAGAGCATCTATTACTCTGTGTCCACAGCATCATCTCAGCCCCTTTGGTGAACCACTCTGCTGGCTTAAGAGCATCTTTAAAGCTGACAAGAAGCATTTAGGACAACAGCTGTAATTGGATTTCTAATCTGGAGGATCTTTGTGCCTTGCTTTCTGCTGGTCTGTCAGACAGAAACTGAAGGAGGGAAGAAAAAGAAAAAAAACATTCATCATCTCCCTTGTGAACTGCTGTGGTGAAAAGGGATGTCCTGCTCCAGCTGCTGCCTGGCAGAAGGGTGCACAGAGCTCCCAGGGTTGAGTCTAGCAGGGACCTGGTTCATGGCTTGCTGGCTGGTGGTCACTGGTGGTCTCCTCTTACTGGAACAAAACCAGCTGCCATAGGCACAGCTCAAGCATTGAGCAGGAAGACCAAGTTTGCTTTGAAGAGCAAAGTTTGATATTGCCTAGAAAGGTTGGACCAGATGATCCTTGAGATCAGGGCCAGGGTGTGTATGCAAGCAGGTATTTGTGCACTTAGGATTGTGACAGTAGCAATTTAGCAGTAATCCTCCCTGAAGGGAGCCCCTCTGGGGTGTCTGAGACCTTCCACACTTCCCTTCTCTCTGCTGGTGTGGTGAAGAGTTGGTCTCTGTGGCTCGAGTTGTGTAACAGATTGAGTTCCCTGTCGGGCTGGGTCATGGGCTGGGTCAGTGATAAATCTTATATTAAAGAATGAATTACAAAGGAGAAATGGGAAGCAGAAGAAAGCACTTGAGATGAGGGTGATGCTGCCCATTCAGCAGGGCTGGCAGCTTAGCTGGCAGCTGAATGAATGTGTGATGGCAGCTCCTGCTTGAGCATCTTTCTTCTGACTGTTGTTAACAATGAGATTTTCCTGGATTGGAGGAAAGAGCAAAGAAAGGTCTGGGTCATGTTTTTGCTTTCTCGGTTTGAAATCCCACTTGCTTATGAGAGAGGTGAGGGATATTTTTCCATTACTGCAGCTGCCTCCACATTCCCTGTCATCAGTGCTGAGGCATCTCACGCTCAGGCAGAGTTTTAGGCTGCCATCAGTGTTCTTGATTTGCATATTCATCATATCCCAGAACTAGGTTATTCTTCCCAAATGTACTTTATGTGTGTGAACATGAAGATATCCTGCAGCCCCATCTCATTTCTCCTGACTAAATCAATAACCCTAAATTAATGAATGAACTTGTATTCATTTTGGAGTTTTATTTCAAAGGGTGTGTGTTACAGAGGGCTCTAAAGCATAAAATTATCCATGTAAATATAATCCCAGTGTAATGCCATTGATCTAATTCAGATTTCTTCCTTGTGAAAGACTGCTCTGTCCACTTCCCACCCTTTTCCCAGTGTCTGCTTAGTTGGAGCCAAGACAATAGAAAGACGTCTGCAATGGTAGAGCCAGTGGCTTGATGGGATGAAGGTTGTTGTGGTCACAGGGATTTGGCACAGGGAAGGTACTAAGTGTTGACATATCAGAAAGGAGACACCTGCCTTGCCAAGGGGTCTGCTGAGAAACATTAGAGAGTGTAGAGAGAAGAAGACTGAATCCTGGTGCTGTCACTTGGGCTAAGGAACCACATGCTGTAACCACAGAAGGCATTTGGAATAATTACTTTTCAGAAGAAGTTCCTTCACTAGAATATTGGCAAATAGTTTTATGGTAATGACAAGTTGCAGATGTATTCTCCAGAATCCTGGAAAACACTTAGATGGAATGGGAAAAATGACCTGGTTAATCTGTTTAAAATGTTACTGTTCCTGTTTAGAAATTCAGAGTCCCACAGGATTAGTTCTAAGACCTGTGCTGTTCACAGCAGCCCCCCCAAAAAGCAATGTAGACATGACAGTGGCCTCAGCATTGGTTATTTCTGGGGTGCAGGAGCTCAGGAAGGACATGGCCAGCCCCACAAATATGTCTGGAGAGTGAGTGCTCATGGACAGCCGGGTGGCCAAGGGGCAGGGAAGGGCAGAACAAAAGACATTCTGCTGTTCTCTAACTGGTGGGAAACACAGGGATTTTTTTTTTTTCCTTTCTTTAAAAGGGCAGAGAGGAATTTGCAAAGAAATGGAGAAAGATAATTGAAGGCATACAGTGAGTTTGGCATGAAGAGAGAGTAAACAGCAAAGCATTCTTCAGTTCCAGAAGAGGTACAGATACATATTCCTTAGAGGAAACCAGCGTTGGAGGACATGAAGTCAAGGCATCTGAATTAGAGCTATTAAAAATGCTTTCATTCTTTCTCTCCTTTGCCCTCTGAGGAACAAGCCAGCAGCCAGCCATGGGTGTGGGCTAC
>NW_009953098.1:294923-319768 GCF_000747805.2 Chaetura pelagica | reverse complement strand
GTGTAGTCCTGGCCAGTTGTGCTCCTCTGCCCATGTGCCCAACAGCATGGACTCATTGCCACCTGCAGGGACCCTCCATGCAGGACTCCAGCTTCTGCTTCAGAAAGGCCTGATGTCCTGAAAGCCTGGACAAACGAGCTGTGTTGGGTGATGCTGAAGAGGAAAAGGGGTTCTATGATTCTATGAGCCAAAATGTTCTTAATCTCACTTACAAGCCATTAGGTCCACAACCATATAAAGTGTTGTGCTGCCAGGGTAGGAGAGAAACTGCCTTGGCAAGGGCAGTGATTCCTGAGGCTTATTAGTCTGCTTAGTGCTTAGGAGTAGCTGGGAGCTGTGCTCTAGTTATTATTGTAATTGAATAATTTAAAGTTTCCTTCCTTTCAGCCAGCAAGTCTGTAGCTGGGATTCTGATTTCAGACCATCCTGTCAATTACCATCTTACTTACACCTTTCCTGCTCCCCAGAGGCCTGTTACTCCAGTTTTTAGCCCTGTTTTCAGGACAGGAGGATGGGAATTGGGCACATACATGCTGCAGCCTTTTCTTTCCACTCTTCTCTAAGAGTTCCAGAGTCTCAGTGAGACCCCTCAGTTTCACACTGCTTGTGGCTGAAATCCCTGGGCAGGCAGAGCTTGCAGAAACCTCTGTGCTCACACTGAGATAGCCAATAAGGGCACAAAAAGCCAGGAGCTTTTCTTCCACATGTCTGTGATGCCATGGCAAAAGTGGCCCTTTTTCTATCAGGGTTATTTAAATGTCTTTAAGAAATTGGCTTCTAAATCTTCATAGCTTTTGCAGTTTGATGATTTTCCTTTTTAAAGGTTGCTGCTGCCTGCCTTATGTAAATGGTTTCAACAACTCCTTCAACCCCCAAACTGGCAGACATGGACTGGCCAGCTGGAAGAGAGCAGGGTGATTATTGCCTGTTCTACACCCACAAGCCATAATTGATGCTAGAAGAAGAACTAAAGGAGCCAGGCTGCTTCCCTGTGTCAGCTGTAGAACACAACAAAGCTGCCCTGCTTCCCAGTGAAGGGTGTTCATGCCCTGGAGCTGCACTCCCAGCAGTGGTGCTGGAGGTTTTCCCTTCCATCTGGGAGTAGTAACTTCTTTTTTCAACAGCTTTAGGCAGTGGGCTGAATCTGTGCAGGATCTGCATCATCTCTGCTGCTGCTTTGGACCCCTGTCCAACCGAGTAACCGTCTCTTTTTTGCTCTCATTCTTCTAGGGATATCCATGCCCATTCCAGTCATTGGTTTGCAGGATGACTCCAGGGTGTTTGTGAATGGGACCTGTGTCCTCAACGACGAGAACTTTGTCCTCATTGGATCCTTCATGGCGTTCTTCATCCCTCTCATCATCATGGTGATCACATACTGCCTGACTGTCCAGGTGCTGCAGAGACAGGCGACTGTGTTCATGTGTGGAGAGGTGCCCAAGCAGAGGAGGAGCAGCGTAAACTGCCTCAAGAAGGAAAACAACACAGAGAACATTTCAATGCTTCACAATCACGAGGGGGCATCTCACTTGAACTCTCCTGTGAACAAGGAGGCCGTGCTGTTCCGGAAGGGAACCATGCAGTCCATCAACAACGAGCGAAGAGCCTCCAAGGTCCTGGGCATCGTCTTCTTTTTGTTCCTCATCATGTGGTGCCCATTTTTCATCACTAACGTCATGTCTGTCCTTTGCAAGGAAGCCTGTGACAAAGACCTCTTGAGTGAACTCCTGGATGTGTTTGTTTGGGTGGGGTACGTTTGCTCTGGGATTAACCCCCTTGTCTACACACTCTTCAACAAAACGTACCGCAGGGCTTTTTCCAATTACATCCGTTGCCAGTACAAGACCAGTAAAAAATCAGCCCTGAGGCAGAATCAGTGTCTGAATGTTGCTTCAACAGCTTTATATGGGAAAGATCTGACTTTAACTAGTTACCGGAATGGCAACGAGTTCAATAGCATGGAACTAGATGAAGTGGAGGAGGGCCTGGAAATGCAACCAGGGACTTCAGAGCTCTCCATCAACAGCTGTAACGTTGTAAGCGAAAGAGTGAGCTGTGTGTGAAGGTGTCTCACACAGCCTTTTGCTACTGGGTGTCTGTAGCCAAAATATAGTGTGTAAAAATGTGTTTGGTCCAAGGACAATGTAAATATTGCATTCTGAACAAAGCGCTTTTTTTTTTTTTTTTTTTTTTAGGAAAAAAAGAAAAGGAAAAAAAAAAAAAAGAGTTGTCTTTCCAGTCCATGTACTTAAAATATCTATTAATATACTGCAGTGAAGTTTAAGGTTCTATATTTACTGTTAATACTAGATCAGAACTATTAGTTACTTTGCATATGTCATGGACAAAAATGTTTGAATTCTTCCAGTGCATGAGCAAAAATTCTGAATATTTATCTCAGGTGGCATTTGCTGGAGTCCAGAATGGCACGTTAATAGTTATATATCAAATACATGCTATTAGACTTGGTCAGTATAACTTTTATTTTTCAAGTTGACAGTAAATATGTACTTTAAATCCTCACCCCTACTTGTGCCGTGTACAGACTGTACAGAAACCTGGCAGAGAGACAGCATGGAAGCAGCTCTGCAGGCACCTGGCCAGACATGTCCTGTTACAGGTAGTGGGTTGTTGCCATGCTGGGGCCACTTTGCACTTCAAGGGACCTCTGTTCAATTTTGACTCCCTCTCCAATCCTGCTGTTCTCCCCCTGTTAGAGAGGAGGCTCTGGCTCCCCTAAGGAAGGTGGGGAATGCAATCCTGGTGTGGTTCTGCATTCTTGACTGGGATCACTTGCACACTTGGAGAAGAATCATGAGGAAGAGAGGGAAGCCCAGTTATCTGCTTGGCTCATTTTCTTAATGGGTTTATAAAAAGCTCTCCTTTGGTCATCTAGGTAATCATCAGCTCTGGGATGGAGCAAGCTGTGCCCAGCATGGCACTGCCTTCCCAGATTTCTTGGATGATCAGGGTCTTTGGTTGACGTGGAGAAGAGTGCTCTGGCTTTGTAAGAGCTCTTGACTTTGCAGTCCTCACACCTATTTAATTCTCAGCTTGTTTAGCATTTGTGTTTGTTTTTGAACATCCCAGGCCTTGCAGTGCTGCTGGTAGACCAGTGCTCTGGGTGTGGAGCAGGGGCTGCTGTGCCTGTGGTGCTGGTTGGGGTCAGGCTGTGAGGTACAGGATGCACCTCCCTGGAGGCATAAACAAGGCTCCCTGCTTATATTTTCTGTCTCAGGAGGGGGTGGGAAGAGCTGGGCTGGAATAACTTGCTGATAATGGGGTTCAAAAGCAAACACTGACTAGGGACAGGAAGGAAGCACACCTGGAGCTGGTCTACATGGAAGATTAATCTGGATTAACTTCTACATTTTATTTGTTCCATTTCACTCCCAAAGTAAGACACAGTGTATTGTATTAATGCCACCTGCATCTTAGTGAAAGCACCCACATTGGGATTTAATGCAGCTTAAGTAGTGTGTTTTTAATTCACACCACATATAATTCAAATTAATTTTCCTCTGTGTTTCTGTGTAGACAAACCCTCCAAGGCATCCTGACTTTGTGGCACTGTGCCTCTCATGCAATTTTCCTCGTGTATGGTATTGTCTGATGCCAGATATCACCTGTAAGGTTTTTACATCTTCATTAACTACTACACAAATGCTGCAGTGCCCATCTGACACGGATGCATTCAGCACCACTGTCAGCCTCTGCTAGGAAGGTCCTCAGAAGAGGAGACCTTACACTAGGCATTGTAGGGTATTGTCTGATGCCAGATATCACCTGTAAGGTTTTTACATCTTCATTAACTACTACACAAATGCTGCAGTGCCCATCTGACACGGATGCATTCAGCACCACTGTCAGCCTCTGCTAGGAAGGTCCTCAGAAGAGGAGACCTTACACTAGGCATGGATAAGCTGCATTTTACTAGCAAGAATTGCTTGTACTCTAAGCTTGCTGTGTTCATCCCACTAAAATTGCTTGCAGAAGAACTGGAAAATTGTGCTCGTGCTGTAGCGGAAGGTTGTGGTGTTGCATTGCAGGGTTCAGCAACAGCCTGAACATGCTGCCAAAACACAACATACGGGTTGCATCTGCTGCTGGGTTGTCCCCAGCTCGATGTGTTGAAGCTGATGGTCCTCTCTTCTCCCTCATCCCCTCCTGGGGAAAATCCATAGTACTTCCATGCAGGCGGGTGAGATGTCCCAGTGCAGAGTGTGGTTTATGGATTGCAGCAGGCAGCAGAGATGCACCATGTGCCTGCTGATACTGCCATGGGCTTGAATGCTTGGGGATCCACTTGCCTCTTCATAAAGTCTGGAAGCCAGTGGGAAAAGGACTGGCCAGAGACACAAACTTGTGCCTTCAGTGACTGCCCTTTGCTCTGAGTCTGATTTTACTATCTCAAACAGTACAAAAGAAATCAGAAAGATCCCATGGCTTTTTAAGTTATTTTCTTTTTTTTTTTTCCTTAGGTGAATTCATAGCACATCTTTCCCAGTCGTGTGTGTGTGTACATATATTTATACATATATATATATATTTAAAAGCCAACCACAGACTTTTAAAGCATTTAGCAATAAGTTGAATTACGTTAGCTTCTAGCATATGTATGAATAGGTCATGTGTGAACAGCACATTTTCCAGAAACACCATTATCCTCAAACTCAGTGTAAGTCCACACAGGCATTGTCTTTCCATAGGAGCCTTCATGTCTTACCCTTGCTGGTTCTGTTGTATGGGCAAAAAAGGAACCTACTATATTTGGATGTAAATAATGGGAATTAAACAGAGAATTTACAGAATTTTTATAAGTGTTTTTAAAAAATACATCACCAGAAGTGTAAATAAGTCAAGCAACTCAACTGGACCCGTACTGATGTATGTCACTTGTTGAGATAAAGAGACAAGGGGACTGCCTTACAGCACCTGCCTTCTCTCCTGGCCAGAGGGTGATAAGATTTCTTGTGAATGGTTAAATACTGTCACTTACCCAGCTTCCTTTGGGTCATTCACATCAGGGTTTTGTGATGCTGCTATTAATTTATTAAAGAAAGTTTGTTGGTTTAATCACTCTTTATTTATTTATTTATTTATTTATTTTTCATGGTCTGCCAGAAAATAAACAAATGAATGTACCCTCTCTTGCTTTCATCTGTCACCAATTAAAATCTTTCCTGAATGAAAAATATGGCCTGGCCCAAAAAAAGCAAACAACAACAAAAAGTGAGGATAAAGGTCAGGATAACTTTCACACCCCCTTCCACACTTGAAGTACAGCCCACAGTTGTTTAATCACAGAAATTAGTGTCAGCAGATAAGCCCAATGTTTCAAACACCAAAACTTGCTAAATACAAATACAGTGATTAACTGTTTCCCCTCTTCTCCTTGCTCCATTCAGGAATAGCTGTTAAAAATGGCATTTTTTAAATTACCTGAATTTGAGGAATGGAATTAGTTCTCTGCAACTTAATCAAGGTCAGGTGGGCCCCTCAGCAGCTGTGCTTCTCCTGAGCTGCAGCCATGAAGCCTGATGGAGCCTGAGGAAGCCCTGGGGCTGCCTGGTGGGATTGCCCCTTGGAAGTTCGGTGTGTGAGTTCTCAAACCTCTGCTCAGGTACAGTTTTGTCTTACAGATAGTGTGTGGTGGTGTTTTGCTTGGAGTTTGGGCTGAACAAGTGAAAATAGTTTCTTGGCAGTGGTGCTGTGGGCTGCAATGTGTTGGTTGCTTTGTTTCCTGGAGCAGATGTGAGAGGAGCAGGCAGGCTGCCCGCGGGGTGTGCACGGGGAGGCTCTGCCCAAGCACTCAGTCCACCTGGTTTGACTTGCACTGGGGAGTCTAGTCACGGGTCAGCCCGTGACCTGGCACGTTCCTGAGCTATAGGGGCTTGCAATCTTCCCCACCAGAGGCCAGAAACGAGTCTGGCCATGTTTGCTCAGGCACAAAGCCTTGTGGCTGAGCAACCTGGTTCGTCTGCCTCTGTGTCATGTTGCCCCACACGGCCAAGTCTGGGGTGTAGTGTCCATGGAGCCAGCCTTGGTGTCTTTGCAGCCTTCTGAGGGCCTCAAAGGCTGTCCTTTGAGGACAAAGGCCTGCTCCTTCAGTCTGTGCTCTGTGAAGATAAGCAAAGCTACCCAGAGGCTGTGGCCTTTTGGAGGCGAGATGGTTCAGAGCCAAAGCTGAGGAGCCTCAAGGCTTCTCACCTCAGCACAGCTCTCCTTGTTTAATGACTTAGGAGTCAGCAGTGGTTTTTATCTGAGTAATACTATACAGATGCTAATGTCAGGTGATGTGTGAGTAGTCAGTGTGAACAGTGTGGTTAGTGCCTTTTTCTCCACAGAGACACTCAACCATGAGTGCCTTTCTTCTGGACAGCCCTACAAAGAGTTCCATCACCGGTGTAGAGCGTGGCCTGTGCTCTTCCCTTGACTGCAGTCATCTGGTGTGCTGGAGCCATGAGGGCCCTGGATACAGAGACCCAAATTCCAAAGGAATAACACATTTTAAAGGAAAAAAGCAAATCACAAGCAGCTCTTCAGAAATACTGGTTAGCTTTGAACTAATGACGAGTGACTGAGATTCTTGCAGGCAAGTGATGCCAACCTGGCGTGCCAAGAGCAGTGTCTGTCATGTGAGAAAGATGCAGATGTCTCTTGGGTGGATTCCCTCCCTGAGGCACAGTAGGGTTAGGATAAGCTACATACTAAGCCAAGAAGTGAACTTGACTTTGGATCCATTTTAGACTGGGGTGGAAAAGGCATTAGAAGCTTTTTCCTGGGAACAAGCGTGCAGAGACCTTGGCAGGCACAGCAGAAGAACAGAGATGGACAGATGTTTGCACACATCTGCACACACGAACACACACATCCCAGAACTCCCAGAGAGCAACAGATGTCATCATGCTTCAGTCTTCTCTCGAAAAAATGGGAATATCTGAACAGCCTGGGATGAAACCTGTGCTGGGGGGATCAAAGGCAGCTGTAGGTGTCACCGCGGCATGTGGGCTGTTCTAGGGACCATGTAGTGGTGTTGGGGGGGGGGTGTGCACCAAAAAATGCTTCAAGTTTTTCATTTTTAAACATGAAATTGTTATTGAATGCTCTGCCTCTCCCTCATTTTTCTGTAAGTCTCAGGTCTTGTTTGCTCTTTCCCCACACTGGAACTTGTGCCCTGAAGCTGTGAGAAGCTGACTGCTGTCTGTGTGACTTGTTGTTCCCTCTCAGCTGTGCAGGGAGGCTGCAACCTCACAACAACGTGGAGATAAGAGAGGCTGCAGGTGAGTGAGTTTAATATATGACACAGTCAGTCGATGCAGGGAGGCACACTTGCTGAGTAAGGAACCACATCAGAAGATCTTGAATGACCAGTGAAACGCATGAGCTACCGAATGAAAAATGTTGCTTTAAACTGTCCTCTCTGATGGGTTCTGCTGATGCCAGGAGAGTGTGTCAGTACATGGGAGGGGGGCTGTGGCAGCACAGGCTGCCCTGAGCTGGCCACTGGTCCTTGCAGCCCCTCCTGCATGCTCCCTCTGAGAAGGTGCTTGTTTTCCCACTGCCCAGCAGGATTGACTCTGTGCTGAGCAGAAACTGCAGGAAGGGTTGCGAAAGCCTGGACTGCTGGGCCACAGCTTCAAAGCTCTGAGGAGGACACTAGCAGGTGGGTCAGTAAGTGTCTACACAATTCACAAGCTTTTATTGTGGAAAGTGGATCCTTGGTTTGTGTTACATCTCCCGTGAATGTTGCCTTTTGTTCTGCCTCCCCCCCAAAAAATGAAGGATCTCTTAGCAGGCAAAGACCATTTCCCCAGCAGCTTCCTGGGGTGCTTTGTCACTCCAGTGGGCTATCAACACTGAGGTGACTTGAAAAATGAGTCGTGCAACGTGGGGACATGTTAAATCCACTGTTCTGAGCTTTCCTGTGCTTGAGTCATAATTAGTTCAACAGATTGGAAAAATTAATGTTTAATTAAAATACAGCCTAATTATCCAACATATGTTTTTAATAGGATCTAATTGTTGCATTTTGAGTTATTTAAATTGCTGATACACTAAAAATTATCTGTAGGCTGGTGCTTGTGACACCACTGCCTGGCTGCATTGGTTAAAACGTGGATGGGTTTTATATTTGTATGTGCTGTTGATGTTGGTGTCTCCTCCTGCAGAAGAACAGGTGAGTGCTGCTGATGGATGCTCATCAAAGCTACTGCAGATTTTAATCAGGGCCCTTCTCCCAGATGTGAAGACTAAAACAGCTCTTCTGTGACATTTTGGGGAGGAAGACTTGAGTGCCCCTCCTGTGGAGTCCACACTTCCAAAGATTGTGGTACTGCTCAAAGCAATAGGTGGGTGCAAATGCCTAGCAGAGATCTCAGCTGTGTTGGGGGTTCCTCCCTTACAGACACCAACAGTTCATGTCCCAAAATGTCTGCAGAGAGGATCCACAGGTCACAGGGACTCACCTGTGAAGCCATGGCAATGTTTAGCCCCCTCAGCTAAGTACTCACCCTTCTTTTTGCAGCACAGGCACGAATTTGGCAGCCAGGTGGGCTAACCCTCAAATGAGCGTTTGGTCTGTCTTGCACCTTCCCTAGGTGTTGCTGAGAAGAAAATTGTGCATCCTCTCCCAGGCTGTCCTATGATGGCACTGAGCAAAGCGGTGGGGTGTGTTACTGACTCCATGCAACACAGCAGGTGATGCAGCAATCCATGGAGAGCAATGGGGATTTTCCTTAGCCAGATCCATGGGGGAACATGGCTGTGCTTGCCTGCTAGTTGGCACTTCTGCTTTAGAAAAATAGACAGCACTTTGTGCTGGGCCAGAGCAGCAGCTCTGGTGACAGGCAAAACTGGGGGGACACAGGTCCAGGCAGGGGCATTGAGAGCCCTTTTGAAAAGAAGAGAGTGGGAAGCTTGACTTATTACTCCTAACAGCCAAAGATGGGTGAAGAAAGGTCAACATCAGGGAGTGCTTGTTCTAACTGAGGGAGAGGAGCTATTTAAGCTAGTGGAAAATATTAGTGTACAAAGAGGGCCAGAAATGAACTAGGAATTAGGAGCAGATTTCTAATGAGTGAGGTGTTCCAGGCCTGGCACTGCACTCTCTGGTGAGGCAGCAGTCACAGCAACCCAAAAGCTCAGCTCTTGCATTCACACCAGTTATGTTCTAGAGGTACTGCAGGAAGGCCCAGCTCAGCCCTCATGTCCTCAGCCTCCCAGCTGGCACAGCTCAGGCTCCAAACCAGCCATCTGCACTGCAGCACCTCTGACCTCCCCAGCCACATGTCCCAAAGCATGGGAAGACCAAACATCTTGAAGCAAGAACACTATTTTTGTGCTACAATCCTTCCAAGTCCTAGCAAAACCATGAAAAATGCCACAAATTTGGAGGAAGGCAGGCAAGGCCTTGCCAAGTCAGTGCATGTCTCACAAGTAGGACAATGTGAAGTCCAAGGATCATGAAGGCTTTGTATTCCTAGCCCTAAGCCAAGGCCAAATTGTATGAAGCAATATTTAATTCGCATTCTAAGAAGCATCCAGAATCAACCAGCTTGGTCTGCTCCAGCCTGGCTGCATGCAGTCACATAAGGAAATGTTATTTACCTACAACAGCATTTTCATAGACATTGATTATTATTGGAGCCAGTCTCAGTCTGCTCTGGAGAGCTGCAGCACTGAGGTAGTGTCCTGTTGGGCTGTCATTAGCTGGGGTAGTTGAGAAAATACTGGTGAGCAGCTTTAAGGGCTGAGAGCCTGGTTTGTGCTTGCACTGCCTGACTTCTTTAATGCTCTCCTTTGTCGCTGCGTTTCCAGCTGTGCAGGCAGGAGCTTCGTGGTTTTGTTTCAGTAAAATGAATGGTGGTGTTGGTCTTTAAAGCTCTCTCTTGTTAAAAGTGGTCTTGGCTGAGCTGGGCAGGCAGCAAGGTGATTGTTTTCTCAGTGTGAGTGGTTCTAAGTCAGTCGGCAGCATGGGCACAGACTTCTGGGCAGCTACCAGCCAAGACCCATTTGAGAGTCTCAAAGATTGGGACATATTTCCAGTTCAACTGTTAAGAGCTGGAACATCATCAGATAAAAGGCAAGCACTATCCTCTTGGTGACACAGCTGCAGGAACTTGGGGCGACCTTTTACACCTTCCAGCAAAGGTAGGTCAATGCAGCATCATTGGGTACCTTGGAGGAGGCAGAGGTGCTGTGTGGGCTCTCCTTGCTGGCAGAGACGAGTGCATACATGGCTGGGGATGTTGGGGACCACAGCAGGGCTGCCACCATTCCTGGTGCCCCCCTGCTTAAGGATGCTCCGGCACTCGGCTCTCCATGCAGTGAGACCTGCTCAAACACTGAGGTTGTCTCAACATTTGCTGGAAGGGTGTTTTGTTTCCTGAGCAGAGCAGTTCCGTGGTGTGTCGGGCTGGAGATCCAGGAGAGGAGGCAAACGGCCTGGGATGGCCGGGAGGTGAAGACTCAGTATTGGTGCAAACCTTGCAGTGTCCATCATATCTCAACCAGTTATTTTCTCTCTCTGTGTTCTGGGAAGCAGATCCTGACACAGTTTGCAGAGCTTATTTCAGCTGCTCAGACAGCTCAGCCACAATATGTTGCCTCAAATCATTTTGTTAAGCAGACGCATCAGCTGTTTATTTGCATGGAAGCTGTGAGAGCCACAGACCCTCCTGAGAAAATTCAGCTTCTACATAGACATAAAGAGCTCAAAAGTGCTCTCAGATGTCCCCAGCCACACAAGGCAGTGTGCAAACCTGCCATGGCCCACGAAGCTCTTTAGATTTGAGATAATATCACTAATTACTGCACTCCCAAAGCCTCAACTGGTGGAAAGCTGAAGCAAGAGGGACTGTGCCACTGTATGTCCTTTCAAGACCTAGGTACTTCCTAGAGCTGTAGAGGCTCTAGTGGGTGGGTGCTGAGAACTGTGGAGTCTCCAGGATAGGTGCTGAGACCCATGGTGGCTCAGGGATGCAGGAGCTGATGCCAGAGGGAGGCAGGAACCTGCAGAGGTTTGGTGTCCACCTGGCCGAGCCTCCAGTTTGAGCAGATGGGGTATTTCTGTGGGTGCTCAGGGGCACAAGCACGGGAGGGAGGGCAGGTGCAGAGGCTGGTTTGGGCTGGCACCAGCCATGGGAGACGTTGCTCTGGTCAGTGCAGCAGAGCTGGGCCGTGGGCACGATTCCCCAAGGCACGGGGTGATGTTCCCCAGCAGTCAGCCTGGTGCTGCAGGATGGAGCAGAGGTGGGACACTTCTCTGCTTAGCAGTACAAAAAGAACAAACCCCGTCTGTGTTACAGCGAGAGAGACATTGTCTCTTCTATTTAATTTTCATGCACTAAATAACTGGATTTTGGCGTGAGAGATGCTGCACCTGCTTCCTCCTCCTCTGCGTCCAAGCACAGATGCTGACACCCAGTGGCCATCGAGCTTCTCGCGTCTGTGCAAGATGGAAAAGTTGAGCAGCGATGGATGATGCCTCTGCCGGTGAGCTACAACTTCTACCTTCTCGTTTCCTCAAGTGCAGGAAGGGTAAAGAGCTCCTGAGAGACTTTGCTTTGTGCCTTTCAGCCGTTGGCAGGTTAGAGAGGTTGAAACGTTTCAAAACTTGGTATTCAGGGGCCAGGCGGGAAAATGAAATAATAGGAGGATGGCTAATGAGGCGACTGATTTTCAAGTTATTCTCTCATTGGCAGCTTGGAAATAGACCTCAGCGAGAGAAGGAGGACAATTTGTGAGTTCAGAGACCTTGGTATTTGCTTTCCCTGTTTTGCTGCTTCCCAAAAGCAGTTAGGATGTGACAGCCACAAATTGATTCTGTGTTTCCCTGCAGCAGGGACCGGGTTGTGCTTTCATTTGTTTGACAAGTATTGACATTCTCTAGGGGGAAAAAAACCCAACAACTCTGTAGGAAAGACTGCTTTTTATTCTTCAACAAATGGCTCGTAGACTTTATCAGTCAAAGACAGAAAAAAATAAGACCCTAAACTCAAGGGTATGCAAAGTTTTCTTGGTGTGTTTGGCAAAGATGTGCCTCACCAGCCATGTGGGGATAAGATGGTAAAAACACTGGGGAACCCAGGCATGAGCTGGGAACAATGAGAGCAGAGGATGCCAAAAGAGGGATTTTGAAAGTGCTTTACTGAAAATATTAATTATGGGCTACAGAAAATGAATTAAACCACTGTAATGCAAATACCGTGTGAAAGAAATACATAGTTAGTGTAAGTCTATAAACATGGAGGGGGGGAAAAGCATAGGACTGGAATTCCAGCCAGGTTCAGGATGTTAGGAAGGGCTGGCAGGGGGGTACCTGCTGGGATGGAATGCTGCTCAGGCTGCAGGTGTGATGCTGTGGGAGGGGGGTGGGAAGCACCCTCTGCAGGGGTGAGTCTGGAGAGTGGGGAACCCTGCACCCAGGCCGGGCCCAGCTTTCCTTACCTAAACAATTCTGTAGAGCTGCAGCACAGAGATACCAGAAGCAGATGTACTTAATTTATCACTCCGTTACTAGGCAGGATTCAGCAGAACTTTTCTATTTTGTGGTTACTGAAATAGCTCTGATCTTTTCTGGGGGTGAGCTCTAGCTCCAGAGGTACAACCTTGGTTCCTTTGCCACCTCTTAACCTTGTACCCATTCTGTTTAATTCTTCTTCCCTTCTTAGCTCCTTTTTGGACAAAATTGGACTAGAAACGTGAACCCAGCTTAAACCCATCCAGCAGTTTGGGGTTGTGGCACCATTTTGTCCACTCCACATGCTCATGCTCAGTGTTCCCACACAGTGAAGTGAGTGAGATCACACCAGAGGTACCCAGGGCAGCAGGGTGAGCTCCAGCTGCCTGCCTCACTTTTCCCCCAGGGCAGCTTCACAATATACTCATGTTCTTAGTACATGTTTAAACTGTGTAAGAGATTGTCAGAGCATCATTATTTCCAGTAATGGCAAATCTTGATGGGACTCTTTTCAATAATTTTTTTCTAGTCCTCTTCCTGGTTTTAACCATTATTATTAGTGCAGTAACTGCTGTCCTGGTTCTTAAAACCCACATGCTAGCCAGTTCAGCCAAAGTCCTCTAGCTCCTGAAAGTCCTCCAAAACCCTAGGATGAGCTGAGCTCAGCATCTTTGCTCATCCTGGTCTTGCAGAGCAGGACATCCAGGCTTGGTCCTCCCAGAGATTGCTGTGCCTGATGGTTCATTGCAGCTCAGCCTCCACAGCAAGTCAGAGCTAAATATTTGTGCTGTGCCAGCCAGGGCAGCCGTGGTTGTAGGGCTGTTCCCCTGGAGGTGTGGGGCTCTGCAGCTGGTGGGAGAGCACCAAGTGAGGAGCTGCTCTTTCCCATCACATAGCAGAGGAAATGCTGTCCAGAGCCTCCTGCATCTGGCCTGTTACATGAACCACACAGTCCCTTGAATTGCTCTGAGCTAGTTTTGGAGATATCTGCAGGTCAGGTCTTCCCGAGCTGGGGGCTGCTTCTGGGCTGAGCCAACCTTTTTCCAGCTTTCTTCCCTCTCTGGTGGTTCCTTTCACCTTCTCTGTTAGATGAGTGCCCTGCAAGTCCAGCTCCCTTCATGTGCTGCATTCATCAAGGTAAAACACACTTCTTCCATGCCCAGTGCATGCTCAAAGGGGTTTTTAAACAAACCCATCCCAGCCTGGCTGGCCAGAAGCCCCAGGAGAGACAGAGATTGTGTTTCATCAAAATACCAACAGCCAGGAAACTTCATTTCTGCTCCAGTCATAGACTTTTTTTTTCCTTTTTTTTTTTCTTTTTCTTTTTCTTTTTTTTTTCTATTTTTTTTTTTCCTGGTGCTTTCCTCCTTTGGTTGCTCCTCAAATAACATTGGGTTGTTTCCCATTTAGCAGTGGAAGCAGCTGATAGTGATTGAATAATTTTGCAGTTGAATGTGTAAGACAGCACTTGCTGTGTTGGTTTGTGCCTGATTGGATTAGCATGGCTCTTTACATGGCTGATTGATGCAAACTTGATTTTCTCTCTGAGCTTTCACTGTTCACTAGAAATTCTCATTTAGAATAAATGCTCCTGAAAGAAAAAATGTTTTCTGGATTGTTCAGATGAAATGAAAACACACCAAACCTCTGGGTTTGAATTAGTTAGTTCTTGGACCCTCAAAAACCAGAATGGGCTTGGAGGACAGTGTCTCATCTAGTGCTGATTTTTAGTTACTTTTTAGTCTTCATGATAGGTAATGGTTCCTCAAAAATCAGTCAACAATTTCATTAGCTGAATATGTGATGTTGAGAGACATCTTGGGTGCTTCATTGAATTCTGGTACCAGAGCCCACTTCCTACAGAAATTCACACACTGCCTTTGCCAGAGTAGCCCTCACTTCTCCTCTAAAGCATCTGTCCTTTGCAGTAGCTCTGATCATGCCTTTTACCAGCAGAAATTTCTCTCAAGGCCTCCCCACTTCAGCTTTACAACAAATAGACATAGTAGTTAATGAAATAAATAGTTCAAGTACCTCACAGAGTTTAGAAGCTCTCAGCAGTATTTGGGGACTGGGAGGGAGAGTGAGGTGGGGGACAGTGACCAGATGCATTTGTACCCAGCATTGTGTGTGAGGTGCTGCCTTCAGTGTGTATCCTGCAGACAGAATTCTAGAGTCCTTAAAAAAAAAAAAACCAACCTCACAGAGCAACATGTTATCTTTACTCATGGCAGTTTCCACTGCCTCCTTTTTCTCTCTTGTCCTGTTTTCAGAAACAGCTGGCTCCAGAGTCACTTGAAAACTCCTCCAATGTTTTCCTGGGCATGTTGACGACTTGAATGGCAACAACCAGCCTCACAAAGGGCAGCAGGTAGGAAAGACCCATGTGGGCTACAGAAAGCTCAGGGCTCCTGGGCTGTCCTTGGGATGATGTTCCAAGAGCAATCCATCAAACACAAGCAGCACAGCAGTCACAAGCAGAGTTAGCATCCTGCCAATGCATGCACTGGCTTTCCTGCTGGGGATCTGAAAGAGGCACAGACTGTTATTCTCAGCACCAAGAGACAGCTGGGGACACTGTGCAGCATCCCCATCACACAGCCCCACATCCCATGGGCAATGCAGGAAGCAGTTTCTTCCCACAAATTTCTTGCTAGCATCTACACTTCATCTGAATTCCACCAACAAAAATATTTGAAAGGAGGAGGCCAAACGAAGATGAAGTGGTGTGTGTGTTTCAGATTCCATGTATTCAACTACCCAGATTTTTCTCTTGCCAGTTCTACTCATCAGCAATGGTTTAAAAGGCTCATTAGAAAGCTACCCAGTTGTTTAGACCATATAGCCATAAGGAAAAGACAATAGCTATCAGTACCTGGGGATCAGTTCTCTCTAAGTGATCCATCAGACCTGAAGAAAAATGTCATCAGTGGCAATAATTTGGATATGGGCTAATTCATCCACTGGTTCTGCTTTCCCCCCATGCTGTCATTGACATGAATGCAAAAACTGGGATGAGGCCACAAAGAGAATGAGGCCTTAAAAAAAATGGCACTTATTTAACACAGCCAGTACAAATCTCTGCTGCCAGAGTGGTTTGGGGCAAGATAATGGCATTATTCATGCTGCTGTGCACACAAGTAACTGCTGCATTTAGCAGAAGTTGCCTGGGCTCATAGGAGCAGGATTTGGGTCTCTGCTGTGAGTTTATGGGTTGTAGTGAGGCATTTCATAACAGAAACAGACACACTTACAAGGTTGTTTCCTGAAAACAAACTGCTGTTTGGTGCCCAATCTTGGAGCATCTATTAATGTTTGGCTTTTGGTATTTAATGTTGTTGCATCTGTAGTTGCAGTCTGAGATACCCCCATGAAAGCACATTGCACAGACAGGCTGCCTTGGTACTTACCTTTTCTTGCACTGGCCAATCAACATAAATATTAAGAGGCTACTTGACAAACTCAGGATGACTGGAATGAGGATAAGTAGCTGCTGGTCCTCTTTTCTGGACACTGCAAAGATAAACAACAGCAAATAAGCAAAGAAGCTTCCAGAACAGGTCATGATACCTCTTACAAAGGGATCAGATGCAAACTCAGTGCTTTCAGGTTTGTTACCCCGCATGTATTTATTTATCACAGATCTGTGCCAGGTATATGTTAGTGTTTAAGGTAACACAGTCCTTCAGGGTAACATATCCTGCATACACATGTAGCCACTGCCCTGTGCCTCTTCCCTGCCCTTCTGCATCTTGCAGCAGAGCCAGGGGACAGGCCTGTAGAGACTATGGGGTGCAAAGGAGCTGATGCAGGAGGAGGAGCCAGGAGGATGCCCTGCAGAGACTCCATGTAGCACCTGCCCTCTCTCACCAAGCACTCACTCTTCCACCCGAGCTGTCCTAATGCACAGCGGATGGTGCTGAAGTAGAAGCATTAATATTTTGGGGCTTGGCTGCTAAATGTGGGGGGAGATGCAAAGCTGCAGAAATGGCTGTGCTGGAGCAAGTTGATGGTGTAACTAAACCAGGATCCCACCTCCAGCACTGGACATGTGCAGCTGCCCATGGCAGCCATCAGTGGTTGCTCCCAACCAGGCTTTGTAAAGGATGTTAAAGAAACATTGGCTACTTTGGGTCCCATACCAGAGAAACATTCCTGTGTCCATTCACTCCAAAAGCCCTGGTCAGCACAGACAATGTTTGTTCTCCCTCTGACTCGAACACATGAAACCTGGCTTTGGTTTTCCCTGGAAATTGTTAGAGAAGTCTCCAGTTGGGTTGGCACAGACTGAGAAACAAAACAAAGAGAACAAATGTCAAGGAATTACTTGTCACCACCAGTTGCCCTCTGGCATTGCTTGATGTTTCTGAACATGTCCTCCAGGCTCTGCAGAACCTTGGATTTTGTCTTGGCAGTTTTAAATGATTTCATAATAGTTTGGGGCCAGATAAAGCCAATAAGACCATTATGGCAAATGATTCTACTGAAAATATTCTGGGTGAACAGCACCCTGTGTGTTGCCATTGCTGCCTGTTAATTTATAGAATCTTTCATTAAATTAGCTAAGGAGACTCATGTGTAGAATATGGCAATTAAATGTCTTCCAGGTGTCCCCTATGATTAATTAGTCCTTGTCATTTTTGCTATCAAAATCACACCTGTAAAATGCACAAGGAAAACCACCACTTCTTTGGAGAGATTAGAATTAGAGTTTCATCAGACCAAGTTATGCCACCATATTCTGGAGAACAAATGACAACCACCATTAAATGTCTGTGGTGACAGCTTTCTGAGTTAGCAGGCAGGAGGCCTGAGGAAGTAATTGCTCAGAGACTCTCCCTGGGCTCTGTTGCTGCTGAAGCAAATGCTGTGGCTGGAGTTCCTGGTGTTAAGCAGGAGCATGTGCCATGAAGCAGCTGCTCAGTGTTGCCACCAGTTAAGGTCTCTGCACAGTCATGCACAGAGAAGTTGACACACCCTCTGCAACTCAGTGCAAACCCCCATTTTCCAGCATGCCCCCCCCCTGCTGCCACCCCTCAGACAGGGCTCCCCAGCCCCTTCCCTCCCTGCAGCACCCTGACTTGTCCCTACCACCCAGGCAGCCTCGGCCTCCCCATGATCTTCTGCCAGCTGAACCTCGTACTCCAGGCACTGGGGAGGTGTTTCACCACCTGGTGGGCTCCAAGCCACCTGGAGCTCCTCTGCTGCAGACATGGAAACCACCAGCTGCTTCGGGGGTGAGGGTTTTGCTGGTGGGGAGAATAAAAAGGAGAGAAGGTCAAGAGGTGCAATCAAACAGCTCCTGGTGGGAAAGACTACAGTTAATAACTATCAACCTCTGCCCCTTTTCCTGTTGCTGGGATTTCTTGCTGTCAGCTAGGATGCTGCAGGAGCAGGATGTCACTGAGGCTGGAGCCTGGGTTGTTTGTTTTAGCTTGGCACATGAGCTGGGCTAGGTCCTTGCTCTGGGCTGCAGTGCAGTTTATCTCAGAAGCCCAAAGGCACACATGAAGCACATGGCAGCACTAATTGCATCCAGAAATCCTGCTTATTAGTGGCTTAACTGGAGGACTAGCTATTTATCCCCCTGACATTTACATGTAGGTAAATGGGTAAGTGCTGATAATAAAGAGTACATCTTTTGGGTCATCATGCTGTGCTTGGCTTCCTTTCCCTGGCTCTGATGGACTTGAAATCAACCAGACCCCATCACACCTTGCACTCAGTTCTCCCTGTCCCTTGTCTTGGTTAAAACAGCAAAGCCCAAAGATCTCTCCTGTGCTTGCAGGACTGGAGCTGCCCTTTCAGTTTCAGGAGTGGTAAATGAAGCAACTGCTGTAGTGGTGCTGCTAGGGACAAAAAAAAAACACACATAGGTGCTCTGCCATCTGCCCAGCAGACCATTCAATCTCAAATTGTCCCGTTGCTGAATGCAGCACTTGGAGGCACCCACTGACCCTCCAGGATGGGTGCTGAGTGGTGCTGCTCGCCACTCAGTCGTGTGCGGCACACGGCACAGCCCTTTCTCCAGAGGGGGAAAATCCACCCAGGCACATTACATCTACAGGAGTTTGCATCTGTTTGAGCCCCCTGTTGTGCAAAACATGAGCCTGGGGTGTGTGGTGGTCCCCAGAGCCCCTGCTGCTTTCCTTCCAGGCTTACCTAGGTTGTGAAGGCGCAGGGTGACATAGAGCGGCCGTAACACGGTGGCTGCTGCTGACCCGTTGACACAGATGCTCAGGTCCTTATATTCTGCCTGGCTCAGATTTTGCAACATGCAGCCAATGTTTATCCCGTGGTCCTGAATATAGTCATCACACTGGGCTGCGTGGTCCAGCCCCTCATACCTGGCAGGGGAGTAGGAAAACAGAAATAAAAAACCCCAAACAAACAAACAAACAAACAACAAAGCAATGGTAGTTACTGCTTGGGTAAGGCCTTTTTAAAAATTGGACCTAACTCTCCTCCTTGCAGGGAGGAGAAAGACACAAATGGACATGCACAGATGGCTTCCCAAGTTTGTTGGTAGAGGCTGCCACAGCCTCTCCCCAAGCCCATTCCTGGAGCACAAGAGGCTCCACAAAGTGCCACTGTGTGAGTGGAGCTGGGGCAGGATCTGGCCCCTACTCACAGGGGTACCCATCCTCCCATGGGGCATTTACAGCATGAGCAACCCACTCTGGAGTTGCAAAAAGGTCCCCTCTCCAGCCAAAATGCAGCAGTTTGTGGCAGGGGACATGTGCCACAAATGTAATGAGTGTTAACGAGCTGCTGCAGCTGATTGCAGGCAGGTCCCACACATCCAGATGGTCACGTAATGGAAACCCAGGAGAGGGAGTGAGGAAGAAAGTTTCTGGTTATCAGCTGGTGTGCAGGCACAACCCTGTCCTCTCAGGCTGCCTCTTGTCTTTGGGGGCCACTCCCCAGAGCTTAGCTGTGGACTCCATCCTGGAAAGACTAAGTCATGTTTCCTGTGTTCTATAAGACCACTGCTGGGTTAGTGCCCTTGAGGCAGGGCTGAATCCAGCCTCTGTGCTCTAATGTCTCCCTGCACAACACATGATGTTTTGGGGGAAAAAAAACTTCCTGTGGTAGTGCCATAAAAACTAACTCATGGGGATCAAAGGATGCCGTTAATTGTCTTCCCACTCAATCTCATTATACAATGGGACCCAGATCCAAACGCCTGGTTTTGTCACAGGCAGATAAATAAGGTTGAGCTTGTTGAGGTTTTTGTGGGCTTTTTTTGCTTTTATTTTTTTGCCAGAAACAACTCATGAATTTTCATGGGTTCCTTCAAGCAGACCTCTGTAGTTAGCAAAATGGTTTGTAATCAGTGTTTCTGCTTTGAAGACTATTTCCAAGAGCTACATGGAAACTATTTTTTAAAAAGCAGCCATGGTTTTCTGCATGTAGCCCAAAGACATGAACCCAAATGATTCCCTTAACTAGTCATCCTTACCAGAGTATCATAGGAATTAAAGCACAAATACAACATTTACTTTGTCCAAAACCACTAGGTCTAGCTTTGTTTCTCTTGCAGAATAGGATCATTAGGCAGCAGTACAAAAGAAAAAACAGAAACATATGTTACTACTACCTTTCTGTCAGCATGTTTGCTGAGAGATGTGCTAAGACTATGAAAATATATTTGAAGAGTAAGTTAGTTGCTAAGAAGTCCTGCTCTTTGTATAGGTTCCACTGAGCCTGGTGATCTCCTTCTGAATCCCACCCTAGAGAGATACATGCACTGTGATCAAGGGAAATGCACACCCAGAATGATCCAGGTTCATTTAGCACAGGGAAAGCACAAGGCTTTGTGATGGGCAACATGCAGAAAGCACACCCCAGGGGTGAATGAAAGGGAAAGGAGGGAGGGAGAAGGTATTCCCTGTAGAAGATCAGCACAAACCTGGTTTTAAGGAAGGAAGCAGGGATTTGGTAAATCCTTGCCAGAAGGCACCTGTTGCTTAGAGCATTATTTGTGCTCATTCTGGGTGGATTGTGCCATAAAAGCACATTGGATTGGCCATGGCATTTCAGCATCCTGAGAGGCTCACTTGCAGCCTGGCTATTTTCTCTTTTGCTAATACATACCAATAATACAGCCCATAATGTACACCACGAGGAGCGAGAAGACCTGGTTGCCAAGTGCACTTGAGGTATTCCCAGTCATGATAGATGCAGTGGAAATTCTGAACCTCTGATTCCAGCTTCCCTGTCAAATGAGAAAGAAACAACCACGACTCAGCAATGTACCATTCCAAAGAATTATCACTTTACATCTTTGAACAGCTGTGTGCTGCAGTTGAAAGACAAAAAAGAAAAGGCCAGTCACCTTTATTAGATATTTTTGCTGCCAAGTGCTCAGTTTCCCATAAAGGCCATTTCACTGCACTTAGAGCAGAAAGATGCATAACTGACCTTTTCATTCAGCAGTGGAGCTCATGCAGAGTAACCCAGTAGAGATGTGGTATGGGCAGAGGGAAGTGAGACCCAAGTGTCCAACCACAGTCAGTGGAAGCAGAGATGCTCTGTGTCTTACAGCTCAACAAGCCCAGGAGTGGCTTATCCATCCAGTGTCCCTCAGGCCAGCAGTGGGTCATGCAACAGACTCATGCAAAGTGCAGAACCACCCCAGGTACCAGAGGCTGCTCCTAACCTTGCAGTGGGATCTGAAAGGTAGCATAAACCCAGTCACTCTGCACCTCCACGTTGTCAGTACACTGTCCTTCCAGCAATGTCTGTACCTTCACTTCAGCAGTCCTGCTGAGGTCAAATCCAACTCTGAATTTTAGCTTCCTAGTAAAAATAACCTGGTTGAAAGACAGAGTAGGTAAGCACCTCTTTTGTCACTAAGTGGGCTGCAGAATTAGCAACTGTTGCTCCTGTTGTAGCTGTGAGCAGGGTCATTGTGTGCTGTAATGTTTGGCTCCTGTTCTACAAGGAGTCACATGGAAAAGAAAAGGAGTAGTGGACACAAGAGGAAAAATTTTTACAATGAGAATCATCAACCTCTGGAATAATCTTACCAGGGAAGTGGTGGATTCCTCAGCATTAGACACGGTAAGACACAGCTGGACAGAGTGATGCATCTTGTCTAGACCATGCTTTTGCCAAGAAAGGTTGGACAAGATGATCCTTCAGGTCCCTTCCAACCTGGGATTCTATGATTCTATCGTTTCTGTTGTGCTTCTCCAGCACCACCTTCTTCTTCAGTACCACCTGCTCTGCCCAGCCTTGTTGGCTTTGAGTCCCTCAACCCACAGGACATCAGCAATGACAAGACAGACTATGGTTCAAGGACTCCCCATTAGCCAGAACACCAGGGAGGGTCTGATGAGGCTACCACCATAAATCCAGATAAAAGGCACTTACTCAGGACATGAGATAATCAGAATCAGAAGGAATGAAAAGTTTTGTAACTGGTGACTTCCATGGGAAACACAAGCACACCCTGCCAGCAGGAGCAGCAGCCAGGCAGCACAGTGTCACTGGGCATAGCCCTTTGTGGGACTTTCTGAGCACCCCCTCTGAAGCTCTTTTTGTTGTTGTTGTTTTGGTTGGTGTTTTTGTTTTGTTTTTTTCTTTCTCAGACTTACTTCCCCCTTGGCTTGCTCTTCAAGCACTCCCAAAAATACATTCTTACAACATCTTGTGTTACTTGTGTTACTATTGCCCTGCCACACATCAATGAGACAAGACTGATAACTTTATCATAGAGCTGAATGAGAGCCAACCATATCTAAAAGACAAGAGTAAACACCCTTCTGGATAAAGGGAATGTCAGATCATTAGGACAATTAATGGAATTTAATATTTTATTTATTGACCACTTTGCATCCCTAAGGGTCTGTTGACACTGAGTTTCAGTTAAAGCCCTGAACATACTTTCTAAAAACTGTAGTGCCTTTTGCAATGAGGAATTATACTAGATATTGCTGGATTATTTTTGGCAGCAAGCACCACACCCTCTGACAGAAATAGCTCCTTCTCTGAGGGCTGCCGCTGTTACATTTCAAAACACATTCCCATCTGGCAAAAGACTGGAACCTCTGGAACAGCAGGGCTTTTTCATGGAAAGCTGAAATTGCTTTAGCATCACTGCTCCTTGACATGCAAACGTCAATCCATGCACAACAATAGCCTGGATTTAAGAGGATTAAACCATGTTTTGTCTTACCTTCCAGTCTCTGTCCCCAGTGTTTCTGTATTCAAACTTGTATTTCACTGTGCATTCACTGAAGGTTTGTATGTTGGGTGGAGGTTTCCACTCTACATCGAGAGAACCTAGAAGTCCAGGATCAGTGATCTGAAGATCTTGTGGGGGAGCAACTAAATTAAAAGCAAAGCAGGGGACAAAAGAGTGTTAATGTTAAGAAAACAAACAAGTCATTAAATGTGATGGGATGGCAACTGCAGCTCTTGATGCAGAGGGAGGCACTGCTGGTCTGGGTCCAGCCCTGGTTGTTTAATGTGTTGTTCTCAACCAATGTGCACAAGCTCTACTTCTGCCCACATCCCAAAACCAGCCTTTGCTGATGCTCAGAGAAAACACTTGAGGATCACTGAAATAGCACAAGGAATGTCACATCTTTGACTCTCTTTTTCAAGATGTTTGAAGTAAAACTGCTGTCCTGGGATGACCTTTCAAGTCCTGTATTTGCTTACTTTTAACTCATTGTATTTACCCACTGTCAGGACAACTATCCTTGCAAACACTGCAGTTACCAGATACACTAACACAGGATGACAGACCACAGCATGCTGTCAGGAAAATCTGTATTCCTTAACTGTAACAGACACAAATCACCCCTACTGCTTTAAACATTCCTTTCAGGTATATTAAAGATTAATGAAAAATCAAGACAAAAACAAACACAGAAGCATAAAAACAGAGAGTTAAAATCAGATGTATTTTGGGCATCTATCAGCTAGACAAAAATGTGGGTTTGCATTCCATCTGGCTTTTATTAAGCTATCATGAGGTGCTGCCATATGTTGATAAATCAACATATATTATGGATGAATTCTATCCTAAGACATGCTTCCTAAAAACCCAGCTCTGTACAAGGGTGTCATTCACATGACACAAGTGATTTGGCTGTTCAGTTTCATTAGTTCAAATTAAGTCAATTTTTGTAACATTTAAGGTAATCTTTTTCCCATTGCTAGATGTGAGTTTATCCACTTTTTTTTTTTTCACATTTGGAGCCCATCTCCTGGCAGTGTCAGTCCAACATCCCTACCTCTTGTCTGTTTTCAGCCTGGTCTGCAGGTCCCTGGCTTCTCTGCCAACTTTTTTGTGTCTTCATCAGGTTTTACACCATTTTTTAAAATAAATCCACTGTGAAAGCAGACCCTGAGAATATCTTTCAGTGGAAGATAGTGATATAAATCAAACTTTAATGTGCTCCTTGGAAAGTTCTCAGAGAACATCATTGGAGGATTTATTTACTCTAAGGAGGAATGAAACACACTACAAGGAGGTCTTAATATCCTACTTTACCCAGCATGTAAAGCTTCACGGGAGATTTGTTGCTACATTAGATGGCAAAGTAGGATATCATGGCAATGTTTTTAGGGAGATGCTGGGGCAAGGAACAAAAGACTATAATGGGAGACAAATTAGATTTCATGCATTTTTCTGTGTAACAATTAAAAACAATCTCCCACCATCCCATGAGTCCCACAACAGCTGACCTGGGTTCAGAGGGTGGTGGTGGGCTTGCTCCAGCTCCAGGAGCAATGGTGCCTGGCCCTGCACAAGCAGTATCTTGTATCCAGCAGCCCCATCTTCCCACTGGAGGTGAGGGTTGGGTACCACTAAGTTACTACAGGCAGGGATTTCCCAGCAGAAGCAGAGCCAAGAAATTGGTGAAAAACAGAATTTCTGACTGGAAACGGTAATTTCCTGCAAGTTGTTTGTGTCCTAAGCTTGAACAAAACAGGAGGATTTTTTCAAAACTATTGCAAAATGTAAACACCAATTCTTGCAAAATAAATTTTGACTTGGATTTCTGTGGGAATAGAAGAATTTATTTTGGGGATGGGGCTCATGTTTGGGGATTTGACTGTTTTTTTCAAATGTCAGCACTGCCTCTAGCATTTCTCATTTTCACAGTATTACTGACAAACCAGTCTTACTCACACCATTCACACAGAACACAGAGCTAGAAATACTCTGTTTCATTACTCAGCCATGAGGGAAAGTTGTTCCTTCATGGTTTGTGAAACTGCTGGCTCATCCCAGCTGCTTCCCACTGCCTCTCCCCACCCCACACGATGCCTAAGGACAATTTACAATTTCCTGCCCATTTTGCCCGTGGAAAAGGGGCAGCCTGCCACGTGCGCCACCCCCCCCCCCCCCCCACCTCTCCGC
>NW_009953098.1:271943-293872 GCF_000747805.2 Chaetura pelagica | reverse complement strand
CACGTGTGAGGCCCTGCCCCGCCACGCGCCCCCCCCCCCCCCATGCCTTCTATATCTGCACTTCTCCATGCTGGTCAGGGAGGTGCAGGTGACTGGCATGTTTTGAGAAGCCCATTTCTGAAGGCAATCTGCTCGGCTCGGCAGGGCAGCAGCCTGGTTGCTGTCAGCTTTCCATGCATGCATTTCCATTCCAGGACAATCTCCCAGCACCTTCCTGACCAAATTCTCACCTCTCCAACCCACACAGGCCCAGGCAGGGAGGCCCAGACCCACTCGCTGTCTCTCGGAAGAAGAAAAGCTTTTGAGAGCAAAGTCCCAGCTACCAAAGGCCCGAAGAGCTTTGGGCTGGCAGCAAAGAGGAGCCTTGAAGCAAAGGATGCTTTGCTGGGTAATAGCTCCCAGAGCAAAGTTTTTTTGAGGTATTATCTTCCAATTATGACTAACCCTGGTGTTTCTTGCAGCTAGCACAGCCTGCCCGCCTGGGACTGTGCTGAGGAGCATTTATGCATCCAACTAGTATTTGTATTTGGTAACTCTATAGCAAACAATAAGGGCTGTGCAACAGTTTCTGTCCCTGGTGAGGTTCCTCAGAAAGAGCACCGTCTATTGGCATCAAGCACACGACACATTTACACACAGGTTTACAAATCAGCCACGCACAAGAAAAGCTTTGGTTGGAGGCCTTGCTTGATGAGGGGCCAGAGCTAAAAGAGCACGCGGGGCTTTACCTGTGGGGTGGGAGGAGGAGGAGGAGGAGGAAGAGGCCACGCAGCCCCAGAGCAGAGCCACGGAGAGAGCGTGAAGCTGCCAGGGAGCCATCCAGAGGAGTGGGGTGTCAGCGGAGGCCGCCGGGAGGTGCAGGACATCAGAGCCGCGGCCGCGGCGCGCGCGTCTGGAGAGCCTGGAGCAGGACAGGAGGGTTGAAAGGCTTCAGCACATTGCTGGGGCCCTGGCACTCTCCCTGACACAAGTTCCTTTTTACTCATTTACCAAGTCAGATTAATCATTTCCCAGCGGACTTTAATTTGTAAGTTTTAGTGATGACAACACACGAATGACTTTGGCTTCACTTGCAGTGCTTTTCTGGCCAGCTGGGCACATTCCCTAAAGGCACGTCAGCCTGAGCTGCAGTCACTGAGCTGTTTGTGGCCCAGCTTCTGAGGAAAGACTGGTGCAGTCAAGCGACTGACGCCTGTCGTGGGAAGTGCCTCAGACCAGTGACTTTTTTATTTAAAATAAACCCCAACAACCCAAAACAAAGTGCCTGAGCCTCCAGTTATCTAAGAAACAGGCACGTTTGATGCAACTGTCACCAGTGCTTCAGGCTTTCCTGTTTCAGGGTTTGGTGACTGAAAGGAATAAAACTATTGCCGAGGTAGAATTTCATTTCTAATTCACCCTCCAACAGCACAGAAATGGTAGGAACACTTGTGAGATGTGTTCTTAGTTGACGTGATAATTTTTTTGAAGGGGACAAATTTCTCTTCTGAGCAGGAAGGAAGATGGAAACTGAGAGGGAGAGAGGAGCAAAGTTTCCAGAAGGGGCTTCCATTCCTTCACATTTCATGCTGAATTGCTGCCTACAGACACACCAGCCCTGCCTGCTGCCTTATTGCAGAAGCACCAGGACTGCAGGTAAACATTAATCTTTACATCTCAATATAGGTATAGGTATAGATTAGAGATGGGGGAAATACAGAGATATTTCATGTAGATTATTCATGTCAATCTTTCTGCAAGCTTGAGGCCACTGTTCTGCTTGTATAAGAACACAGTGATACCTATATGAGCACACAATGCATTCCTGAGCTCCTTTCAGGCTACAACCTCACTTCACATTGTCCACACAGCCTTGGCTATAAAAGGTGGACTCCCAGATCATGCTCTGACGTGGCTGCTTACTCCTTAGCACCCACAGCTATGGTGCATCAACACAAAACTTGGGGTCTGCTGGATGGCAGAGCTTCAAGTCAGAGAAACCTTAGGAAATCTGAGAGTTGGGGGGGCCAAGGAAAACCCCATCATCTCAAGAAGTAGCAGCTCAGGGGAGCCAGAGGAGACAGGTTCTAAGTAGCAATACAGGGCAGCAATTAAAAATACACAATTTTGACAGTTAATTTTCTATTTAAATGAATATCAAATCTCCCCAATGCCATCACATAAGTATAAGCAGTACCAGTATTTTTTTTGTTTCACTGTGAAACGAGAACCTATGGAGCAGTGCCAGTCAAAAGAAATGACTGGAATCACTTCTTAACATCCCAAATACAACATAAAACTTGTGTCAGTACAAACCTGGCTGTATGCATAAGTCTCTGCCTTAAAGAGGTCTCATAATTCAGTATAAGGATGCAAGGATAAGGAGAGCCAGCTTACAGAGCTGGGAAAAGTAGCAGCTGTAACTCATAGCTGGGGAGTAACAGCATCCAAGGACTGTGTGACTGCTAGTGGAGAAATCTTTTTCCACTTACAGTACAGTTAATGTTAAGGTATTCACATTAAGGCAAGTAAAAAAAAAATAAAAAAATAAAAGGTTTACACAGGAAGATTTAAAACCAGCAAAGTGCTCTTACCTGGACCTCTAAGTGCATGGGGAGCACATCTACCTCTGGAGTGCCAAGCTCCTCAGCTGCCTCTTGGCTGCTTTGCTCAAAACTTCGTGTTTGTAGAAATGTAGAGGCTTTTAAAGAGGCCTGTCTGTTCTCCTCAGGGATCAAGATGTCACATTGCAATATTAAAGCATTTGCCACACGATCAGAGGCTTTACTAAACTAGCACCAGACAGGACACTGCTGAGATTTATGAGGTGTTGGTTTTAGTCACTGCTGTAACTGTGCTCAAGCAGGTCAAGCTTCTGTTCTAAATGTTCAAATGCTTCATTAAGATGAAAACCAAATGGCCCAATCAGTGAAGGTTGCCTGCTGGAGGCTGCCCAGCCCCTGGGATGTCAGGGCCCCACACAGCACATGGGTCCATACCACTCCAGGCCCTGCCATCAACTCACTGGCTCTGGAGCCAATCCAGCTGCTCCTACATCTCAAGGCTCTGCAGGAAATTTTTCAAATAATTCATCCCCTCACTCATCTCTTGCTGGCTAGGCTGATCACACAGCTGGTCAACATGGCCCTTATGTAGCCTTGCCTGTCACCAGTTTCTTCATCCCTCCTCCCCTGCATCACCCTGCGAGCCCTTCCTCACCCCCAGCCTGGAGCACCCTTTGCAAGGAGTGGGTGCTCCAGCCACACCTGATTTGTCCCAGGTGAGAGCTCTGGTACCAAATAGGCCTTGCTCAAAAAATATGATTCCTGTTGCTGTCATAAAGGACCAGTCAGTGTCATGACCAGCAACACACAGATGAGTCATCTCTGTGTTGTCTTGCATGAGTCAAGTGGGCTTGGTTGCAGCAACTCACCTCCAGGAGGGACAATAGAAGATGTTTTGGAAAGAGCGGAGCCATGGTGTGCGTGCCCTGACAAGCATCAGACTGTGGCTGAAGCTGGATCTTCCCATGGCCAAATTTAGGCATATTGAGAAATAGTTCATGCAGATTAAGAACACAAGAAACAGCATCAGGAACCATAGGATCACTTCTTGGTAGGAAGAAAACTGCCCTGCAAGCACCTCTACAAGACTTACAGTGTTGCTGTTGCAATTGATGCCTGAATCAATGTGTTACTGCTCCCTAGTTGGAATCAATGGGAATGTCTGGAAGCAGCAAAGGCAGGATCAGGCCCTGTTCCACCTGTCACTGTGGCATGCAGGTTGTGCCATGCCCAGGCAGGGCAGCATTGCCAGCCTGCTCTGGTGGCCCTACAGACCTGGAGGAGGTACCGTCACTTTTCAGGTGTGGAGCTTTCCCATCACATCACAGCTCTCTGCTTCTGCCTCCAAGAAGATGCTGTGAAGGTAGAGGCTGCTGGGAAGAGCACAACCATCCTTCACATGTTTGAACTATTTGAACTTGGAGGGCAGTTGCAAGCAAAATGTCACTGTGCTGAAGATAAGAAGTTATCCCTTATGCCTGGTTACAGCAACTACTTCCCAGACACCAACTGCTGTGTGCTGGGTGAGACCACAGCATTGAAAGCAGAGATGAGATCAGGGAAGAGCACTTGGACTTGAAGACCAGTTAGTCCTGATGGGTGCCAAGGAAAGCTCTGAACTGGGGAACCATCACCCACCACTGTCCTGATCTGCAGGGGCATGTGGTTGGGAAACAGTCCCAGAAGGCCAGGGGGGCTTTGCTTGCAGTTGGAGGCAACTGAACAGGTGAAGAGCCCCTTGCTTTTCATCTTTCCAAAGCAAAAAGAAGAGAGGTAGAAGAAACCGTGTTGCCTTGAGCGCCCTGTGAATTCGGGGGGGAGGGGATTATGGGTGAGTTCTCCCTACACTGCAATGGCACAGTGCTGGCTGTTCCCTTCTTACTTTCTGAAAAGGATGAGGGGGAAAAGGTCCCTCGCAGCTGGTAAGTGTACAGGCTTATTTTCAGAGTTATGCAAGATGAAGATTTAACATTAATGCATTTTCATTGTGCAAGCTACTTAACCAGAAAAGGTCACACTGGACAGATAATTTGAAACAGATGAGAAAGAAACATTTGTCAGTAGGGTGAATGCCAGGTCCCAAGTGCTAGAACCGGGTCATTTCTTGAGAAAATTAGGTTGGAAAAAAGCATAGTTACTATTTGCAACACTAGGGCTTCACAAAGCAGCTGGCAGGGCTGGAGCACCAGGGAGGAGCACTGAGCACTGTAAAGCATCTGCCCATCATCATCCAGCCTCCTCCTGTCCAAACCAGTTCCCCTTGCAAAGTGCAGATGTTCTTCTTTTTCCTCTCCTTGGACCACTGTGCTGGTCCATGATGCTCGTGCTGTGTTCTCCCCTTGCCAGTGTTGATGCAATCCCCATGCTGGTCATGGAGGAGGAGGTAGAGGTTGACTGAGGGCAAGCTGGGGAGAATCCATTACCTGTTCCAGCAGTGCTGAGTGGAGGCTCTGCCCGTGGGAGGGAGAGATAGTGGTGGCTCAGGGCACACCTCTGCAAAGGCCACATGCTCAGACACCTTAGCTGCTTCTGAGTTACCAGCTGGAGCTGTCAGCAAGGCCCTAGCAAGCTGTGAGGAACACAGGGCAACTCCCTGCACATGCTGAACCCTCCCTCATGGGTTTAAGCTGGGGCGGGGACAGGCAGGTGATTTGCACCTTACTGATTACTCTGCAAATGTTGCCAAAAGTTGCAAAAAACCTCCTATATAAGGTAATGAGAAGCTCAGGGAAGGTGGGTTCAATAAAAACACCTGCTCTGGCCCACTAGTCCTGCACACAACTGGGAGGGTGCCCTGACAACCTCCAGGCACCAAGTTGTCCTTAAGCACCACAGGTGGCTGGGCTGGGCTGGGCTTAGCCACCCACTGCTTGGAGCCCCATGGCAGAGGACACCCCTGTGCCCAGGAACAGGCAAAGCCACAGGGATTTTATTTTTTTTCTTCCTGTTTGGCTGCCTTCCCCATTACAACTGGATTTGGAAGCACCACTGGCTTGCTCAGTTTGCTCACAAAAGTGATTATTTTGGACTTGTCAGCCATGTGAGTGACTCCTGGAGTCATGAACACTTCACTTCTCCAGGAGTTTGGGAGGTCCCAGAGCCTCACATCTGCTCTGCAGGGGCAAGATTAATGGCAGAGCTAAAGTCCAGGGAAGGCAAACTTGTAAAAGGTGCCTCCAGGCTGAGTAAGTGATTTCAAAGAGCAGAGAAGCCCCTGGGCTGGGTCTTTGGCCTCTGAGAGATACACTGAAATTTTAAAAAATCTGCTTTTGTTTGAGGAAATAAAGGAAGAGCAGCATTGTTACTGAAGCATTGCAAATGGCAAAGTGCCTGGCAAAGGCCATTAGAGGAGCCAAGTCCAAAAAATGGGCCAAATCCTTTTTGGTTAAAATAGATTTGATCTATATATATAGATAAATATGTTTAATTCCTATGGCGCTAAACTGGTTCTGTCAAGCGATACGTTGCTCTCCTCTGTGGAAATACTGGGACCTGATAGTTCAGAATGAAAGCTTTTACCTTTGCAATTCTGCTCCATGTTTGGAAGTAGCTTCCTATTCAACCAAATAAAAACCAAAAAGCTCCAGGTAGGAGCAGCCCATTTGCTATCACATAGCACGTTTCATTGGATCCAAAGGGATGGTTTTGAACTTGCCAGTGGCAGAAAAAAATCAACGGCTCCTAAAAGCCTCTTAACTGCCTCATGTTCCAGGAAACCCAGTCCCTGTTGTACAACTTGCATTAAACAAACTCCTTCCAAGGTGCCTGATGAAGGGACTCAGCAATTCCAAACTGATCTGTGGCTTCCAGCACAGTGTTTGGAGTTGCACTGAGGAGAGGATGTCACCACGAGGAGACGTGCTTGGAAGAGGAGCACGGGGCACTGGCAACAGAATGAGAGTTTCAAGAAAAAATCCTTTTATTGCATGAATAAATTAAACACTTGCGGCTTCCAGGGGACTTCAGGAAATGATGGAAAGAATCCAGGCTCTCTAGCAATGCCCAGTGTCAATATTTATTCTTGTGGGGAGTGGAGACCTCCGTTTTCCCTGTTTCTTTGTTGATGGCTTCTGTTAAGGGCTAATCTTGGCTTCAGTGGTGTCTCCAAGAAAGGACAGCAATTGTTTGGATGTGTCTGGATCCCAGAGGCCAGCAAGGCAGCTGCCATGGAGTGGGCACCACTGAAACCTTTGCTTTCTGCAATCCATTCTCAGGTTCTACCCTGACACACCAGTGCACATCATCTTTTTGGTAGGAAATATAAAATGCAAGGCATTGACCAAGAGGTGTAACTGTAGCTGGGAACCAGGCTGTGGCAAAGATGGGCTCCAGAGGCCAGGGATGTGCAGGGATGGCTGTGAGGATGCTGGAGACCAGCAAGCTGGAAGTGGATCAGGAGCACAGCCTGGCTGGAGCTCAGATTCTGCCACTGAATGCAGCAGGGTGTTCTAGGAAGAACCGAAATGATAACACAAAGCTGGCAGGGCAACAACTGATAGTAAATGGACTGCAAATACATCCAGACAGAAATGCAAAAGAAGCTAAAAATTATCTGCAGAACAGGAAGGCTCTGACATCTCTCCCAGTAGGAGTTGGGGGGCACAAAGAGCTGCCCTTTGTATGAGTGCAGAGCTGAGCTACACAGATGCCCTTCACAGCCCTGACTGGTCCCAGCACCATAAGCTCTGGGTGCAACTGGGTCGTGTGTCTACAGCGAGCTCTGCCAGGGGACACAGGGTTTGCAGGGAAGATCTGTGCTTCCCTGGTCCCCAGGAAGGTGCTGATTCTCTGTTCCTGTTCCTCCTGTTCCCCCCTCTCTGCAAACTTGGACCTGTGCTGCCTGGAGGTGGTGGGAGCTGCTGGCCCTGGGCTGGGAAGCCCAGAGCTGCTCCAAGAATCCTTTCTGCTCCTCAAGGAAGCACAAGCAGAAGTAACACCTCATACCCATCAGATTGAGCTGTGAGCCTGTCTGGAGCAGAGAACCTGAAAAACATCCAAAGATAAATTGCTCCCAGCCACACTGTCCCCTGCCAGTCCTACAGGTCGGGCAGTAGCCAACTACAGCTTCCTGAGTACCAGATTGAAACCACCTCATTCCTCATTAAGAGTTACGAAACAACCTCTATTTCCTTCCTCCCACCAAAACCGTCAGCTCCCACAGGTAGATACGTGGGTTCCCACCCAGCCTGAAGCTCTCTTAGGAAAGACTGGAGTCTTTCCACCATGTGGCTTTTAGCCCAGCTGCAGGAATGACTTCACCTGGAAAGGCACAGGTTAAGAACCGTGTCACTCTTTGTGCAATCCTGAACCAACCCTGAGCTGCAGTTCCTGGGGGAGCAGAGCCAGCTCCCAGGCTGGCTACCAACATGCTGTGGAAAACCTGAGAGTGCAGCACAGTGCTGAGAGCCTGGTGCCTTTTCATAAAAGCAGCTTTGTCACCAGAGACATGTGACAGGCAGCACCCAGGCTTTCCATAGCTACTTCAGTGCTAAATACTAGGAGGGGATAAAAAAATCTCACCCTGCTGCATCCTCAGGGCTCCCTTGCTGGGATGGCTGAGCCCTGCCAGGACACACTCAGCCCTTTGCCCAGGACAGATGCCCAGTTCTCAGCCCAGTCTCCCTCCAGCAGGAGGCAAGGGTCACCCCAGCATCCCACTCCCCAGCAGCCACCTGCCCTGCCTTGTGCTGAGGGTTTTTTTCCCAGCAGGATTTGCCCTCAAAAGTACATTTGTGTTGTACCTGCAGGTTTTAATCTTCCTAATTGAACACGCAAGGCTTCACAGGGTGGTGGTTAATTACTTCCAGGCTTGTTTTCAGGTCGCTCCAAGAATTAAATAGACAAATAATTTTAAAAAAAAGGTCTAGAGAGTTGTTATAAAACCAGAAATGTTTCCCATCACAGTAACCAGGAAAACAAGCCTGGCAGAAGCACAGCACACTGCACATCAGCCCTGGGAGCAGGGATGGGGAAGGACAGGAACTGGGCAAAGCAGCCTGCCCAACATGCAGAGACCAGCTACCCCTGCCAGCACCTGCACTCACAAAGGAGCCCGAGGTCCAATTCAGCTTTCAGACCATCTTAAAATAAGAATAACCTAGCTTTTGCCTCTCCGCATCATGTTTTAAAACTCAGTTTCCCTCCACAAGACTCTGAGCACTTCAGACTGGCAAAATCTTTCCCTTTCCTTCTCCTTTAAACCCCATCCCATGTCTTGTACTGGAGAGCTTGCAGAGGTGTTGGCAGAGGCCCTGCTGGCATGATCACTGTGCAGTGGGAGTAACAAGTGTAAAAGACAGGGATTCTATACAGCTGAATACCCTAACCTGGGGTGCCAGAGGATCTGGCAGTTCCTGCTCACTTCATTTTTGCCTTCTGCCTTTGCCTCCCATGGGATGCAGCACTGCTGCTGTCCCAGCCAGGGCAGGACCTGAGCTGCCAGCACCTCCTCACTCACTGCTGGGTCCCCAGTAGACACATGCAGCCTGAGAGTCCTGGAGGTGCTTTGCAGTCAGAGCCTGATCCTGCCTCTGCTGCCCTGGGCAGGATCTGGCAGGCAGATCCAGAGGGATGAGCACAGGGTCAGTGCATGAGCAGGGCAGCTGGCAAATACAGGAGCAAGGGCAAGGTCCGGACCATTATCACAGCCTGGTCCTTGAATCCTGAGCTGCAACCCTGAGGGATATAAAATAGCATTTGTCCTGGGGGCAGGTGGTTTTTCTGGAGCTTGGGATGTCCTTGGAGGGGCCAGCAGTGCTAACCTGCTCCCCCATGCAGGCAGAGCTACTCTCTACTGCTTGTACAATGTCCAGGGATCATCAGTGCAAACAGCAGCCCAAGAATTTGTCTCACATGTATCTTTATGTCTCCTTGGTTTTGAAAAGTGCTTTTTTAAAAATGTTTTAACAAAGGTACAAAGTTTGGGCTGATGTTGAACAAACAGGGAAGACCATTTTTTCCTTACACAAGGACACCCCGAAGATTCTGAATGGATTTGTGCTTTTCAGATGCAAATCATTTGGTACTTCCCCCCCAAGAGAGCAAGTATTAACCCAGAGTAACTGCTTGGCCAGGAACAGAGAGCTCCTCAACAATATCTGCTGACCACTCATATCAGCAAGCCAAATACTGACAAGCATAAATACTGTTAATTATAGCCAAAGCTATTTAAATCTTCCCATAAAATGAAAAATACCAGAAGACACTTCAGTTAGGAATGACCCGAAAAAGGATTTCAGAACAGCCAGAACGTGGCTTGCACAGGATGGGATTCATCAGGTCAAGCAACCGGGGTGTAAACACACACAACACAAAAAGACCAGCCTGTCTGAAAATCTGCAATTCAAACATCACCTTGAACTCTGAGCACACACAACTATAGTTTTTGCAAGTTATTTCTAGAGCACAAACATCAGCAGCACTAAAAAAGAAAGCAGCACTGGAAAACTCTTTCATTTCTCTCTAGAAATGCTGGCATGCACAAAGCCATCTCCAGCAGTGCACCTGAACAGCTGTGTTAGTTTTCAAGAACACACACACCCAAATAAAATTGCAATATCAAGCAGACAAATCTTCCCACCCCCATTTGGCTAAAGGCAGAGAAAGTTGCTGAGCTTTAAGGCTGATCACACAGTCAGGGCTCACCATGAGGTGTCGGGATTCTCCTTCGAAACAGGTAACTCACCAGATGAAAACAGTTACTAGCTCTGAAAGAAGAAAACTGGAACAGCAAAATGGAAGAAAAACCCCTGCGTATTTTCCTCTTCCTAGAGCATAAGTCATCTGAGCAGCCAGCCTGAAAGTGTTCAGTGTATAGGATGCACATGAAGAAATAACGAAGGCAAGGGCTGCTCACTGCCCACGGCTCCCTGTCCCCTCCCAGACAGCAAAGTAAGCACAACACACACGGGATGGAGTAAACAGCCCCACACCAGTGCCAGAGGGATTTTCCTGCCACAAGATGCACTTTGATCAGAAAACCCTGATTACCGTCAACTTGAGTGTTTTGTGGAAACAAACTCTTCCAGCTAACTTCTGGCAGCCTCTGCCTGGCTGCTGGCCAGCTCCCAGCAAGGTGGCTGGAAAGGCACAGCCTCACAGCCCAGGCCCCACGCCAGGCAGAGAGGGGCTGGCTCTGGGCTCTGCTGGCTGTGGGCTGGGGGCTTTGCAGGGAGCAGGCAGGAAAACCTTCCAAACCCTGGCTGGTCTCAGAGATTCTAGGTCTCCCAGTTCCTGTCACCTGCAAGGAAGTGACTGCTGCAGCTCTGCACATCACAGAACCATAGAATGGTGAAGGTTGGAAGGGACCATAAAGATCATCAGGTTCCAACCTCCCTGCTATCAGCAGGGACACCTCCCACCAGCCCAGGCTGCACAAGCCTTATCCAACCTGCCCTTGAACACCTCCAGGGAGGGGGCATCAACAACCTCCTTGGGCAACCTGTTCCAGCACCTTCCTACCCTTGTGGTGAAGAATTTCTTCATGATGTCCAACCTAATTCTCTCCTCTTTCAGTTTAAAACCATTTCCAATTGTCCTATCACTGCCCTCTCTGATGAAAAGCCCCTCCCCAGCTTTCCTGGAGCCTCTTCAAGCACTGGAAGGTGCTCTGAGGTCTCCCCAGAGCCTTCTCTTCTCCAGGCTGAACAGCCCCAACTCCCTCAGCCTGTCTCCAGAGCAGAGCTGATCATCTTTGTGGTCCTCTAGACTCTCTCCAACAGCTCCATATCTTTCCCATGCTGAGAGCTCCAGAGCTGGACACAGCACTTCAGGTCTGGCCTCACAAGAGCAGAATAGAACTAACCTTCATGAACTGACTCTCAGCATCCCAGCTATGGGCAGACAAGTCTCCACATGCAGATGACAGCTGGGCCACTTCATTTGTGGGAAAAAGAAAAAAAAACAACCACCAAAACAACCAACCCACAAGTGTCTTAAAATAAAACACTTCAACATTTCATCCAATGGAAAATTTTGGTCTTTGCTTCCCCTTGGGTCTTCTCAAAGTGTGTGAGACTCCTCATTAAAAAATAGCTCTGCTTCATTGTTATTTCCCATGAAAAATGTTTTTACCAAGTTCCCGATCAGATGACTGCTGCTTTCAGATGGAAATAGAGCAGACAAAAGAAAAACTGCCTGAAGCAGTTCCAGGCAGAAGTAGCACTGGTGGGATGGGGTTGATTCACTGAGAAGTCAGACCTCACCTCCTGAGACAAGATGCTCTCACGCCTGCACGCAGGCAGTTCAGCTGTAAGGGACAGTGCTGAAGGAAGAGCTGCTGGCTGGATTGCTCTCCTGGGAGGTGCAGGTACAGCTGGTTGGTTTTCCCAGCACTGACTGGGATGTCTTGGCTGTTGGCCAAGGAAACTGGGATGTCACCGCTATAATTTGGCTTGTGCACACACTCTTACACAGGTCTGTTCTGCAACTGGAAATTTGATCAGGGAAAAAGTGGAAGAGACTCATGCTGGCCAGATGTATCTCTGGGATGTCAGGGATGGAAGTTTGGCCAGATAATTTATCAAATATTTATAACACTGCCAAAGAAGTGGGTCCATGTGACCCAATGGAAGGTTACAGAGCTCAAAGATCTACCAAATCACAGAATCAAAGAATGGTTTGGGTTGGAAGGAACCTTAAAGATCATCTAGTTCCAAACCCCCTGCATGGGCAGGGACACCTCCCACTAGACCAGGTTGCTCAGAGCATCCAAAGCACAGAGGATTTCCAAAGCCAGAGCCCTGGGTGGGCTGTTCCCACACGTCCGTCTCCTCATGACCCTTTCCAACAGAAGCTGTGGTGGGTGTGCCCTTTTGAGAAGCTCACAGATCAGCATTTGCAACAACCACAGGAGGGGTGAAAAAAAAAAAAATCTAAGGAAATGCAGTGAAAGGTAGATAGAAGTACTACTGAAGAGCTACAGACCAGTGGTTGATTGGTTCAGTCCTTGCAGAGACACTACTGCAAAGCCCTGTAAGCAAACAAATGCCTGAGTTCCCACTCAGCAACAGCTGAGCGTGTAGAGGTTGAAACACCCAACAAGTCAGCCCTCCCAGGGACTCCTGCAACTGAAAGTCAAGAGTGTCCAAATGTCCATGGTTTCCCTGCATAAAGGCCCTACCCCTGTAACAGCTGGATGCAGATCTTGGTACTAAAACACCCACTTGTCACGTATCACTGCCTGAGCTGCCTGTTGTGTAATTTCAGGCGACAGGGATGCTGCAAGCTAGGGCTTTGGAAAGCCCCACCCTCCCAGGTCTCAGGAGGAGATAAGAGGATGACACCTTCCTGTCTCCAGTTGTTCTCACCCTGCCAGGTGTGACAAGCACTCCCAGCTCACCCTCTGTGAGCCAGATGATCACACAAGCTGTGAGCAAGGTTGTGCCTAAGCACAAAGGGAGGAAAACCAGGAGCGAGTGTGGTTCTTCATCCAAACAATAGAGTTCTCCCACTGCATTCCTCATGCTTGGGCACTGTTAAAGGCACTGTCATCTCCCAGGCTGGGAGAGCTTAATGGTAAGATCAGTTACTGGCAGGAAAGAACTAGCACTTGCCCCAGTTTCACCTTGCAGGCAGGACTCAACCTGTTTAAATGCTGCTTGGGCCTGTTGCACACAAAACCATTGGCCAACACCGAACATCTTAGGGCTGATGCTTGGGAAATACATAATTCCTAAGGGTACAAATGCCTGTGGGGGTGCAGGATTAAGGCCAAAGGTCTTCCTATTTCCTTTCCTTGTTCCCTTTTCTGACTTTCACTGGTGCTGTGCTCTGTAGTTGGGGCTTGCCCTGCATTAGTAAGAGTTGACTTGGTACGTTTGAGTAATGCTGGAAGGATGTACAACAGGAAAAAGAAATCCTTCAGCTGGCTTTAAGAAACATGCAAATAAATGCTTCATCAACATGTACAATCAATTGCCACTGACAGGATGGATTTCAGCTGGAAGATTTCTCTTAAAGGAGGAAAGAAAAATATTTATTTTAATGAAAGGGACTTAGTAGTTTGCCTGCTTTTGTGAAAGACTCTTTAAACCTGTCAGTGCAGCAATCTGCACTCTTAGAAAAATGAGTTTAACTCTCCTAAGTTTCTCACAAATTGACTGGGCAGTGGCTGTACAATACACTTTTGATCCAGCTATAACCCTGCATCTAGAAGAGTTGTCTTCTTCTGCAACATCTCCCAGTCTTGCACCACCTGCCTCTGCAGAAAGCCCTTGGGAAAGAAAAACCTTGGTTTATTTTTGCAGAAAGCACCCCCTGTGCTCCCTATCCATGGACTTAAAAAACCCCAACATATCACTGGATTTGGCCCAAACCAGCCTCCACAGCTGCCTGAAGGCTCTGTCCTCAGGACCCCATGAGCCAACAAGCAGAGCAGCACCCTGCAGAAGGGGCAGAGCAGCAGGATGCTGAGCTGCAATGCAAGCAGATGCCTGCCTGCCTGAGCAGAGCAGAGCTTGGGCTGGGAAGGACCTCTGGAGATGGCCTAGCCCAACCTCCTCAGCAGAGATAGGACTGCTAACAGTTGGGCAACTGGTTTAAAATTTAAGCAAGACCGAGACTTGATGATGGTAAAAGTTATAGAGGAGGAAGGTAGAAAGTTCACCCCATTTGGAGCATGGGTGAAGGGATGCTGACACAGTAGTGACACTGCTGGGAGCTGATGGAGAACTGACACCCCTTTAGGTGGCCCTGACCCAACCCAGACGCATGTTTTCACCTGCATGTCAGTTCCACTGCCTTTGCTATTCATGTTTCTCAGCTTGCAAGGGGAACAGCTTTGGGGGCATCAAGTAAATGCATTTTGTATAAACCAGCTAAAGAAGTGACAAATGGCAGAACCCTCCACACTCCTGGAGATCAGAGGGCAGCAACTGTCCTCCTGTCCTCTGCTACCCAAATTAAGGGGGTTCAATGTCTGTAGGCAGAGCATGACCTGTGCTCAGATGCAATCACAGGAAAATTCACATCACAAGCTTCTCCAACAGATGTGGTCCATCACAAAGCTAAAAACACCTGCATGTTTTTACCAATTTTGATGCTGAGTAACCAGTCAAGTTAGCCATGGATTTGCCAGGGCTTTTAAAAAGACAACAATAAATTTAGGTTAAAAATATTCCTGTTTAGGGAAATTAAACTCAACCTTCTGTGCATAAAGCTCTCTTGGTTGATGTAAACGCCGAAGTGAGAAAAAACAGATGGGGAGAGGTTTCTTTCTCCATCTGTACCTGGGGGAACAGAAGTGATAAGATCTGCTGTGTTTTAGAGATGTCTTCTGAGCACCTTATGGCAACTCTGAGTTCGCTTTTAATGAAAACAGAATTTCATGCTGTTTGTTGATATCTGAAAGGCCAAATAATCTAACCAAATGAAATGAAATCCCAGTTTTGGGCCAGGTAAATCCTGAAAGAATCAGGTACCGTTTTCCTAAACACAACAAGGTTTGTCATTTCAATTTATGCAGCAAAAAGAACTCTTAAATTTGCAGTATAAGAACTTTGAACAAAACATCAATGCAAGTGATTGACAAGAGCACATGTCAACCAGAGCCTGCATGAGGAGGCTGTTCCTCAGGCACCAGCAAAAGTTAAAACGTGGCACAGGGTGCTTTGAAGTTCCCAGACACACAAATAAGGCTCAGTGATGCCCTGCACAGGCAGCAGATACACAGATAAACAGGCTCCCAGAAGGGTAAGTTCATCACAAATGATGCCTGAATCACTGGGGTGGTCTGTACTCTTTCTATCCACTGCCTCTCCCCTTTTGCAATCCTTAGTTTGCAAAAACAGGAGAAAGGAAACTGCCGATTCCCCTGCCATTTCACCAGAAACAATACAATCATAATTTAAATTATATTCCTGGGAAACAGAAGTTTATGTTGCCTGAGCCAAAAATCACAAAATTACCACTGTTGGCAGAAACACCAGTTTCATCTCTGTGTTCATGTCTTACTGGGTAAAGAACAGAACAATCTTCCCATTTCAGTACACAGAAGAATATGAAAGCTAGACACAGCATGGAGAAGGGCTTTAACATAAACATTCTTTGTGTCTCAAATTCAAATTCAATGCTACTTACCCCTTTCTAAACTTCACTGGTAGTTTTCGGAGAGAATCCTCCTTTCTTTGGCTTGAGTTTCTTAGGGGCTGGAGAATACATGGAGTGTGGGATGGTTTGTCTTCTCAGATATTTTTCAGAAGTTCATGTTCTTGGAAGCTTAGCATTGTTTCTGCTGATGCTTTATTTTTTTTCTTCTTCTTCTGATTAAAGGAAAACAGGATATTCTGGAGGTCAAAAGCAACTGACTGAAATGAACAATGTCTCATGAATTCATGTGTCTATCTGGAGTGTCATATCCTTATTAACATAAATTGGCATTTACACTTAAGACGTATTTCTCACCCAAGCTGCAAAAGGATTTCAAGAACCCACGAACCTTGGAGCAGAAAAATATCTGTAAATATACTCAGAGGAAAAGCAGTGAACCTCTTTGCCATGCTGGAGAGCAGAAACTGGAATGTAGCTCCAACTATTTCAAGGAAGATAAAAATAGCAGTATGCCACCTGATGAGACAACTTACTACTGACACTGGGGCCATCTGGGAAAAGATGAGAGCACTGCAGAAGATGGTCCTCTTGAAGGTTCACACCTTCAACTCATCAGAGCAGTGAGCACCAAGACCTGTGACAACCACCTGTAAGAGACCCAACTATTGTTCTGAAGCAAACCACATGGCTTCATACACAGGATGTGGAGCAAACTGCAAGACTGGAGCAAACTCAGTGTGCAGGCTTGTTGCTACAGCTCTACAGTCATGCATCTTGCTAGTAAGCAAAACAAGGCTGCGTGTGCTGAGCCCGTTAGCTGCAATATCCACCAGGAGGGCATCCTCTCAGAGCACCTCAACACAGGAGGTACAGCCCGTCACAGTGAAGAAGACTGGCAGAAGATGAAGGCAAGCTCTGACAGACCCCCTGGCAGCTCTTGCACATGCATTGCCAGGGGAGGAGACAATGCAGATCAGTTCCAGGTATCTTCACACCTTTTCAGAGAAAAGGTGGAGGCATCATGAAAGGAGCTACACCCTGACAGCACATGGGAGATCTCCCCCACTGACCAAATTTACAAACCATCAGGACGCCGCTGGATCCGTGCTGGGAGGCTGCCCTGTTTCTTGCACTTCTCTGTATTTCTGCTGTTTTCTTGACTTTCCTTCTCTCCTCCTGTCCTATCTGCACCTGAAGTTGTCGTGTAACTTCAATACAGTTTGGGGGGGTGTGACATTTGACATCGTTCATGTCTTAGTTTCGCCACTGGGATCATCGCAGATCTCCCAGTCACAGCCTGAGACACCACCTCCCATGGACTTGCTAAAACACAAAAGAATGCAACATCATGTGCAAGTGGGATGGGATGCTATCAAGATGAAGATGCAAAAAGTGGCAGCTTCCTGAGTCTTCTTCAAGTAAGTAATTTCTCATTTACCCAACTTGTGACTATTGATCTAGAAATCTTACACACACCCTCTGCCTCCATCTATATGCAGAGATGAAAAAATGTATTAATTCTGGTAATGAAATAATAGGAAAGTCACAGTTATAATACCCCAAAGATAGATGTTTATTGAGTTGCTGAAAAATACAAGTATTCCAGTAGGTTGGTCACATTTAAATATTAGCTAAAAAAACCCCTATGGATGTTCCACATACAACCTGGTTGTTCTACTTCCCCACTATCATGAGAACTAAGTTCAGATGATACAAAATCAAACCTTTAACCATCACCTGTGAATTTCAGAAAAGCTAACATGTTCTAATTCTTCTATTGCCCTCACTAGTAGCTATGAGCTCTTGTGCTAAGCTCTGCACTGTTTTCTGTCTCAGAGCTGTGAAAACTAGATGATTGCATTATGATCTCTCCACTTTGGCTATATATTCAGAATATTAGCATTAATTTCCATTATTAATGAGGCCTAACTAATTCAAACCCCAAATAATTACATACACGTTTTGCTAATAGGTTTAAGCTGCTACATTCATTGCAACATTAAACTTATAAGGTTGAAAAAATGTTCTTGGAAGGGTCCTAACAGTCATTTGAGTGATACTTGTAGCCACTTAGTAACTGATTAATGTGTCTGAACCAGAAATAAGAGATTTCTGTGAAACCATTTATGAGGACTTGATTGTTTATAGGTTTTTTTTGTTGTGTTTTTTTTTTTTGTGGAAGAGGCAGCAATACTAGCCTGGGACACTGCAGTTGTATCCATCACTGGTGCCAGAAGCAGAGAGGAAAGTTAAAAGGCTCCAGACATAACAACGAATCTTAACCACAGAAAAGCAGCAGCTGAGGAGCAAGATGTACAACTAGGCTGTAAGAAGGACACTGAGGAGACTGGAAAAGCAGACACTGTATCAGAACATACATTGTGGGTATCTAACAGACCATGGAAGGAGAAAGAGATTTCAAGCTTGAACAGAAAACAAAAGGTTCTTTCTAGCTTTCACCAGCTTTGATTTAGGAAATAGAAGCTGAGTAAGCTCAGTGTGACATGTGAAAAGGTTGCCACAGTGAGCAAGACCTTTATGGACCTAAGAACTACACCTCACGACCCACTGGGTGAAGGAAGCACTGCAATAAAGACGTACAAAATGTAGCCAGTGCCATTAGCTCTCAAATCCTGCTGGAATCAATGCCAGCAGCAGACACCTTTACCAAGGCAGGTGTTGGAAACTACCCATATTTATAGCTGGAATCTGTCTTCTACAAAACTTTAAACACCTCATGATGCAGTGAAAAAGTTCATGTCTGAGCCATAGTCTCCACAGCTGGTAACCTAAAGGAACATACTTGTTTGTACCCTGGTCAAATGTACCAACCTCAAAGAAAAAAAGAAAAAAAGAAAAAAATAGAAAAAGAAAATAAAAGGAAAAAAGACCCTCCAAAGCTTCATGATCTGTGCATTTCTCTCAATACATCTCCTGTGGAAATCACAGTTAATTTTTTCCTTACAACACTTTCCATATTCAACAGTGACCTTCCCCTTGAAGATAATCACAGATAGGAATCTCCTGACTCCTGGAGTCCAGCCTAGAACAGAGCCCTCTGCACATGGTGTCATTCCCCTTGTAGGCCCTAGAAGTGTTTTCTTAAGAGGAAAGTTTTCCTTGTAGCTGGAAACTGAACAACTGACTCACTGATCATTTCAAACCCAAACCCCTCACTGATAACTGCAAAAAAAGGTTCCAGCTGCTCAGATGCCTTTGTCAAAGGGTGATGTTCACTTTCTTTGTAGTGCTGCTCTTCAAGTTCTGCTTCCTACTCCCAAGTTCTGCTTCACCAGGAGACAAGGAACAAGCTGGGTTTGTGCAGGGGCAGGAGGAAAAATCTCACTGGGAAAAACACCTCTCGAAAGAGACTATTTTCTTTCAGTATTCAGGTTCACTAATAAAATTGTCCAGATCTTTAAATAAACAAAAAGAAATTAAGGTTAAATCAATCTTGTCATACAAAATTCTATTTTAACCTACATTTGTTTAAATCCAAGTTAAGTACAGCTCCAAAACCTGGCTGTTTAGTTTCCCCAATGCTGGATCTAGCAATTCAGGTCTGCAAACCACACAAAAGGTGCTCTCTGCTCTTGCCAGATCCAACCCAAACAGAAGGGAAGCAGATGATCTCTGTCAGTATAAGCACTCTCCTTACTGGATTAAGCTTACTATTGACAAGATTCAAAACCCTATGGTGTTTGTTGTCAAATATATATGGGCAAGACTCTGGTATAAGACAGAAAAGTGGATAAACAACCTGCTACAAGTGAAGGCATCTTTATCTTCATGTATTCTCACCACTGGTGTCCCTGTTGGTGAAAACCAAAGTCCTAACATACATCATAGATAAAAGTGTTCTTTATTTCCCTGAAACAAGAGTTAACTTTTGTTTGTCACTATAAAAGAACATATTTCCTGATATGTAATGAGGCAGGTCACTTATCTAGAAAAATAACAACACGGGACATTTGAAAGAACAAGCAACAAATCCTCATTATTTACTATGAATATATAAAACCTGAAGCGAAATCAAACTGAATAACTTGACTACATAAAAGTTATGAAACAGTTTGTATTTTATACACAGAGTATGTACACTTGTTTTGGAAATGTAGGTTTTATCCATGCAAATTGAATACAAAAAAATCTATATACAAAACCAAAAATAACAGTAGGAACATTTTGTTTTTTGAAAAGAAACACATATGTTGGAAGCTCCAGTCCTGAAAAAAGACTCAATACAGTATTGTACAAGGAGACAATCTTCTGAAGTGTGGAAGATGCACTTTACAAGAACATGAAATGCAAAATGAATTAAAATGCACTATCAAAGATGTCACAAGTATATACACAATTTAAGCCTCTCTTTTTAAATAAGCACTCTCCAACTGTGCCTCAGAACTGCTTCTGTCACCTCCTGCACACATTTACATACTGATGGTTTGGCTACATTGACTTCTCTGAGCTTGAGAAGAACAGTTACAAAATCAAGTAGAGTTACAAGATCAGGTAACTAAATACCAACCCAGTGGTAGCTGTAAAGCAGTCACATATGCCTTCTTCTGCACAGAACAGCCAAAAGTATTCACATTATTTCCAACGTCATCACTAAGCAATCCTTTTGCAATGCCTGTGTTTGCCCCTTGGGGGAATCAGAGCTTTGCACTACCTGCTTGCACCAGACACGACCAGTTAAGAGCCAGGAATTACCCCAGTGGAAACACAACTGTCACCATGGGCATGTGAAGAGCATCATCCTGCAGATGCTCCAGAAAGTATTTTAATACTGAGCAACAGGAGTTCCCATGGCAGGAAGGGCACAACCAACCCCTAAACAAATACAGCAATTCTGGAATGATTTCACTGGTTCAGTCATATTTAAATTTAAAACCACCACCACCAAAAAGACCCCCCATCCTTGTGATTATTTCCAAATATTCTCTATTTCACAATCTGGCTTCATAAAACTGATGTGAAAGAAAACATCTTCTTTCCCACTGTTTTAAAAGAAGTGAGGGAATCGGTAGTGCCAAGAATTCATTTGAAATGACTTCATGTTATAGCTCAGTTCTAAAACTATTGAGGGAAATTCTCATTTCACTTAACTCACAGCATCACAGAACCATTTAGGTTGGAAAAGACCTGGAAAAGATCAAGTCCAACCACAAACTCTGGCAAGTTTCCCAAAACAATTACATTTGCTGTCTGAGCTATTGTTCTTAAGATACTGAACCAACTCAACTCCTGGAAAAGCTGCTTGGTTTTAATCTTAGGATTCTAAAATGTATATGAAAAAGCCACATGAAAAATTCTTCTTGAATTCTGAATTCTTCTTGAATGAAAAATGCAGTTGGCTGTAAAGCCTTTGAACTAAAAATGACTGATTATGTGATTTTTATAATAATTTGTATTCTTTCCATACAAACCAATCAGGCAGCCTATAGCAATTTTGCCTCCCATGTTAAAGAGAAAAAAGTAAGATACAAAATGAGGGAACAAATACTGCAAATAACCACAATGTTAAGATAATACTCTGTCAGAATTGTACTCTGTGGAATACTTAAAGACATAGAAAGCAAAGTGGCATTTTACTATGTAAGAAACACAGGAGCCAGAACTGTTCCTGTGCAGTGGCAACATTAAACTGAAACTCAGTTAATCACAGATGTTCTCTATTTTAACAGTCAAGATCACCAGGTATTTTCCACACAGGAAGAGTTTGTGCCACAAAATACCTGATTATAAAAATAGAGTTGGCCTCTCCCTTCAGTTCCTAGAGCAACCTGGATCACTACATCCTTCTTTGCTGGTAGAAGTCAGTCTTGGCAAATGTCTACTTAACATTAATTAACTTAATTACTCTCAAATAAAGTGACTGCTTCCCTTGATGTTTTTATTCATATTGCAAAAAAACCTACTGCAAAAGAATTCTGCAGCCCATGCAGGAGGAGGCAGCATGGAGCAAGGAGGTGTTTCCTTCAAAAGTTGCACCACACAGGCCAGTCTCCTTGCTACGAAGCCAAGGGTGGTGCCAATGGTACCAGGGCTTGGAATGGACAATGTTCTCTGCACACTCAGCAGCTCTATCCGCAGCACTGGGATAGAACTACCCAAAATACAGCCTTTGGGACAAACAAGGATGTCAGATTTCTTGTTACTGTAACCTCAAAGAAAACTCCATGTACTTCGGGATCCACCTCCCCCAGCATGAAGTAGCTACAAAACATCTATTTCTTTCTCTACTGAATCGAAGGGCTTTTCACTGTGAAGTGATTCCATATGAAACTGTTCTCCAAGGAGAGGCTGCCCTAATACTTCACCTTCCCTCCCCCTTAG
>NW_009953098.1:231715-270991 GCF_000747805.2 Chaetura pelagica | reverse complement strand
CCCCCCCCTTTTTTTTTTTAAAATAAATTCCAAAGAGTCAGCTGTAAAAAGGAAACACGTTGCTAGTTTTGGGGGTGTTTGGTTTATTTGCTTGTTTTTTCAAGCAGAGGTCATCACTGGTTAACGTGATGTACCTCCTGGAAGAACCACATCCATTAGCCTGACCAAAATCCTCTCCTATGGACAGGAAGTGCTAGAAACTCCCATAAGTTGCTTTCAGATGAAAATCAGTTCAATGATTAACATGCTTTATCTCTGCATCAGTACACAGACTACTCTGAGATAAACAGGCCAACTGCAGCTGTCTGCCCTTCATACAAGCATTTCAGGGATCACCAGAAGGAAGATGGAAGATTCTCTTCAATCTCAAGATTTGATTTTAGTCAAACAAATGCCTTCTCATTTTTTTTTTTGTTTGAATTTGGCTACAAATTTATGGTACAGTCTGAGAAGACTGACACTACATGGTATTTGAAATCAAAGTTTTTAGTGCAGCAAGTAACTGACGTAGCCCTCACCTGCAATTTTATTGAGGTGACACACGTTGCCCTGCTATGACAGCTGAGCTTTCCTACCATCTCAACACTGTATCTGGCACATTAGGAAATTTGTATGAATCTGTGTAATATTTTCCAGCTTCCTTTGACTTACCAGAGATCACCATTTTTAGTCAAGAATTTGACACTATAGCTTTTCTAGTCTTCAACAAATTTAACCCGCATTTCCCATGGTCTCCAGCTCAGGTGTTCCATAAAACAAAGAGGTGGAAACTCTAGTGAAGCTGAGAGCAAAACTTGCATTGCCTTCAGTAAAGCCAGAATTTTCTGCAGAAGTTCTCATGCTTCATGTCATAGTTATTTATAATTTCAATCTATTTTTTAAATTCAATTCTTTCCTCATTGTTTGATGATGATTTTTGTTCTTGGTCATACTTTGGAAGGCCTCCAGGTACATGAGTATAGATATTTTGCTGCACCCCCAGCAGTGTCTCAGTACAACACAGCAGATGTGAAACATTTCTGGGTGGGGAAGTCACCACACTTGGTAAAAATGATTTGAATGCCACTGCTTTAAGATCTCACAATATCTGGCATATTATTGCTTAAATGAAAGAACATTCACATGCAACATCCTGCATTCAATGATGCACAAGGCCAGAAGCCCTGTCACTATGTTGATTCACTCCAATTTACAGCTCATATCACATTATTGCAGTAACTTTGTGTAACATTCACAATAACAAAAGCACCCTAGTTAACTCTTAAATCTATTAGGAAAACTTCATGCAGCTTCCTAAAGCTTTTAATGTGGATTTTCCTTCAAGCACAAAGTAAAAACTGAGCAACTACATTAGGAACTGGGCAGGCCTCTGTTTTTAACCATCTTATCAGCTGGACCAAGTATTAAGTAATGGCATTGAATGTTAAATAAAATAGGAAAAGGATATTCCAAAGATACTGAATGTTGGGAGCAGGGATTCTGGAATGACAGTTGTTCACCAGTGCCACTGAAGCAGCTTCTTTAAAAAGAATCAAGAGGACGGAGGAATGTGGCTTGCAGCAATAAACAATGCCAAGTCACTCCATATGTGAGCAACTAAAATCAGTAAGAAGATGGTGGGAACCAAATGAAAAGGCAGAAAGGGGATTGCTGACAAATTCTCATCCAGGGAAGACAGCAACAATTCCTACAGGCTGCTTTAAAATTCAAACCTAAACTTCAAACCTCAAATTCAAACCTTTCTTGACAGCTTTTTTGGCAGATGCTGCTAAAAAAATAAATCATGATAGAAACAGTCAACTTTAGCAAAGCTTTTGATTATTATCATTTGTAAAAGCAGCTAAAGAAAGATGAGAAAAAAATTCATCCAGCCACAGAGGATCTCTTCTCAGGCTGCTCCTAAGGATACTTGAAGGCCTTAATCTTTGCACCACTAAAAAGGAAGCCCTGGAAGAGTCATGATAATGCTTCCCATAAACTTAAAGGCATAATAATTTCCAGTGAATGGCAAAGCAAGACTGTTTCTACCAAGTTTCTGGGGAAGAACTCCAGAATACTTAAAAAAAAAAAAGGTGATTTTTGTAATTTTCAACTTCAAAGACAGTTTAAAATCAATACATTAACTTCATACCCATTTCTTAAGCTATTTAAGAAACAAGCTAAACTTAAAAAAACCTGGTAAGGATCTGGCATGCTACATCCAGGGAATTCCTCATGATCACACCGTGATGTAACTTCATCAATTTAGTTCTAGTAGGAAAACAGCTACTTTAAGGTCAGAAAACATTTAAATATCATTATGAAAGAATAATATAGATCATTTTAAGCCAGATAACAGAAAGTGACAATTTTAAGTTAGCAATTGTATGGTTAATATATTGAAATCAAACTGTTGTTGTTGTCAAATACCAGAGCAATGAGTTGAAGGACAAAGACTTTCTTTTTGAATAGTTATGTTCTTCAAATGAAGCAAATAAGTATTTTGCTCAATTCTATTTTGCTCTATTTCCATTTTAGTCTTAGTATGAGTTTTCAGATACTGCCTTTAAAGAAAAATAAGACACTGAAGTAGTTAAAATGAGTGTGATTTGAATGATTTAAAAAAGAGAGATTTGAAATACCATATTTCAAAGCAATCCAGTTTCCTTAAACAGGTATTTATGTAACCTAAGATTTGTACACCCAGGACTTTGCAAATTAAGTTTGACATCAGCCTCCACACAAGCTGTATTTTAAGAAAATACTATATAAATAAGTGGTTTTTTAAACTGTTACACATGAATCAGCTTGTTTCAATGGATTTAAAAATAATACGTCTTTAAACAAAAAATCTTGTCATCAGAAAAAGGTTATTGTTTCTCTCAGCTACTGATTTTAAGGACTGTAGTCAAGGAAGTAAGAAGCAAATTACATCCTTTCTTAATTCTTTTATGAATTGTATTACATGGGATCTTGATCAATTGGAAATAATAAAATCTTGTTACATGGTTGGAAAACATACCCCTCAGCTGAAATTAACTTAGCCTGAAATAAAAAAAAGTCAGAAGTTCTTTTTGTTTTAATTGAGCTGCCTATTAATGAAGAACAAACTAATGCAAACAGATATTACTGAAACGTTAGAATGATCTGCAACTTGTTCAGAGAAGAATTGAACTGTGTATGGTTTCAGCCTGTTCTCAAAATACTAAGAATTTGTGCAGAAGCAAAGGAATACATAAAACCTGGAAGTTTCAAGAAACCATCATAGTGGAAATGTTTCTTTTTCACATTTATCCAGCAAAGCCTAATGTCTCAGCACAGTGACGTGAACAAAGTGATTGGTGTGCTTTGCCACACTTGTGTCAATTCCACAATAAATCCCATAAACACTAAAAGGATAAACACTGATATTTCTCAACTAAATTATGGATATACCTGTTTTAAAATGTGACATGACATCAGGAGTAATATTACACAAAATCCTGAAAGTCACAGCATAAACCTGAGATTTTGGCAGTTTTATCAAAATGTCCTAAATTACTCTGTATGCATTACTAGTCCTCATGTCTTCCTCACTGTGTGTACTTGTTTGTCCCAAGCAAAGAAAAGTAGACAACTTTTTTCCAACAATACATTAAACCAAAAGTGATTAGCTATTATCAAATTAAATATCATAAATAAGAAGTATTTACAGTATCTTCTAATTATTAAGACAACAAAACAACCAATTAAATTGTGCAACAAACGTAAAACATCCAACATCAAAAATGTGAAGTATTACTTCAATCTTCACATACTGAGTTTACAAAAAACTATTAAAATATTTAAAAATTTCCATTTTGTCTATTTTAAACAAAGGAATTTCCAAAATGTTTAAGACTATTAAGAGTTATCAATTACACAGGCACTTCACATGTAAACAATCTACAGTACAACTGAAAAAAATATTTGGCACCAACCTAGAAGACTGGAAAAAACTCACTAAAATGTGTCCTTTTCCCATGGTTATACTGCTTTGTGTCATCACCATAGACTCAGACTAAATACTGGCAATGTTAGAAGTGTGTGTAAGTTACAATCAGGAGTGCAAAAAATAAAGAATGCAAATCTTAAGCTTTCTGAGACAGGAGAAGTGGATGACAAGGGATCAGTCACTCGCATCGTTACCATCGCTACATTTTTGTCTACTTTGAAATCAAATGATTGACTTGAAAGATGAACTTGAGGGAGGGGTGTGCTTGGTACTTCTAAAAGAATTCATTTTCATCGTAGGAAAAGAAATCCAGCATTTAACTAACACTGTGAGATGTTAAATGGCAGCTTTTAACTTAAATTAACTGGTGAGGGAAGAGAACCTGATGCTACCAAGATCTCTTTGTGCATCCAACTGCAAAAGGGAAAAAAAAACCCAAGAGGAATATTGATGTTCTTTTCACTGTCAGCTGACTCCAAGGTTTTCATGTACAACTCCAAAGTAAGGCTCTCTACAGCATTTGGACAGATACTAGTTCTTGATGGCTTGGATGTTCCCACGTAGGAAGCTGAACTGCCTCAAAGCAATCCAAATCAACAGACTGAATGGGAAGTTGTCTGGCTTCCAAGAAGCCACGTCACATGGAAGAAAGCTGAGATACTTTCAACGCTGGCAACTCAAGCAGGGCTTGAACTGTGAGGCCAACCTTCACCAGACCCCTTTCCTCCAGAATGTGGTGAGGCAAGCAAAGTCTCTCCTGCAAAACAAAGAGGTCTACGTATCAAGCTTACTTCATTTTTTCCCCCAGGAAACAAACACGTTCTCTCTGAAGTCACACAAACACCACTAAGACACTTATATATAAAACGTCTTTGATTTTCAGTTTCACATGTGGTTTTCTCCAGAAATTAACTGTACCTAACATCTGTTTTAAGTGTTAAACTACAACACTGGATGATACATAAAAGACTAACTTCATACAGCCAAAAACTCTGTTTCTTTTCAGAAAAACAGGCTGATGATCACTGCTGGCTCAGTAGCCTACTTTCCCTTTCCTTTGTATTGCAGGCTTATTACCAACTTTTTCCATGGGAAAACTTGGAAGCACTGATAGACTTCAGTAATGAGCCAAATTCTCCAAACCAGTCATTTTTCAAAACTCAGCACAAGCTGGGTAATTTTCCCAATGGCTAGCTGGTATTTCATGTGATTCATGATGTAAATCTTAGCATATCTGACTTCTGAATGGCCTGTAGCTCCACATTAGATAGAAGCTGTGGTAGAGCAGTAACCCAGCAACACAGGAAAGAGGATGAGCTTGGGCAACAGAAGCATGAATGCCTGCAATGTGCTAAAAAAATAGCTAATTAGTTAGGCCTCATTTCTGTAATTGCAGGATTCTTCCTAGGCAGACACTGAAATTCATGCCAAAGTGAGTTGCTAAACTCAAGACTATCATATATTACAACATCATCCTCTTGCATCAGCTCTTTTGTTTAGATAACTTATTTTACCAGGAGGTCACTCGTAGAATCACAGAATTCTTTCTGTAGAAGAGACCTTTAAGATCATCAAGCCCAACCAAACCCAGCACTGCCAAGTCCACCACTAAACCATGTCCCTCAGCACCACATCTATTATTTTTACTGTAAGGAACTGACTAGAAACCCATAAAGTAGCTTCCTCAAGTTCATGCCACAGGCCAGAAATGGGACTTCTTCCATATATTCACGTTCCCTGGTCAGTGTTATAATCACTATTGCTCCCTGAATTAAGGCCCCAAAAAACCCAACTTCAGTATTTGCTGGCAATTTCTGTGGTTATGAATAACAAGTCAATAAAAGCAATGAGGATACCTGTGGAACACCCAATTTTTTACAAGCATCCAGAAAGTTTTCAACATTTCTTCGGCACTTTGCCATACTGAGTTTAGGCTGTAAAGACAGAATGTTAGAACATCATCACACAGGCATGAAGGATTATGTATTTCTGATGCAAATTCAGTAACAGTTGCTAAAAACACAAACCAGATTTTATGAAGACTTGGTAAATGAAAATAGCTCTTGAAGGAAACTTCTGAGCCTTGTTTAAGGTTTCTCAGGGAAAAAATGAAGTGAGGAATGTAGCAAACTAATAGAGTAAACACGATTCATGGTGGTTTAGTGTTGAATTCCCAAAGGCTTTCTATATGTAGGATGTAAGAGAAGTGAGATTAATGACTTACCACTGCTGGTGATGGGACATGGATGCTGGCTACAGAACGTGGCCTTATGTGATTGGCCAAATGGCAAAGAACTACTCCATCCATCAGTGCTGCTCCAATGTCGTCTGGCAAAATCACTTTTAACCTTGATTCAAGATTCTAAATGGAAATGCAAAAGTCAGTTACCTTCAACTTTAGCTAATTTTTTCACGTTTCATTGTAGAGTATTCAGTTTAAAGGGGATATTTTAATACTAAAATGAAGTAAATGGAGACAATTCACACTCTACTGAGTACAAATGCCCTTTTCTCTTTATCATTCACCTTACATTCCCTTTGCTTTTTGTTTTTCTTTCTTTAATTCAACTTCTTACTTTCTCAACTACAGACATTGAGAAAGACCCTCAGCCAACAATACCATGACCCATAGCTCTCAAAGCCACACAATGAACTCACTACTCATAATTTAAGGAGACACATATTAGGCTGAATACCTCATTAGCTGCTAGTGGGTAGAATCTGTGGGTTCAAATCATACACAGTTTTACCAGGAGAAGAAGAGGGGAGCACAACCACTTTGGGCATGGCCAATTGATTTGTGACAAGTTAAACAGCTGTTAAAGGGTGGCCAAGAAGCACCCACACTTGCATAGTTCCTGGTTGGCATTTTGGTTGTACCAAAAATAGCACTACTGTAGCCTCTTCAGTTAAATTCCTTAGGAAGAAATATCACTGCAGAGATGCTCTTGTTACAAACATAATGATTTGGAGACCTTTATAGTAAAGGTTTAAATTGTGGTAAGTAGCAAACTAAATGCACTGCACCCGTATATAAAATAATGGCACCTACATTGCGAAGCTGTCTTATTTGTTCTCTTTCTTCCCTTAAATGCTCCATTTTCCTCCTCATTGTGAATCCAGGATCCACTGCACCATAGTCCTGGCGAGATGCACGGCTGAAAGCTACAAAACATCAGTGAAGTTAGTTTTCAGAATTCAGATTTTGAACATGCAATGACCTAAAATCTACCACCAAGGACAAAAACGGGAAAAAAAGCTGCAGAACTTTTCAGAAGCAACATATTTAAGTATCCTTCTGTAAAAGATGCTGTCGGGGAAACTTCTCTGTCAAATAAAATACAGATATCTTACTTAAGTGCAAATGGATAATTAGAAAATATGGACACAGAATTTACTTCAATATTCAAATAACTGTTTGAGTTCTACACTCCATTTGCACTTTCCTAACCACATCTCACAATCTAGCTTGGAAGATATTTTCATCGTGTGTTCCTTTTAACCAAGTATAAAGTCTTTGTGAAGACCAAAAAAAGGGACAGAAGTCCCTGATATAACTTATAATGAAAGACTTAAATATATAAATATACACATACACATCTGCATGTGTTGGGTGTTCATTTGTAGTGAATTAGTGATAAAGGAACTTTCAAATATCTATTTGCCAAAGCAGCTGTCCATGCCTTTCCCAGTTGGATGCTTGTGGATTGCTGGACTGTGGTGTTTGTTCATATTCATTCCAGTCCATCCATCTGCTATCCTTACCATCTATTCCAGCCTGGGATCTAAACATCTGTTCTATCATGCTATGTTAAGAGAACAGCAGCTTACCTGACCTTGGTTTGAGACCAAATGGACCATGAGTGTTACTATCTGTCCTTTCATAATCCTGTTAAAAGAAAAAGCCCATTTAATTCCATTCATTGAAAGAATTAACTTCTGTTCCCATCAAGATGGTGTTTCAAATAGTCTCCACTAAGAAAAGTGAGTCTTTTTGCTTAACTGTAACATGCTCTTTGGAAGGGGACAGTATAACATAAGTGGAATGAAAGTAGCCTCACTACATGCAGAAAAAATTATCTTACTGAGGAAGAAAAGCAGGACCAGATTAACTAAAATCCACTCCAAACTATTTCAAACTACTGCAAACCATTCTGTGAGCAGCATCAAAGCCAGCTGTAAGCAAATGCAAATATCGTCCCAACACTTAGCAGCAAAATATTTCTTAAGAAATATTTACTTTCAATGATGAAGATCAGGTTTTTCTTACTTCATCATCTAAAAAGAGATGCACTCAGTAATTTGGTATGTTCACAAAATATCCTTACTTCAACTCATTTCACTGCATTTGGGAGATGTTCTCACTCTGCTCCCTCAGGTTCCTTATTGACACGAGGTGAAAATGTTAATCATCTTTGGTGTATTTTGAATTTTAATAAATTCAGAGCTCAGCAGATCAGTGCAGCCATCTTCAGACTGCATGGACATTTCTTAAAAAGGAAAGCAACCAGTGAACAAAGCCCCAAGATTGCACCACAAGGCCAAAAACCAGAACTGTGAAGAATGAAACTCTTTTCTAAAAAGTGTCAGTACCTTTGGATTCCCTGTGAAATATTACATATAATGCCCCAAGTTTTACTACAAATCCTCTGGATGTCTAGTGCACAGAGGACACCTACAAGATATCACAGAATCAAGGAATGGTTTGGGTTGGAAGGGACCTTAAAAATCACCTAGTTCCAACCCCCTGCATGGGCAGGGACACCTCCCACTAGACCAGGTTGCTCCAAGCCCCATCCAACTTCCAGGGATAGGGTTTCCAAAACTTCCCTGGGCAAACTGTGCCATTGTCTCACCACCCACCAAAATAGCTTAAATAGCTACTTTCATATGGAAAGATAACGGAGACAAAGCACATTTCTACACACCAGTCATAAAGACATTTAGGAGAGATCAGACAGTTGCAAAGGTAAAGCAAGCTGTACTACCTGTCTCTGGCTTCTATCTATTTTTGAATTTTTACTATGATGAAATATTTCTAATTGCAGTTTCAGAGCAAACTAACAGCTTTACATCTGCATGGAAAACCTGATGACAAGTAATGCACACAAATACACGTTTGCTGACCGAAAAAAAACCACACACAAAACATCACAAACCTCAGATGACACAGGAGACTGTGGAGACACATTAGTATTATCACTGTCTTGCTAAAAAGAAATCAAAGATACGAAATTATAAAAATGAAAAATATGATTTAACAAGAAACAGAAATCATGAAATACACATTACATGAGATGCAACATTTGTCAAGTATTCAACAAACTGACAGCAACTATATTGAAAAACATGTAAGTGTTCACTGATAATGTTGAATATTACTTTTCCATGACTCTGCTTGATAGGTGGATTAATTTTCCTATTACTGAAGCAAGAAGAAGTCCTGCTTTTCCCAGTACACAATCTTGATGACTTTTTTCCAAACAAAGGATTATAATACTTATTTCTGCTTTGGAATGTAAAGTTTGCTTGCATGGCCAACATTCTCCTGTTCCCAGGTGTTCATAAAAGACAAATTAATAAAACATTTTCTTAAATATTTTACACCATGACTATTTCTCACCTCATCATTTTCATTTCCACTTGAACTCTTCCTGGAAGACTTATACTGCAAAATACACATAATTATTACTTTAAAATGGAAGCATGGTTTTCTTTGGAACTAAATGGCTTGATATCATTCAGATGTTACTTATTACTGGTGAAGCTGCTATGAAAAAAACATGTTGCAGCACCAAGGAGCAACAAAGAAACAAAACAGAAAAGGAACATGTAGTTCCTAGGTTAGTCAAGATCTTCCCTATGCTGGCTGAGAGGAAAAGAGCATTTTAAAACTAAGGACTTCTATAAAGTGAACTCTGACTTCATATGATAGTTGATCCAAGTTAGGAAAATCTACGCAACTTGTGAAAGTTCCTTTTACAATATATTTTCTCATGTAACTTCAAGATTGGATTGGTTACACTTTTGAGACTGGCTTGACACTGTAAAAAAAGTCAATTGAAAATAAATTCAGTATTTCTGATTCAACTTCAAAGCCTGATCACATCTTTTTCCCTATTTAAGACCAGCACTTTTTCCATAGGTCCATCCAATTTGTTTTGCACTGCCTTCATCACTGTCCCATGGGCACAATATGAATTGTATTTTCACTGGTTTCTCAGAACACCAGCGACACCCTTTATTTCTTTCCCAGTTTGTCATGGAAGACAGACTTCATTACACTTGTTTATTGCCTTGCTTTTGCAAAACTACCAGTGATGCAGTAATATTTTGGTTACTGGTACAAGAAGCTCAATTCACTACAGAGACACCTCTATAGCCATAGGTAATGTGATTTCAGGTATCTGCTTCCATCAGAGCTCAAAACTGAAATCTCCATTAGCATTTCAAGACAATCCTTGAAAGTTACCAGGAATCACTAATGCAAGTCTTTTGTATTGATAGCACAGCTGTTCAATGAGTCAAGTAACTTAATTCTGTTTTACTTAGAAGTTTCTCCCCTTCCTCTCCAAGGCCACAGGGCAAAAATAATTTTTGGATGAAAATTCTGGAAAGAGGCCAGTAAAATTCAAGGTGGGATACATCTCCATGTACTCTTCAGGGAAAAAAAAATTAGCTGCATCAGTAAAAAAATGCATCTTAGCTGTATGGCATGCTCCCTTTTCCCAGAATTTAATTTCTTTGAAGTTCCCTTGCATTTCATAAAGATGTTTGATGGGAAAAAAATTACCCAAGAAACTGACTTCTTAAGCGACAAATTTAATTTCAGCTCAACCTAGCACTGATCAGAATTCTCCTATTTCTATCCCATACCCCAAACCAGATTTTATTTAATGCTGCTCTAACTTTGCATCTGTTGTGCACTAGGCAGACACTGACATCTGGTGAACAATGGTACAAACTACAGCAGGAAAGTAACAAAAAATTTCCTCTCTAAAATGCAAACTAATGCAGTGAGAACCAAAATGCATCAACCATTCTTATTACCATGCTGCACAAAATGTATATTTTTCTTGCACTAAAAGTCCCTCAAAATGGATGGGCAACATGGGGAAGGATCAATGACTTGAAGATTAGTTTCTTGCTTTATCAGAAGACAACTGTAAATTCCTTTATGGTATTTAAAGGATAAATAATGTCTTTGGTTAATTTTTTTCCTCCTGATTTTCCTGCACTCTCTACATTACCCTAAATACACACATATATATTAAACTCAAAAGAGCCAAATAAAAATTACAGGATACACACATAATTAAAAGCATAACAACCTTTCAGGTTATCTTTATATATATATATTTTAATTTTTTATATATATATATATATATATATATATACAGTATGTAACTTTACTTAGTTATATAGTTTTTCCTACTCTGATTTTTAAAAGTGCCACCTACCCATACTGTCCCCCATTACCTTGAAATACTCTTTTCTAATTTGTTTACTCCTCCTTCTTTCTTCATTCTGCCAAATCAGTGGCTGTGTTTCTGGCCAGTGCTGCTCATCCAATGAATCCTTCTGGTTTTCCACTGGCTATAAGGTTCAGAAATATGTTTAGGTAAAAGTTAATTACACCTTGTGTGCATTAACACAAATTATTATGAAATACAATTACCAACTGTTTGCCTCTCATAATCAAGCTTTATGACATGTTAAGTGTTAATCAGTCTTAATGGTGATTCTGGTCAAAATAACTTACTTCCTTTCAAATCCTACTTCATAGAAGAAAAAGAATTTATGATATCATTCTTAAAAAAATAACACACTTTTCTGCATTGAGCCTGATTTTTGTAGGTATGTTAAGAAGCCACCTACAGCTGCCATAAGTAACTTCCCAAAAGTGTGGTTAGCCACTAGGGTATCTAATTTCTCCCTCTGAATACTCCAAGCCCAGGAAAAGGATGGCTACAACAAGACAATTTAAGTATTTGTCTGCTGTTCCTATCTAAATGATTATACATGTCAACTGGCTGTACAGGAAATTGTATTTTGCAACATATTCTGAAGAGACAGATAAAGCAGATTTAGCCTTAAAGTAACAATGAATATGCATAAACACATCTATTTTAAGAAAACTGAAAGGAGGCAATCTGGAGGGATCATTTTGCAGTAAGACTATAATTACATTTCCAACTATTTCTTCATATTAGAATATCAAGCCATTTATAGCAATTGTAAATATCTGATGGATTAAAATCTAAAATAATGAAGAAGTACTGCAATTCTATCATATCATGCAAGTTTCTCAGTGAGGCATGAGGAATGGAAGACCAACAGAATTCAAAGTGTTTAGAATTCTTTTTAGAAAAATAACATTATGGTGAGGCAATAAAATTTATTTGTAAAGAAATACAAAGATCATGTAATTAAAATTTATTTCTCATTACTTTCAAGATCTTAAAGCTAGTACCACATGCTCCTAAAAGAAAAGGCACCATTCCAGACAATTCAAATCATCATGAAATGCAAGTTCTTCAAAGGGTTTCTATTTTCCACTATAATTACAAACATACAATAACTGTGTAAGTAACCATATGAATGTACATAAGTTTTCTGTTAGAAATAAGAAACCAAAAATCAGAACAAATCAGTTAACCATTCAGCCACCACATTTGCATTTGGATATTTACCTGCCAGCTGTATGTGGACATAGAGGAATTTACGTCTTCTGTTGAGATACTAAAAATTAAGAGGAGAAGCATTACAAAATTTACTGTATTTTTGGTATACTTCAAAACCAACTTACTGCAAAATATATAAAAAACACTATTAGAAAGCTCCTAATCTGCAGCACTACAGTATCTTTTGGCTACTTGTATACAGTGGCTAAAAGATTTGACTATAAACTCAAATCACATTTCACTCTCCTTCACCACATGCTCACAACAAGTCTGCCACACCACAGCACATTATTCAGAAAAAAAGCTTTTTTTAAAAAAAACATATTGATCTTTAGAGACTATTAATGCACCTCCACTCATTTGTTTCTCAAAGCAACTAAAGAAACATTTTTCTCCAAGCTGACAAAACATCTATTTTTAAACTTCTGGAAGACTCACATGCTTCCTTTTACTGTTAGCTCTGTAGAAGCTAATAGGGAAGGGAAAACATTTTAAGATGGGACATTGAAACAACAAAATCTCAAAAATCCACTCTGGAACATGGACTGCCTGAAGATTTGGTGTCACTTCAAAGTTTTCCTCCTAAATCTTTTTGTGAAATTCACTTCTATCATCTTACCAGCAGCCACCCCATTCCCACTCCACCAGTTGGCTCAGGAGCTGTGCAGTGTTACCAATGGGCAAACAGCTGGGGGCTGAATTTAAGGACTTAACACCATGTGCAACCATCATAAATCCCAAAGGGAAAGCCACTAAGCACTTAGCTTCTGATATTTGTACTCCTTTTCCTTCCTTCTTTCTGTTTGCCTCAAATAAATGATGCTACTTTTGAAAGCATCAACTTTCCTACAGGCTCGAAAGAACGTGTTGGGATTTTTTATCTGAAAGGAAGAAGCTTGAGAACAGGTTATTTGTGTAGCTTCTATTCCATGTTGAGCTCAAAATATTATGACAGAAGGTGGCAGCAGAGACACAAAATAAGTATCAAAATAATAAGAAAGGTGCCATACGTTAAAGTATATCAATACCATTTTTCAGATTCCATTGGTTGCTTTGGCCTGTTCCTTGTGCTTGCGGAAACAGAATTATTAAGAAGCCTGGAAAGAAAAAAAATACATATTTCTCCAACTGCTTTATAGTTAAGCACTTATTTTAGAACACAGGTCACGGCATAACATTTCCTGTAAACCAAAAGTTTTGAAAATTAAGGTGACACTTCCCATAAAATCAGAATGTGTGTACATGCATGAAATCCAAGCCCAATCCTGCTTCCATTTAAACCAGTATTATTTCCAGTTCTTGAAATACTTCAAGATCTGAATTTTAAATAAAACTTGATGATTCAAACCCAAATGAAGTCTCCTCTTATTTTTCTCCCTACATATACACTGTTTCAACTGATCTCACACCTCTGAAGTTATGCTGCACTCAACAGAAAAGGACTCGCTGTTCACTAAATTAGAAGATGGTCAGTCAACCTAAACCAGACAAGAAATGATCCATAGGTTGAACACAGGAATCAGTCAATAGAAGCAGGTAAGGTAGCTGAGGAAGAAACACACTGCAAGTGCAAAGGAAATGCAGAGGAAAAGGAGAGGTGGCAAATGGAGAAACAGACTAAGAATGAAATTAAACATCTAACACAGAAATGAACCGATGGAAATTCCATTTTTCTAAACAGGAAACAGTCAAAAAAGCCTAAACTTACATAGATGCAGAAATGGTGTTTTCATCTGGAACAAACACATACCACACACGTGCACACAGGAAGAAGATATGAGCTACTGCAAATGTTTAAAGTGTTAAAAATAACCAAGCAACCAGCAATACTTAAACCTTTTCAAGTAAATGTCATGTTGAACAGTAACTAGAATGATTATTTCTGAATTCTTGGAGGCAGTAATTTTATACTTAAGACACTGACTTCATGTGCAGAACTGTGTATATTTAAACTAAATTATAGAGAACAAGAGTGTGTTAAGGAATCAGAACAACTCTTCAATGGAAGGAAGCAAAACAGTAGGCACCTTTTTATATTTCATTATTACATGGGGCAGTACAACCATTAACTTTAAATGGTTCATGTTTTTCAATCAGACTTCTCTCATTATTGTGATAACTTTGAGCTCAGTAATCTCATTTGCAGTTTAAATCTCTGTGTGAATCTCAATTGGATGGGATTACGAGAAGTTAAGCCTGTAAACCAACAGTCTGCAGCATCTGCTCTCTGTATTCTGTCTTTAGAAACTTAATGTTGAGGGTGCACTGCAGAGTTAAATTATATAGCCTGAAAAAAAGTGCTAGAAAAAAATTAATATATAGAGCATAGGTTGTCAAACCATGCTATTTTGAAGTTACTACTTTTTAGAGAATTCCCATTAAATTAGCATTTTATGTTCAACTGAAAGCAATGGCAAGTTCAGACTTTGTACCAAGATGTGACCACTACAATAAAATGGGTTTTTAAAAAAATAATTGAAATTGGAGTCACCCAAACAGTCTGAATCAGTACCTGCTCCAAAACTGGCATTAATGGTGTAAACTAAATAATTGTATGTAATACAAGCCACTTTTCAATACTCACTCTACAAAATGTAAGGCAAAACTATTCAAGCCAATACAACATATACACACACTGTTCAGCTACACTGTTTCCATGAAATGTATATAATCGATGTTTGGGTTTATTATAAACTAAGTTTATTATAAACAAAGTATATTTCCATCCTTTCTTTGTGTTAAGGGCTTTTTAACAACCCTTTTTGAAACTTCCTGTTTAAAAACTAAAGAATATTGATGGGGAAGTAACAGCATGTTCAGCATCTGTCAGGTTAACAGTTACTACTCATGTCAGAAAACCTGAATTTCCTGTAGAAGAAGGAATTGAAAGTTTTTAGTTAAATAGTGAAGAAAATTAATCCAAATTTACTACGTTGCAAACTAAGGAATTCATGGCAAAGTAGTATACTCAGTTGAAAGAGGAAAAGAAACCTGCAGTAGAGTTAAGAACTGTCTTCCAGGAAATACAATGCAAAATTGAGTACGCAAAATGAAAGTTCAAGGAGCTCAGCAACTCCTTCCATTCATACAACTCATTTAAATCACCTTTTTTTTATTATTAGACAGATGAATTATCAGGTCAATGACTTTCTGATGGTCACACTGAAACACTGAGACAGACCTTGCAGAAGACATTTGTGTTGGCACTGCAATTAACTTCCTACTTATGGAAACCACACAAATTCAGGTGTCACAGAGGCAGCACACAAATTAGTACTTTGAAAGGGTTCTAAAAGTCATACAAAGTTTGAAATGTAAATTAACCAATGCACATATACAATGACAAATTTATATATATTAAACTAAAAACAGCCAACATTTTGACTCATTAGTCTATTTTGACATCATGCAAGCTTAACTCCTATTCCAAAATTCTGGCTAGATGGGAGAGAAGGAAATGGCAAGACCAATTATGGTATTAGAAAATATTTTCTAAAGTTTGAGAATTTGAAGAGTGGAACCTCTTCTGAATCACTTATACTTTCCTATTTTGAGCAAACATAACATCATGATTAAGGGACACAAATTAAGTGACTGATTATAATGGTATTTTTAAGGTTAGCTATCTTCAAGCTGAAACAAGGAAGCACTACCCAGGATCTATAAAGTGTTTAAAGAGACTAGAAAGCTTTTACAGTGCGACAAAAAATTTATGGAATTTAATCTTGAATGAGGAGCAATCTAATGCCTTCACATAAGGCTCTCCTTTATGACAGTGAGCTGTGCTCTTAAGGATGTAGACAGTTCTAGAAAGTCAGTGCTGTCAGGTAAGAAATCATAATTAACTTTGATGCAAACTGAAACAGACCCTACTTCCTTTTGAAACAGACCAGGAGTATCCAGAGTAAGTAACAGTTTCAACTAATAAAGTAACCAAGTCTGAAATCACTTAACTCATCATGTAGACCTAGGAGTCCAGTGTACACAGCCCATTTCAGACTGTTACCTGTGAGGTTTGTGTATCTGCAAGTGTTTCCCTGTCAAACTGAAAACAACCTGACAAAATGGCCATGCTAATTTGAAAATTAGCACTTTACACCCAAGATACCTTAAATAAAAAAACCTCTTTTGCCTGAAGTTCTGTATTTAAGGTACTATCTATTAAAAAACAAAACAACAGCAAAATTAAGAGAAAGCATGCCAAAGGTACAGGAAATTATGCTTCTAGGTTTGGACTCATTAATTGTTCTTTGGAGAGTTGCCTAATGAAAATATTTTCCTTAAATAGTATTTCATCTCAAAGAACAATAAATACTCTACAACCTATTTTTGATACCAAAATACCTTAGGCTAACTTAGCCAACCCCTTTATTCTGTTTTGGTTCAAGAACTGGCCAAAACTGTTTCTTGTGTCCACATTTTCACTTTGGAAATCTCAAGTTCTACAAACACTTTATACCTTGATGCACGTCCTGCCGCCCTGGTCCTCTGGAAGAGTTTTTCACTGAATGAAGTTCTATAGCTTAATGGCCTTCGTCTGTATTCACATGTCATGTACACCAAAGCCACAGACGGAAGAAGGAAGCAGGATAGGTTGATGGGAGAGGACAGGGAAGTCATTAGCATAGCAAGCAAAAAGAAAAGAGGCTACATCATATTTACAAAAAACACACCATACAAACAGAAACACGATTAGTAAGAAGTTCTTTTGTGATGCTCACTTTTCTGAGGAATCTGTTTACTCAGACCAAACATATTTGCCACAGAAACACAGAAATGTCTTTGCTGAACTTCTACATATTATACTTATTGCTGTTTATGGCAAGAAATTACAAAGTCACAAAACTACCAGTTGGGTGAAATGTTGTATCATATGTGATTTTGCCCCCATGTATGCAAAGATACATAAGCAAGGCTAAAACACAAAGGCTAAGCTAACTAGTAAGACTGTGTATGTCTGAAAAACTCAAGAGCAAAGCAGAACCATTGGGCAAGATCACTGCACTAGGATACAACAACATATGGTGAGTAAAATTTAAGCTGCAGTACTTCAGAAGAGGACTGGCTTGGTATTTCAAATTATTAGAAAACCAGGTAATATTAAAACTACTCAAACAACACCTACATGCAATATAAATAACTAATTTTAAAACCTAATATAAGTAAAACACTCTTCATTAAAAAATACAAGAAAATGTAGCATTCTTAAGTCTTTTTTTGCAGTACTTGTGGTAATAAGAATGTATCAGGATTAAGGTTTCATTCTTATTTATCCCTTCCCAGTATGAACAACCAATTCTTAAATACATTCCATGGAGTTAGAAGCAAGATCTATTTTATCCTTCACACACACAGCCACACACACACACACTTGCAAATACAAAAACCAAATACAAAACACTGATGAATTTAGTGAAGCTCTGCAATTCATAGCATCAGGATATAAATTTTGCTGAGGGCTTCATGTGTATTTCAACTCTCTTAAAAGAAAACCAGCAGTACACAAAAACTCAAAAGAAACAAAGATTGTATTTACGAAGTTAAATCCATGACTGTGGAATAATGAATGACTGTAATGAACTATCTTAGTTAACTAACGACAATTAATAAGTTTTACTTTTCAGGAAAGAGTTTACTCTCGCCCAAGTGCCTCACTGGTTATTTGCCTGCTTGGTAAAGAAACCAGAGAGAACACTGTTCCTACCTAAGCCCCTCCACATCCTATGAAACTCCAGGTATTCCTTCCTGCTCTTGAATGTATACAGTTGTTAATTTTTTCTATTACATTCTTTTGATCTGCTGCTTGTTTTACAGGTCCTTTTCAGGAATCATTCTGTTGTGATGCCCAACACCAAGCACAGAAAGTCAGGCAGTTCACCATGATGAACTTACACTGTTTAAAGTATTTCTTTTTACAGAAACATTTGACAGAACAATGTTTTAATTAATTTTCCCTTCAGTCCACAGGACATCTTACATCAGAATGAATGATGTACCACCTGAATTACCTTGTACTTGAAGAAAAATAATGAGTCACAAGAACTGTTTGCAGGTTCTGTAACTCATATAAACTAAGAAAAAGTAATTTTAGCATGTTACCAATAATCTACTTAGATAAGCATTAGCTCATAAAAAATAGAAGAAAGTTAACATACATCAAACCAGGAAATCAACAGACTTTCACATTCATCTCTTCCTCTCCATAGGAAGCATATCACTGCTTCTCCAAGCAGCAATTTTATTAAAAGAAACACAGGAGAGATATTTTGGAAGAGTCACTGTAACTGTTTGACAGATGGACAAAACTGCTGTCAAAACGATAAGGTGTCAACAGCTTCTGGATATAAGGTAGGTTAAAGAATAAATTAACTGTAACACAAGTTATGTTGTAATACCTGTGTTTTTGTTCTTGCTGCAGTAATTGAGCTGCTATTTTTCTCAAGTCAGTCACTTCTTTGAGCTCATCATCATCTTCTGCCAGCAGCTGTTTCTTCTGAAGTCTGAACAAACAAACATTAGTGAATTGCCTGACAAAAAAATGACTACATTGTTAGACAATAACTAAAAGAGCATCTTAAAGCTTGTTTTCCAAGAAGGACCACTCTGTGTGCTCAGGATGAGATTTCTTTCCTTCATATGCAAGGTGCTTAAAACAAAACCACCCTCACCCTCTCACTGTTGGTAAAACCTTCCCAAAGATCAATCTTTACCTCTTTTCATCTGCCCAGTCCTCATTCAGTTCTATTTTCTGGGATTTCTCAGGATGTTTTGCCCGTTCCTTGAACAGAATGAAAAATAAACTTAGGCTTGAATTAAAACAAAATCCAAGCCTGCTGTACAGGTTCTCTTTTGTCAAGCCATGCTACCTTGATATAGGACAGCAATGGTCCAATCTGTGTGTCTCCTTGCTCAGGAACAGCTCCCTCTTCTGCATTTGGATCAATGTAGTCATACACCTCCTGGTCTAGTGAGGATTAAGAATGAAAAAGATTATATTAAACAGTTCTCTCAACCATATGTTATTCCTGAAAGAATACTTATGAAAAATGTCAGAAAGATGAAACTATTCAATCATGCCTCCTGGAGCTAGAAATAGTATTTTTAAAATTTTCCTTCTGAACTTGTCTATTTGTGATTGTTACCTTGTTCTTTGAAATTATGAGAATACAATGCCAACATGTTATTGTAAATATTGGGGAATTTTCTCTTAGATTATCTAAGCAAAACCTGTTACCTAAAGTGACAGATGCACAGCAGGTATTACCTTTCTGTGGGTCAAGTTTACTTCCCGTTACTTGATTGTCATTCCTTAATGTCTGTTCCCTTGTTGATTCTGATACCTGGGAGTGAAGGCTGATTGTATCATCATCAGATGGCTGCAAAGACAGTCATATTTGATACAGAACTTATACATAAATTACATTACTCCATTGTTTCCTAAGAACTCACAAATTAGAGTGCAACTAACCTAACCCCATCATGAGGGATGGCTCCCAGGACAGAGAAAGAACATCAAGTCAGGTGGGATTTTTTTTTTGTGGGTGGGTTATAATTTGAGGGGGTTGGAAGGGAGTTTAAGAGAATCAGTTTAAGGAGTGACAGAAAACTGTTCACTGCATGATATAATATTAAAATACAATATTTTGTCCAAAGATTTCCTGTCCAGCCCCAGTCAGTGGACTAATAAATCTGTACTTAGGTACTTTCTTATCCAAAGTCGCAAATTAACTTTGCCCCTTGTTACACCACTGAAAAAAACTCTCATCTTTGCTTCTGATAATTTGGAATTTTCTTGCAAAAATCTCTACTAGTTTTACTCCCTGTTCTACAGTTTTCCTGATAACTACCACACTGCATTTGTAATAATTTTCTAAGTTTCAAAGTTTTTTTGTGCTACACTACTCAGCTTTGACATCACTGTTATTAACCACAGCTCCTTCATCTCCAGTTCTACAAACACACAGATAACTTGAGGGGATTTTTGTTCATGTCTTTAAACCTATCAAATCATCCAGAAGTTTATTAGAATTTAAACAATGAGTACTACTAACATATTCAATTCATGAGTTTAGTACAAATAAACTTTCATTTCCTTAAGTAAATTTATTTCATTAATAACAGAAGAAAGTTTCAAATAGATTTTGTCTTTGTATAAAGATTGATTATGCACTTCACATCTTAAAATACAAAAATACATCTTTAGGTCAGAATTCAGTTTGAAAATGTATAAAATTTGGACTGAAATGAACCTTAACCAGAAAGTCAAAGCAATGTGTAAGTAATTTGTGTCTAGAATTCTAAAAAAAAAAGAAATTTCACAAATTCAGCAGAGAAAAATACTCACTTCTGTTGTGGACAACCTTTTATCTCCATTATCACTCCCGATGCCAGAGTCTGGTCCATGATTTTTATTGGGATAAAAGTCTTCAATGCTATGTTAAGAAAAACAAGACACAAAAAACAAACAGTAGTTTCTCTTTTCTAAAGGAAAAGAAACATCCTTTATAAATATATTCTCTATACTCATCTGCAGTTGCTAATACAGAATTTCTGCACAATGCCCTTGTGCAGAGAAGAAATTATTAATCTCTGACAAGAGTTGTTCAAGAAGAAAATATCAAAGCAAAGTTCAAGTGGAAATTATCAGTTGTGGAATTCCCTGTGTCTGTGCCATTTCAGAATTGTTCTATTCCGTTCAAAAATATCATCTCCAGGAAAGAAAGCTTCCTCTGAGAAACCACAATTCCTTGAATTCTATTGGCAGACATGGTTTTCTACTAGTAGTAGAGTTATTCAGTGCCACCAGTCCAACAAAAGTGGACTTGGAAGGGCAGGTTGGATGAGCCTCTGAGCAACCAGGTCTAGTAGGAGGTGTCCCTGCCCATGCAGGGGGTTAGAACTAGATGATCTTCAAGGTCTCTTCCAACCCAAACCATTCTATGATTCTATGATAAAATATTCTGCACTTTTTGACCTCAAATAATCTAATTTAAAAATCCATGGTATTTCACTCATGTTTAAGTTAGTTTCCCTTAATATGTATGTGGGAGACAGACTTTCTATATTCCAGACATTTATGGGAATTTCTCACCTATTGTTGACTTGCCTGCTTGGGTAATAAATAGATGAGTTTTCCAATAAATATATTTTAAATGCATCTTTGTTCTGTTTTCCAAATCTTTTCATAGCAACTCAGATGAGACAATTAAGTTTCCAGCAACATAATTTTAGAAAATAAATACTAAGACTCCTAAATAAAGGACAACTGAAGTATTGAAATTACAGCTACTAAAAAACCCACTACTCACCTGTCTGTGAGTGGCTGGGAGGGGATTCGTTTACCTAATGACTGAAGATCCAAAGAATCTGGTTTCTTATCTATTCTGAGGCACGCCTGAATGCTGAGGAATTTAAATATATGTACTTTACCCTTTAGACATATCTGTTGGGAAACAAACAGAAATAAATGTTGATTACATAGCATGTCTTTTGGAAATGCACCCCAACAAATACCTTCTACAACGAGTTTGTAGCCACAACTTCATACTAAGAGAAATGCAGTTAAAAATAGAGAAAACCAGATTGGTGTAACTTAGAGCAGCTTCCTCTTTCTTAAGATCCTTATGCAAATTACAGACCTGGAATATTTTTATACCAACCTGGGCTGGTGGTATCTGCATTGGATTGTTATCCAAAACTATAACTTGTAAGTGACGCAACTTCCTGTAACAAATTGGAATTTCTGTGATTTTATTACAAGAAAAATCCAGCTTTACCAAGGGAAGGTCTCCTAATTCTGTATTGGGAGAAACAAAACAAAGCACAAAAAATCAGGTGTCTTCTTAACACTTAACACCTAATTTACCTTCTTCAAAGAAAAGAAGACTAGTAGCTTACCATCTGGCAACATATGGAGATTATTTCTTCTTATGTTTAATTCTCTAAGTGACTGCAATTTTCCTATCTGCTGGGGAAGAACCTGAAGTTCATTGCAGCTGATATCCTAAGAAAGATATAATGAATGAACTGAACTTCTGTAATTAAACAAAACATGCTACCAAACTTAATATAAAGCGTACTTCAAAAAGAATTCCTGTATTTCTTTTTCTGTTTTTATCCATAAAGGGAAGTAGGACCATAACAGATCTTGATGTTTCTTTATTAATTAATAATTTATGTCTCAGAAACTCAACTCAAAAAAGTTAAACCAATGAATGATGAAAGACTGGTTTTGAGATGAAAAACGCAGTCTTGGTATTAGGAGTTCCTGTATCAGTTAAAAACTTAGTGTGCTACTGTTGACAAATGTTTTGTATTCTGCTCCTTTGATAAAAATTCCTCTTCCTTGAAAAATCTTGAACCAATCCATACAACTGAAAAAGCACAGAGTAGGATCAGGCTCACCAGGTTTTTGGATACAAGCACTAGAGGGTGACAAAGCTGCACCAAGTGAACACAGACTGTAGCTGCTTCTGCCACTAATTTAACATTTATGTACGTAGACCAGACTGAGTCAACAAGCACACTGATATAAAACCCTTTCAAACCTTTACTAGTTCTGATTACATAAATTGACTTAAAAGACTAGTTTCATAGACTAGGTAACAATGCAACATAGATGCCAGGGATTCAAATGAAATAATCTGAACATTTTCTTTATTAACAATTTAAGCTAAAGTTAACCCAACATACAGTTTGTGTTTAACCCTATTTTTGAAACTCTACAACATATTATACACCTGTCATTTGAGCTCAAACACTGAGAAAGTGCAGGAACTGAATTTATATTATGTAGTTCTAAACTTAAAATTATTAATTTGTTTATTTTTGTTTCTATACTGTTAATAAACAGTTTACTGTTGAGGTTTACTTAGTAAAATGGTTCACAATTATACTTACCAACTCCATTAGATCTCTCAACTTTCCAATTTCTTCTGGAATGGAGACCAGCTTATTATTACTAACAACCAGAACTTTAAGTGGAAGATCAAACAGGTATTTTGGCAACGTTGATAAAAGATTTCGACTTGAAAGAAAGAAAAATGAACAAGCAAGACTAGATTATAACCTTCTTTTTACACCTAATGAGGAGTGTGAGATGCACACTGTACAGTTTTTCTCCTATTCTAGCAGATACTCTCCACCTGTTACAAATTCAGACTATAATCACCATTATTAATTCCTTACCAGATAAAACCTCTCAGATATGTGATTTTAGGCTCCTATCTCACTTGATTAAATAAGTATGTACTATGACTGAACCTAACACTAAAATGTACAGTTTAATCTATCAAAAGAAAAAATGTTTGATGGTTGCTTTTATTGCTTTTTCTGATACCTTCAGAAAGAAGACCTGAGCTGATAGTCTACCAAAATGAAGTTTATGTTCTCAGCAAACCAAAACTTTACACGAAGCCATTGTCATGTCATGTGGTCATGTCACTCCTGAGCTATCACAAAAAGCCCTTAATATCTATTTATTACTTTGCTGAGCAATAGTCTGAAAGGTAAAGCTTTAATTCAAATTAATTTATTTTGTGCGTATGACCTATATAGGTATATTACCTATACTTGCACATGGAAAATAAGCCTTTGGAAAACTAGCTGGTTCAGATGTGGTTATCAAACCAACTCCTTACAAACAGAATTACAAATTTTAGTAATTGCTGTTGCTTTAAATATAATTCTGTAGAGGCCAGAAATTCTGTTTTGAAAAAAGGAAATTAAAAAAAATATAACCTATTCAGTGTTGATATTTGTGTTCACACTATTATTGACAAAAACCCGTAAGTTTTACTGGTTAATTGATATGTAACAGAGCACTCTTTTCATATTTGAGAAAAACACAACACTTTTTACATTCTTCTTCACCATGACTACAGTTTATAGGGCTATAATGTATGTCCTTGGAACATTTCACCCTCAAAGTAGTACTACAATTTTAACACCATAAAACGAAAGTAAACTTTGATCAGTATCTTTATAGAAGTAGTATCTTTATTCTGTTAATTGTAAGAGCACAATACAACTAAATGGTGGATGTAGCTATGCAACAGATCTCTTTTAAAATGTATTTCAGGTAGATATGACAGGCTTTTATTACTGGAGAATGTGAGAAGCAAAAATATGATGTGTAAGCTACCTTTTTTTAAGGTATTATTAAAAAATGTGGCAATAAAATGGTCATTCGCTGCATCACTTCATTTTTCCCTGGGTTTTTTGCTGGTTTTCTTTTTAAAAGACTGCCTACTTTACTATGAATTGCACAACACATTTCTTCAGTCATCTGAATCCAAAATTAGAATCTGAGATCATGTGGTTTTCTTCTGTAGCAATACATGTAAATAACGTGCAAAATGAGTAGGGCCTTGTGGCCAGAGAGCTCTGCTCTCTCGACAGCTGCAAAGTTTTACATGCGCAGTTTCTGTCTGCATAACATGAAAAAACATAGAAAACTTGTAAACTCTCCTTATCCTCAGCAACCATAGTTTACTGACTAAAGTTTCATAATGTAGTCAATTCCTTCCCACAAAGAAAGAAACAACTAGAACAGCAAGAGTCAGGCAAACTAAAAACAGAATAATTGTCTGCCCAGAATAATCTGGGCAGAAATGGGGGCATAAGGGCACTCAATGACCTGGTGAAGCAGAATGTCAGCTCTCCAACAAGGTAAATTACACAAAGGCCAAAAATAAGAAGCATTACTCACCTAATGTTCAGGTAGGTAAGCATCTGTAGGTTTTTAATAGATTCTGGAATGGATTTGATGCAGTTGTGATACAAATTTAAAGTCTCCAGTGGTGCAAACAGCCAGACATCAGAAGGAATTTCAGTAAATCTGTTCTTTGAAAGATCTAGAAGGAAAAAAACAACCACAAAAATCCTTTTTTAGTAAAATTTTCCCTGCATTTAAGAGGAGATAACAGTACCCACTGTTATTCTTGTCATGCTCCTAAAAATTAAGGTGTTGCAAGAAGTGTAAAATAATTCAATTTTTCCAGATGGTACTGCACGGAATTGATACATAAGACTTCAAATACTAAAAGATCATTGTTTGATAAGTAATTATAACAGCAAATAGAAAAACGACAGGAATTCAAAAATATATTGCCCACTACATAATTAAGAACATTTAAAATACAACTTATAATTAACTATGATTGTCCCTCCTGTGTCAGTTTTTATTCTGTGCAACTGTTTGTTATTTTTTCCTCCTATTCTAGGCACAATAGTAAGTCAAGGTACAAACCCAATAAACATTACTTTTCCTGTTTGACAGCTCCATTAGAACCTCATTTCATTGTACAAAATCTGCAATGCTAAAGCCAAGTTTGCAAAAGAGCCTTACACATTTATTTCGCTAAAGAAATAAAAATCTTTCCTGCCAGCACAGTAACAGAGACATTCTCCAGGTACATATTTGTAAATTAGCTAAAATGATAATGAAGTCATAAAAAAAAATGCCAAATGCTATAAAAAAAAAACAACTTATGGAATCCAGCCCAGTCTAAAAGCAGGAAAGGACATTTTGACAATGGAAATGTAATACTTTAACTAGAATTGTATTTGACAATGCACGACTACAGTATGCAAATCTGGCTGCAGAAGATACAAAAAAACAGTGCACTACAAAACCACAAACCATCTCACTATATAAAATCTTTAAAGAGACCCAAAATGTCAAGGGAGATGTGACCCAAGAATCCTGGAAATTATTCGGTTAACTACCAAAACCTCGGTCATAAAAAGTCCATGAAACTATCTTGGAAGAAAAAGACATTTACTTGAGAATGACTGTCTATTTTTTTGAAATTAACTCTGTTCCCAACTCAAGACCTTTCAAAAGGATGTGGTTTTCAGAAATGCTGAACAGTCTTTTAACAAAGCAGCAACACAGAGCCCTTGCTATTTCAGGCTTTAGTTCTTAATTTTTAACACTCAAATGAAATAATAGTGTCTCTACTTCACATTATCATTGGAATAAACATACAGTTTGTTCTACACTAGACTGAAAAAAACCAACTAGAAAATGGCTGGAAAAGTTGCTCAAAGTCACCAAGAGGCTCAAAGAAGAGAGCTCAACATCATGAAGTATAACTGGCAAATAAGCTTTGAGTAGCATTTCTCAGGGCCAACACTGGAACCAATATTGTATCTTCATCAACAACCTGGAAAACAGGATAGAATGTGCCCTCAGGAAGTGCATGGACAGTCAGTCATCAGTGGGCTTAGTGATGGGGAAGGTCATCCACACTGTGCTGCAGATGCCCATCAATTAAATGAACTGGTGCACTGAAACAATACCTTCCAGTGGTGTTATTTTTGGAAGCAGCCTCAATTTCGCTTCCTGAAGTCTAGAATACGTGAAATTTGTGAGCTAACTGGCTGTCACTCCATTACTCCATAATTTCTAAGAAACATTCTCAAGCTGAAGTATCACAGAGCCTTCCTTTAGATCAGGGCACCTACTGCTGATGCTATATTCTGCAAACTCTAGCTGTGAGAGGCAGAAAGATCTAGGTTGCAGGACTGGCATTCTTACTGAACTGAATGAAAAATGGAATAAAGCTAACTAAAAATAAACATCCCCAACCAAAATTAAAAAGCTTATTAAAAAAAAAAATAATTAAGCACAGCTTGAGAAAGTTTTCACAATAACAAGCTTTGTTTTCTATTTTCCACCATGGCTCCTTTCATAACACTACAGAAAAATGCAAGCATTCACATGGAAGAATTTTCTGCCAAACCCTTTTTAGGTTAAGGCTCTCTGATTCTAATATTCAGCAGAATGGGGTAACTGTGTGCAGAAGGGATGCACAGTTTTCTTGCCTGCACAGTCCTACAACCAACACCCATAAACAGTCTTTAATACAATCCTGTTCTGAAGATAGCACCCCTAAGACTCTTCCTGATTTTATCAGTAGCTGGAGAGATAAATGAAGTACAAAGTTCTAGTCCACAAAATCCATGTGACAGAATCCCACCCTACTGTCAATGATCTAAAGAGCAGTACTGTAGTTATACCTGAACTGGAATCTTCAAGAATACAATGAAATTTCTGCCACTGTATGTGCATCCAGCCACACCCCAACCACACATGTTGGAAAGATATAGGTTAAAAAACAGCTTTGCCTTTTCTTCTGCAAATATAAAACCTAGAGCTGGGCAAGACCATAATTATAGCGTGCACTAGCTCTCTGTTCTGGACAAGGAGTGTAGAACACAACAGGCAGTATCAAACCAGCTGTGGCTTCTAGGCTGGCTTGACAAAAATCACATCAGCACAATCTCATTGAAGTCCCTTAGCTGTACCCCCATACAACACTATACAATTCCACATTAGAAGAAAATATAATAATACTGTGACAGTGGTATATATTGAAATATATGTATGTTGAAGTATATATATGTTGAAAACAACTCCCTGAAAATAAAGCCTTAAGAGGCTGGGGAGCAAAGGTTCCACTTTTCCATCATGAAAACGAGAACTCCAAAGTAGGAAAAGAGACCCATTATTTGTCAATAATAAAACAAAAAATCTGATTAGAGTTGGAAGACAGTATGACTTTTCTTCCAAGCGATTTTTCATCCATTCATTGCAAAGCTGTATTAGAATAGACTCAGCAGTTCAGAATTTTCTAAGGAGAAAGATTTTAGTGATTTCTACAACTTTCATATATAAAATGTACTTGCAACTTTTTAAAAACAAGCAATGCTAATTTTTATCCAAACTGAAAAATTAATTCAACTTCAGAAATGTTTTCACAATTAGCAAAAAATGTATTAGTTAATCTACTATACTAAATAAAACATAGATGTTAAGCTTATGCAATTCAGGTACCTTTTGAAGACTAACAACCAACGCATGACTGAGAAAATATTGTAAGAAAAAAGGAAGGAACTTCTGGAATAGACTGTTCGTCTATAAACAAGACAGACTTCATCTCAACCAAAACGGAAGCATGTTGCTGGCAGAGAATGGTTCTGTAAGTGTTAATAGACTTGAGAAGCAAGGAAAGCTGCTAAATGCAGAACCACAACGATTTAAGATTGCAACACTTCTAGAAGTGAGATTTAGGAATCCTTTGCTTAACCAGTTTAGACCAGAAAACTCTAAACTGGGGATGTTATGTGAAGACTAAATAGAAGACTCCATGACTGTTCATGAATCACAGGGTATTTCAATTCACTATCTCTGCAGAAACAAGAGAAGTGAGAAGTACACCATTACTAAGGTTAAATTAAAAAAAGGAACTACAAAAATCCAAAGATGATTGCAGCTTAGTTTCTTTTTAACAGAAAGAGTTAAGTCTTTACTAACTGCAATGATTAAAAGACAACTTACTGGAATTCCTAAAGGAAAGCGTTTTAGGAAATCAGTCAGAGTTTGGAGGCAGAACTATCAGAAGCTGGAAGGTATCTTGTATAAATTTAAGCCATAATCAAAAGGAAAAACAAAAGTCCAAACTGTCAGGTGACAGGACTGTGCAATAAAGCAGTAAAATCATGTTAACATCATGTTTGCCTTGGTTTTACAGCTTTCCCTAAGCACTCATTGCTGCTTACTGTCAGAAACATGCTGCTAAAACACACTGGCCTTTTAATTGATCCCCTACAATCATTTTTATATTCACACTCTGCATGCACTACAGGCTGAAACTAAAAGGCAAGGCTTAGTTGGCAAATTTACACTTGGACATTCTCTTGATGTTATAACATTCTTCATTCAAATCTGATGATCCATTATATTGGTGCAGAGGTTTTCTTTGCTCAGAGTGTTGCAAAATTTTATCTAGAATCTAGATGGTCAATAAAATAACCACCGACCTCTTGCAAAACCCAGATCTGCTCTCCTAACTCATAATATGTGCAGACTGTCCTAGCCAGTTTTTCTAGTATTGTTTTAGCAGAGTAGGGCTCAAAAAACATCTAAGCACAACAGTAACTATATAATTAGTCCTACAGAAGCCAATGACTGTATAAAATTAAAAGTGTTTAGACTTGATCCTAAAGATACACTTTCAGCTGATATAAGCACAAATTTGAAATCAACACACAGACCATGAGAAACATTAGTCTGTTGGACCCAAGATTATTCAGGAGAAATTAAGAAAAAAAATTAAAAAGTAGTCTCAAACACTGCAGAAACACCTGGATTTGGTGACTCCAGGAAGCTGAAGTTCTCCATGCCCACAAAACCCTCAGTCAATTTAAAATTCAAATCCTCTCTTAGTTAAAATGTATATTGAATAAGAGCAGCATTAAAAAACCTCTGTTTAATTATATTTTGCAATGTTATGATTAATTCATCTGACAGGCCAATGATACTGCAGAAATACAGGCAAGCAAATGTTCTTAATGTAACACTCCTAAACCACCTTATGGCCACACATCCTACCAACTATTATGTTACACAAATCTTCTGCCTTTCATTTTTTCCCCATCTCAAATAGAATCCCAAGTCTCCCTCCTTGGGAAAGTACCTATAAAAAGAAAATTGCCAGATTTGCATTTTATCTGATGGAGTTTGAAGAGCAATAATGAAGCCAAGGCTCTTTTTTTAAAAATTTTATTTTATTAATGTGTCACCTTCTACCACAAACAAGGACACTAGGCTGCAAAAACCTTTAACTTCACAATCAACTGGATTGGCATTACATTACTTGTACCACAGCATTCAAGAACAGGAGACTGAATGTGCAATTTAAGAAATTCAGTTCTGTTGCACAAAGATACTGAAGATGCTGAAATGTCAGAACAATTGAAAGCAATCAGCCAGTAAATGTATGCATTACCCATCTCCCTAAGGGGGAGGAAGAAAAGTTAAATCTAAGCTGCCAAGCATTTAAAACTAACCATAACGCAAAGATGTGTGCATGAAACAAACAAACAACCCACAAAAACCCAAAGAGCCAACAAACAAAACCTGAAGTTAGACTATGGAAGTCTAACACCTTAAGCTCCTGTGAGCATGAACTGTCCATCTTCTACCAGGAATGGAGATTCTGGACAATACAGAAATTTAAAAAGTATGAATCCAAAGGTAGAGAATAGGTCAGCTCACCAAAGAAGTCCTACACTTCATCTACACTATGCCTATCATGAAGTCCTGGCTTCGTCAACTTCCAGAGCCCTGCAATGGTGTTATATAGCTTTAATACAGATAGGGGAGGAAATCTCTCACCTACTGCAAATGAACAACCAGGGCTGCAAAATCAGTCACAGAAACTGAAGGCTAAGTAGAAAAAGACCTTCTAAATCTCAAAGTTAAAGTGTTGTTACTGTCTGTAAAGTGGCTCAACAAGCAATTCCTCAGTGGTTGCTGAAGTTCACTAGCTCCCACCCTATTTCATGCTATACTAGTACAGTTAGCATGGCCATACCATGAAAAAGGGTTACTTTTCCTCAGAATAATGTTCCAAGCATATACATCTCCCATTCAGGTGCTTGTAACACTACAAAAAAATGAAGGTGCAACAAGAAGTCCAAGGGCAATGAAGAGAGACTTCAGGGCCTTGGGATGACTGGTTAAGGGATGAGGAGCACAAGCAATGTTCTCTTCCATTCTTCCAGTCACAGGGAATGATGAGGGAAGAAACAGAAAGAGTCAGCAGATCAATACCTGGCTCTGAGCCTGGTGTTACAAGCAGAACTATTGATCACAGGTCAGTCTGTATGATGCCAGGCTGGTGACACATGGGGTACACCTGTCTCGAAGGGGGAAAGGGATCTTGGCACAGGAGTTAGCAGAGCTCACTGAAAGCGCTTTACACTGGATTTGAAGGGGAAAAGGGATAAAACCAGGCTCAATAGAGATAAGTAGAGATAAGCCTGAGGGCAGCATGCCAACATTTGTGGGACAGCAGGCTAGTGAGGTCCTTTGGTCTGCTGTCTCAATGGAGGCTGGAGATGGAGATCCACACAACAGCAAAGACACAATGGTTATAGATGGGTTAGAAACCACGGAAGCACCTGAGAATGGTCAGGTAGGAACTAGGGCTTCTCCCCTCAGAAAGGTGGAAGGATCAATAGTCCAATTTACGTTCATCTACACCAATGCACACAGCATGGGTAACAGACAGGAGAAGCTAGAAGCCCCTGTGCAGCGGGAATACTGTATAACTAGAAAAAAATATAGAAGATTATATATAAGAAAAAATATTTCTCTAATATATAATTTGGACATATCTGTATTGATACAAAAGGTGCATCTAGCCCAAGATTCTCTATTAAAAGCTAATGCTATTTTTAGCCTGTTCCTTGATAATTTCCTCTGCATCTCCATTTTAAAAATAAAAATAATGAAAACAGATTGTCTTCATTTGCCTGTTCCAGGCTGATGAAAAATATTGTCTCACCTACTCTTATACTGAAAAACTCTGATGTGTGTGCAGATACTCATTGTATGCGTTGTACTTATTTTTTTAAGGTAAGGAACTGCATGCACTATCAAGGTATGGGCATGCAGTGAAATAACTTCCTATTCTCTGTTCCTAGCACTGTTCTGTGCCTTGGACTTGAGCTGCCACTTCAAATAAAATAAAAAAAACCCAAGAATGGAGCAGTATGGCTGGATGACTCTCACTTCTGAAACATCAGCATACTCACTTTTGAGTTAGTAATTAAATGATACATTAATCTAGAGAAGCATGTGAAAGTGAAACCCTTACAAAATTTTGCCTAAGATAAATAAGAAGTAACACTGTAAACGCAGAAGCAGAACTAGCTGGACATATAATATTGCAAGTGAGAAGTGTGTGCAAAGATTTCTCCTACAATTTAACATTTTATTCATAAGCCACTGCAATATTAATCATGTCGTGAAGATGAAGTTATGGTAACATCATTTGTATTTATTTAAATGTGAAAATTTGAAGCATACAGTTTCTAAAGCAAGTCCTTCCAAACAGGAACACCAAAAAGCTTATGTCTTAAAATGATCTTTTGCTTTTATAAAAACTTGAAGTGATTTGCTCTTTCTGCTTGTATGCAGTCACAAAACTGCAACAGGCATGGATGAGAAACCCCAGACTTGAGAGTAAGCTCAGAAAAAGTATAAAGGAAAGGCTGCCTTGCCATCAATGTGACCACTGTTTAATAGCTAGAGAGATGAAAAAGCCTTCCAGGAAAATAATTTGGTGAAAGCAATTAAACAGCTTCTAGTGCATGTTCAATCTTTTATTCAGTCTTGCAACCTATGCACTGTCTCCTTACATGCTTCTAAAGTGAAACAAGTGTGCTGGACTGTGTAATGTGACTGACCATGTTTCTCACAGCCATGTGGCACCAAGTATTTTAGCACAGGGCTGCTACTTATTTCGGAGAAGCCAGTTATCTTTTCACGTTGCTTCTCAGATTCATACTCCTCTGCTTATGTTTCTTTTTTTGAGTGTTTAAATGAAAGAAAAGCACTCCCAAAACTGTAGGTGGCTATGAGCAGCTTTTACCTTTTTTATTATTTTTTTCTTAACTGGGTGTTTGACAGAGCACGGAACAGCTTCTATTTTTGTGACAGAGATATTACTGAGAGATATTACAAAGTGATATTTGTGTTCTAAACCCAGCAACTGAAGAGCTAGGGAATACCTGCTTTACAGTTATCCATGTCACTGATTTTAGTTACATAGTTTGTGTGGTTAAAGTGACAAATGAAGAAACTGTACATGACGGTGTCTTTAATTTCTCATCAAGCACAAAAGGTTGTACAGGCAGCCAGAAACTGTATTTTATAGATTCCAAGTTCTTGGCTTTTCAAACTAAACAGCACTACTAAATTTTAAAAAAATATACTCTTAATACTTTAAAGACTGAAACAAACAAAAAAAGTGTCCTGTCAAACTGAACCACAGCTCTTCCATGTGCAATGCATATTCCTGTAACTGGAAAGGATCAACAGTTGTCTCTCATATTTCCTACTGCTGGGGAGGAAGGCTGAGATCCAGCACATTGGCTTTGAAATCAAAGGAGCCTTGAAGAACCCACTATTCTGGCCCATCTTCATTCAGCTGAGTCTCCCAGCCTACACTGGATGTGTGTACATTGAACATGTCTAACTTGGCAGCTCAGCTCAAGCAATTCTTGTTTTTCATGTAAGTTGTGTCCACCTGACACATGCTGGTTCAGGTACATGACGTTTTTTTCTGAAATTTGCACTTACTGAAAACTAAACCAGAAGCTCTGATTTCAAGGTTGGAACAATTTGAGGTCATGTTGGTCCTGACCTGCTGTGCACCAACCGATGGATTCGGGGAATTCCTCACCATGTTACCACATGAGAAGGATTCAGGCGTTTCCGTCACAAGACAGCAAACTGTTCATGACCAGAGGGAACAGGGTCTGGCAACAACTACAGCATGTTCTCTTGAGACACAATGGCCACTGCTGTAGCAATTTCTACATCTGTTCTTATTGCTGGTGCCTCCTGCTCTCTCCTACTCATACCAGACCTCATGACAGCATAAACCTTTTAGTTGTAGGTAAGTCTTTAATATCTCAAGTTCTTGTCCACTACATACTGGTTCAACCTATTGAAGCAGTGGTAGACTGACAAATTGAAGTAGATGTTTGTTTTAACACACAGATGGTCAGGGATTTGCTCACTGTGCAGTTACATCTGGTGGTGAGCAGCCTATGAACAGCCCTGAGATGCAGGGTTCCTTCAAGACTTGAAACTACAAAAACCTTTTTTTGAGAAATCACACTTGGAAACACATTAGTGACAATCACATCTGCCAAGCAACAAAATATTTTAGTTCTGTAACAGCAAGTAAGATTTATTTTTTTTTCCCCCCACCTAAAATGCTGTAACTTCTCCAGATCTGTCAGAGCTGGCAGCAAACAATCTCAGGTTTGTTGGTAGAATGATGAAACTCAGACAAAAAAGCAGAGAATTCAGAAGACTCTCCACACTGTCATGTAGAACTTTTACCACACATAAAAATGATTAATTTTCTAGTGGAATTCCAGCCTTCAGTCTTGATTCAGTTCCTTTTTTGCTAAGGACATGTTTCAGCATTAAGCATCAGTAAAATGAATATATACTTTCACATCATCTCCAACAAAGCTTCACAACTCAAATGAGAAGATAAATTTCACAAGGAAAAATCTGAAAAAGGGACACCTAGTCCATTTTTCTTATTGCACAAGGTTTTGCAATACAATTTGTGATACCCCCTCCTTAAAAAATAAGGAACAAAGCAGAAATATGTAGTACAAAAAGTTCTTCATACCAAAAGTAGAAATATGTCCAAGATTAAACCTTTCTGATATTCCAAGGCACAAAAATAGTCAATATGATGGCAAATTCAGTTTTGCTGGATAGAGGATACAAAAAGCAAAAAACTACACATAGCTGATTTCTTGTAGGCCACAAAATTGATATTAAGAGTAGATTAAGATACAAGTGATATTCTTCCTAATGCAATCCATCTATGCAGGTGAACTAATAATCAGTTGTTTTAACCTCAGCTCACTGAACTGACTTTGTCTAACTTGTCTATAACAGCAAGTATCCTTAAGAATTATCCTTGTTACTGGTCTTCAGAAAGGAAATCTCAGACATCAAAGACAACTCATTTTCCCTTAGTCCCCAAACTGGATAGGCTAAGAAATCACTGGAGAATTTCCACAATTACTTGCTTAAAAAGTAAACTGTGTCACTTCCAGATTTTGTATCTGACGCAATTCTGCGCAAACGCTTTTCCCTCCCCCCCAACCATATAACCCCAGTTTCACTTTTTGCTCAAATCTGAAAACATAATTACTGAAGAACCATGTTTTTCAACATGTTTGATTTCTAAAATGTAACACAGATTTAGTATATGCATCACATATGAAGATTATTTTCTTAAAGTGAAAATAGAATGTGGTGTTGCTACTCAGTTATAATCAACACTGGCACCACCACCAAAAGCCACTTCAGACAGGAAAATGCAATTACTTTAAAAGTATATCTTGAAAAGCAAAAGAAGAGTATTATAAATTAAGCTTCTCATGCAATTCACACTCTCTATTAAACTTTAGATTTGTGGCTTTTAATTCATAATCACATGAATTACTAAATGCCCTAGAAAGGCCACAAAAATTATGTAAAAAAATCAACACTCATGCAAGTAACACTAGGCAACAGTATCTTAAAACAAGTGTGTCTCAGCAGACACATGCAGGAGTGACAATTTGGGAAAACTTCCTTTGGTGCCAAGGTTGTTCTCAGCCACGACAGGAGAGTTCATCCTGAAGTCCTATTTGGAATACGCTCATGTTACTTCTCAGCTATGAAAGAACACAGCAGGTGGTGAAAAAGGAGAAATTTCAAATGTAATATATTTACAGGTCATCATTCACCTACTTACAATTCTTGGAGGTTCCCTCAGAATTAAAAATAAATAATCAAGTTTGTTGTGATGAAATCATAAATAAGCCTGATGGCATCACTATACTTACCCAGAGTAAATCAATTGTTCCTTGAGCTGTCAGTCTAGTACCTCTCATATTTATGAAATTTGCCCTTTAAGAAGAGCTGACAAAAAAGGGGCAACACTGCTAAAGGCACAGGCTGAGTTAGTTCAGCATGGTAATACAGCCCTGGAACCTATCTTTAAGAAAGCAAAACAAAACACACAACTCTTGAGCTAAGCAGACAGTGATGACATTGATGTGATAGACTCAATTACTGAACTGCCAGGGGGCCTAATGTTGCTCACGCTGCGAGAAGCAAAATTACACACGTTAATAAAATGATTGGAATATTCAATATACCTCTTGATATACCTCTTGGTATCTCATGATCTACAAATTTTAATTACCTTTTTTTTCAGAAGTTCATTTAACAGCAGCACAGTATCTTTTTGAACAGCCAGAATACAGATTCAGCTGTAATGACAATTCATGGTTTAAAACTATATATATATAGTTGGAGATGAAACAGCCAGATATTGTCATTATGCCAGTAGCTGAGCAGTAATTTTCTTCACATAATTTAAGATGGCAAAAACATTCTACAGTATTTGCAAATTACACAGTGGCAAGCCCTTATGTAAGAGTCAGATGTAAAATATGGTCAGACCTTGAATAAAAAAAAATCCCAAGATATTTCTGATAAATTGACAGCAGTTCTGCTGTAACAGATATATTTGAACCTTAAGAGAACTGCAGTGATTTTCTTTCTGTTGCTGATTTTATTGATGTTAAGGCAGAATATTCTGGATTTACAGAGACACTGTAGATCCTACTGAATAAATGTTCATGATAGGGGAAAGAAATCATTTACATCTAGATTTACGAGATGTTTTGGGGTTTTTTTAATGTTTGTTTCAAGTACCACAGAACCAAACTTTAGAGAGTCACTGACTTAGAACAAAGTGAAACCCAGCAAATATTTCTAACCTCATCCCTCATCTCCCACACCTCAGATGAAATCTATACCATTATTTATGGGCATATTGTAATGTGAAACAGTAATAACTGCTACCAAAAAGCCAGTAAGTAAAACACTTTTGCCTCTGAGACAGTTGCTGCTCCTCCATCAAGCTCCAAGCCACACTGGTACCCCATAAAGGCTGTCTGTGATTCACCAGCAGAATACCATTCACCCTCTTATCAAAACAATTCTACAGATTTAGTCAAAATAAAAAGACTACAAATCTTTTCTTTACAAGCATATTTTGAAAGACTTGTAAAATTCGTATTTCTCCAGATTCATTCATAACTCAGTTTGAAGAAGCAGGATCGGTAAGAGATGGTACTTGCATAGATCCACACCACTAAGTAAGTGTTTTTAAAACAGTAAGCAAGATGGCTATTTTTGTCACAGACTGCCCTTAAACAGTTTCTCACAACCTTTCATGAGGAAAATTCCATCTTGATGGTAGTGACTGGGCTCTACTACAGCCTAAAGATAAAGACATGATCACTGCTGACAGCTTTTACTCAAATACGTTGAGATTCATAATAATAAAAAAATTGACTGCAAAATGCAATTAATAATAATTAGAAGCAAACACAAACTCTCGATCCTTGATGCACCTGATTCAGGACACAGAAAAAGTCTGTTAGTAATAGACTGCCTGTATACAATGATACTTTATTAATGCTTTAGCAATTTAATATTTATACATAGAATTGACCCACTATGTTGCTGAATACATTTCCATGCTACTACATGGAAAAAGAGCTTTTAACTACTGGAATTTGTTTTTATTTTAGTCTTGTGCTTCCACTATTAATTACAGAATCACAGAAATACCAAGGCTGGAAAAGACCTTTAAGATCATCAAGTCCAGCCTATAATTAACTAACACACTTTAACCTATCCCTATTTTGGCCTGCACATAGGGATGCACCACATGCGTCAGGGGAAAAAAGCCAATAACCCACAAATCATTAGCAGGCTTGGTACTCAATATAGAAATTGGATTTTAAAATCCATCCGTCACAAATTCTACACCCTACACAACCTAATCTATCAAAGAAGAACCAGCACATCATTATTTAACCCTTTGCACAAATGCAGCCCACAACAAAGAGCAACGGAAGGAGTATTTGACAGCCCAGGAGCACAGGATTGTCAGAGATGGATAAGGTACCACAATGGGCAGGCTCATATTCAAAACAATAAGCCAGCTATTCATAACCCATGGGGAAAGAAAAGCCCCAAAACAAAACAAAAAACCCATGGAATTAATTCATCCAAACAGTATTTTGGAAAGCCACTTGTGAACAAAAGACACTAAACCTCCCATTAGTATTTTCTTCTGGCACATTACTTAAAATTACCCATTTTCAGCACCTACTCCAGCAGCAAATAAATCCAGAAGTACATCAGAAATGAGACAAAATATAACACAATCCCCATGGAAAATATGGCTTTGTTTTCTAGGATCTGTATAGAAAATGTGTCCAAGTTTTCTTCACGTAAAAGCCTGGGTAAAGCCAGGCTCCCACTCACGATATCTAAGCAGTTACCACCACGGTGAATACATTAAGCTGACATGCACATTACTAGATGCTCAAACATCCCTCACGCCCGCACTTCTAACCATCTTCCTGCCGAGCTGGGAAGAAGGACCGACCAGAATATCCCAGGTAATAAAGCTGCACTTAGGGGATCTGACACCCTTGGAGGTACAAACCGACCACAGCACGGAGCTCTTATTCCCCAGAGCACCAGCTAAACAGCCCCCCTCACCTTGCACACCCTCTTCCAGGCACCCTGCGCACGAATTGCAAGTCCTCATGCTTAAGACCCAGACAGACAAGACAGATCACAAGGCCTGCGAATGCTCCTTCCCCCCCAAAGCCCTTGCAAGCCCACAGAAAGCAGAACCTTTCCCTTGCTGCGCCAGCACAGACGGACTGGAACCCGCAAAGCGCAGGCACGGAGCACAATGACCCTCCCGCTGAACACAGACACAACACCCTGGGCTGACTCACACACGGAGGGGGTTTCCGAGCCCCTCTCCCCGCTGAGCACACACACACACACACACACACAGCGGCAGCACTGCAGCTGCTGGAGCTCCCCCCACCTCCCCAGGCAGCACCACAGGAGCGCCCAGCAGGAACAAGGCCCCGCGGGGTGCTCAGCCCGGCACCACAACCCCGGAGGGGGTCCCGACAGGACACACGGCAGCAGCAGCCCCT
>NW_009953098.1:222768-230677 GCF_000747805.2 Chaetura pelagica | reverse complement strand
CGCGCGCGGGGGGGCGGGGCGGCCTGCGTGAGGCGGGAGCTCGGCGGAGGTGGGAGGCGCCACCCGTGGGGCTGCAGCGGGAGCGGGCGGGAAGGGGACCCGGGGGGGGACCCGGGAGGAGGACCCGGGGGGACCCGCAATGCGCCGCGGACGTGGCGAGCAGGGCCTTGCAACAGGGGTTATCGCCAGCCGGGCCGGGAGCGGGTCCCCGGGGCGCTCGGGGCAAGGGCTGCCCCGCGAAACGGGAGCGACACGGAAGACAAACCGCCGTGCACGGCGGCCGCGCGGCACACAGGCTGATTTTACTCCCGTGAGCCGTTTGGCACCCTTCAGGTTTACTGTCGTTTCTGTGGCAACGCAGGTCACCGGTTGCTCCTGAGGTTGAAAAGACACCTAAGGCAGGTGTGTCAGAGCATCGAAAGCTCCTCGTGCCGGTCAACAACGGCAGATCCTCGGTGATGGCGTGGAAAAAAACATCCGTGAGGTACCACAGAATCTCCCGTAGCAGAACTGCGGGGAATAGGAGTAAGGTCGTCACCCTAAAGTAGGTTAAGAGCCATCCACAAAAGCCTCAAAGCTGCTCTGCTCTTGACTCAGAATTTGAAGGGGGAGAATGAAACAAAAACCAGAAGCTGCTTGCAATGTCTGGAGTCCCTTTATGTGAATAAAATACTACACGGTGGAATGCTGTATGCATAAATAATTGTCTCCATTACCATGTCATCTGTACTTGTTAGGTGCTTCTGATTAATCTGTCAGAAAGGACTCTGGAGCCATCATTAAGGAATGCTAAAGAAAGGCTCATAGACCCACATTTTAATGCAATTGTTGTGGGTTTGATAAGCAGAATCTGCTTTTAAGCAGGATCTGCTTGTATGCTTTGATCTTCCTGAAGGTCCTCAAATGCTTTAGGTGTTTTTTGTATGCATTCATCATGACTAATTTGGGCATCTGAGGGAAATTCCTTCTATAAGCAGGATGGAAGAGACTAGCCTTCAGTCAGCAGCATGTCAGTGAGAGACAGCTGAGCCATTATCACTCAAAAGAAGAACAGCCCTGTAGCATGCTGTGGGTGATATCTGGCTGAAATTCAATAGAACCAAATTGACCAGGACCAGTAAGAAGGTACTGAAGAGTGACAGGTTTCATCCTTTGGTGCAGCATTGTATGGGCTTTGGGATCACTGTGTCATTGCAAATAGACTGGTTTTCCAGCTGCAGGATTAAAGCTTACAGATGAATACCTACCAATCAGCCTGCCTCTGCTCTTGCCCTGAAAAACCTAATTGTTCCCTGGATTCACAGCAGGAAAAGCAGACAAACTGCATAAACACTGCTGACTGTTGCCCTCTGTCAAGTTTCCAGCCAGAAAGGGTGGAGGTTGAATAAACTCAGACTGATGTTGGGCCAAGTGTATATGATGATTTTGCCTGCAGATGCAGAGCAGGAGCTACAGTGGCTCTGCAGCTGGCAGGAGTGAAGCACAGCAGCAGCCAGGCCCAGCCCTGGTAACTAAATGTTACTAAATGTTAGAAATGTTTGCCTTTAGTTTTACAAAGCCAGTGGCTTGGCGCGGGGCCAGCTCAGAGGTGCAGCTTTGCTGTCCTCCCTCTAAGCCACAGCACCCAGGCCCTTGCTACTTTAGAGCCTTGCTGATCTCTGCTGTGATAGACAGAGAAAGGGGTTCAGCTCACTTGGTAAGAAGTAGGTCTGACAAATTGTCAGAGGACTCCAAACATGCAGGAGGTCTCATGTATGAGGGGCCTTTTTATCTTTTACAAAATACTCTCTGTGTCTGCAGGTGTTCCTACTGAGAAGCAAACTACACACGCTCTGTCTGCTCAGGCACACACATCTTCAAGTGCATTAAAGTGTCTGATAAAATAGACCAGAAGCAATATCTGAGACTTATTCTAACAGCTAAGCCAAAATCCCCAATTTGCAAACTGTCTTGAGCAAATTCCTGCTTATTCATGCAAAAGCCTGGGAATTGATTTCATGTTCCTATGATATAGCTACATGCAGATTTACCTGTGGGGCTCATTTATCACCTCAAACAGCTGCACAATCAGAACAGATGTCTGGAATGCTGAAGTCCAATTAATTTTATTTATACAGTATGTCATAGCCTTTCAACAGTCCTTCCTTTTTCATTTGCCCAACAAATACAGAGTCATGAGCCTAGTGGCAGGAGGTATCCAGCACCAACCTTCTTGTTATAGTGAGTAGGAAGTCATGGCTGTGCCTTTCCTCAGTTTCTTCTATAAAATAGAGACCATAACATTTTCATATTGATTAAGGCAGTTAAGATGAGCACAGGAAGAGGTGAAATACTCAGATGTAATGAGACTGCACAAGACAGATGTATTTTCTTGCTGCCACACCACAGTCTGTTTCAGGATTCTGAAAACCATTGAAAATCCCCTTCTTCCATGAAGACCTTCCACTCTGAAAGTATTTGTGGTTACCCACATCCGCTCTAGATGACATAAAGACTCATAAAGATATGACATCAACAAACTTTAAGAGGTAATGTTAATGCCTAGAGGAATGAGAGGTAGATAAGGCTTTGATCTATCTGATTTCCACATGGATTGCAAGACATGGTTAGTCACAAGTCTTGCCATGACATAGTCCTTGGCATGGTTAACCCAAGCCATGCTCAGAGCAAGTGTGAGCGCTGTGTGTCCATCCTGCTGCCCTGCTTGTGCTGCTCCCACAAGTCTTCTGAGCCCTGCTTAGATTCATCCCTCACAGGTCTAAATTTCCCCAGAGCACTGGCTTCTGGAGAGAGAGAGCCAGGTTCATCTGTACTGGAAATGTCAGCATAAAATTGATCATGAGTGTGGAGAAAGCAAGAGTGGAGTTCCTTATCTCTCCTGTACCTCCATAGTTCTCCAGAGTACACTGCAGGCTGTGTCCCAGGTCAGGTCAGTGCATGTGATAGGAACAGCAAAGCACAGTAAAAAAGCTGAGATGCTGCCTGGTGTCATGGTGTGCACTGCTCCCTTGAGACCTCCACTGGACTTGCCAACCCCTGCCAGGCAATGCAAGCTCTGGGCCAAGCAACAGGGACTGCCAAAAGCAGAGACATCTCTGAAGCTTTCAGTGTTCCTGAATTAAATACTCGAGTTGAATACAAAGCAGACCTTTGTCAGTCTAAATTGCCATCTACTCTGAGAAATTAAATCCTCCTGAGACATCAGAACTGACCTTCCTTTGCACCCTTTAGAGACTTCCTTACCTCCAGCAATTAAACACCAGAGCTTTCATAATGTTCTTATTATGCCTCTTTATGAGTAGCCTCAGTCCTCCTACATGTGTGAGGTATTGATATAATACATTCACTGCTATTTCAGGACTCACATGATCCTTGTGCCATCTCCTTGATTACTCTTCAATTCCTTCTCACTTACTTTGCATATTAGTGCATGCTCTGTTCCTAATTGATGCTGCTTTTCTTCTTCAAGACCTGCAAGTGTCCACAACCAAAAAACTGGATTCAAGTTTCATACTAAAATGGCATCATTTGACCCACTTTGAAGGCAAAGAAAGCAAGCAAGCCATATATTTCTAGTTAGGTCAAAAGGCAAATGCCACACTGTTTGTGCTAAAGGGTAGAGATTTATCTGAAAAGCCATTTTGAAATAGCTCAAAATACTCCAGCATCTGATGCTTTAATAGAATAGAAGCAAGCAGGAGGCTGTTGAGCTCCTTTGGTGAGCAATAGCTTTGTAAGGACCACAATGGGACAGCAGATCCATTAATGAGGAGATTCCTCACACCTTTTCCATTGGGATCATCTGATTAATTGTACAGCAAGCAATGCTTCATCGAACACCAGCAAGTACATTTCTGAAGGCAGGGGGAGGGGTGGCCTCTACCCTCAAAGATGTAATTTCAAGTATCACTCCAATTAAATGCACTGGAAATACCTCCCTGTGGTGCTCCACTGGCCTTTGTCATTAACTGATGATCACTCTAGTGGAATTTCTAAAATAATTTTTCCTTTTATTCTGTTTTGAATAACTACTTTGCCATGCAGTAGCCTAATTGTCTTGCTTGTTTTTTGGCAAAATCAGAAATATAGCCCTTGGAGTGAAGGTTTATTTCAATATTGAGAGAACACGAGAACAATAGGAACTAAAACTACCCCCAGACTGCATTCAGAAGCACAGCAGAATGGTCTACCTGTGTATCTCAGTTTACTGGGATGTAGCTAGACTGGTTACAGATTGCACAGGAGGTACCAACTCCCCTGTCATCCTGCAAATGTGTGTGTTGAGTCCAAGTCCTCCCATGCCATTGCAATTATCTTTTATCAAGTATACCATGCATTTCACCAGCCACATCCCTAATGCCCAAAAGACAGTCTAAGATAAGAAGTAACTGTTGCCACCTTGTCCAGATAACTGCACATGGGGGATCAATTGTCTTGTGCTTCAATACAAGTGTTAAACCATCCTGCAGACCTTCAGATCCAGACATGCATTTTTATGGGATGACTTCAAGGATGTTCTGCATATTTCAGAGGTATAGCTAATGGGTACTATAAGAGGAGTTTTGCATGTACTGGGCTGACAGCTTAGTTTTAATACACATTCAGAGAGAGAGAAAATAAGAGCCCTCAACAAACCTTCCCTGACCATCTTTCAATCTTACCATATACAGGCTGCATATGCTAAATGTGTTAGAAGCAAATAATGGAATCTGTAATTAGCTGTTTAAAAAAAGTGGTTGACCTGTCAGTGAACAGTTGTTTTCACTGAGCAGAACTGAAATGATTTGTGCACCTCAGCCACTTTACGGCACCCAGGCAGAACTTCTGCATAGAAATGGAAGCATTACCATCACTGTAGCTCACATCCTGATGAGACTGGGTAATGTAGAGAAGTACTGGTGCAATCTGGAGTTTCCTTTCCTCAGAAAACCTGAAGAACAGTTTTGTCCTCTTCCATCTTCTCAGGAAGATGATTTTCAAGCAGCAACAGATGGTTAAAAGGCCACGTTCAGGAGCTAACAATAGAACATGAGCTCTTCGGTGGTGGCTCACCAAGTTGGGAGGCAGCTCACAAAGCTGGAACGCTACCAGTGCTCCTCATTAAGAGCTGAGAATAATGCTCCTGTAGTCCTCACCAAGGAAAAGGCTTAAACACCCCCCCCTTGTGGGCAAAATACAAAACATCACCAAGGTGATCAGATTTTTGGCCCATTCAGTTAAGCACCGGTTCATGTTTTGAGCCATTCCTACAGAGGCTGGGCTGCTTCCACACCCACAGGAAAAATATATATGTGCAGATGCTAAACACGTGTTCCTGCAGGCACTCAGGCTTAATTCACAAGAAAAAAAAAACACACACACTTTTTTGTTGGTTTTTTTTTTTTGCAATTGCATCCTGTAGTTTTGGGCCCAGTTCACCGAAAGTAATTTTTTGTAATTTGTATTAAATAACTGTGATATGAGGCACCCCTGGAAACAACAGACAAAGGGGTTAGAATTAATTTTAAGAGACATATTTTTATATGACAGCATAAGATTTGTCACAACAAGTCATCACAAGTTATTTAACATGCAGAAGATTCACTAAATCTACTGAGAGACTGATAAAACATTTCAGATAATACAAGTCCTTGAACACTGGCATGTGTTCCCTTCTCCCACTGACTTCTATTTTTATTGTTTTTAGCTAAAAGCCTTCTAGGGTTCCTTGGGGCTTGCTTATGTGACAAGAAGAACACCTGATACATTGAAAGTCCCCCAAAATAACACTTGTTCTTTATGAAGAGTTAATTAAGCATGTGTCCTCCAAGAAAGGAATATCTTCAGCATGCTTTGAGGGCTTAGCTTCTATAATTTAGCCAAAGCAAACCAGTTCTATTAAATAATCCCACTTTAACCTTTAGAAAGTCACACAACTGACATTCCTTTCTTAGGATGCAGGGTCAAGTCTGTCTACTGGACACCTGCAATCCTCTCCAGTGCAGGGGAGTTGTGCTTTAGAGGAGGGTCTGGCTCTGAAGGCCTTTTCACCAACTCCAGCACGTGTCACCTACACTGTTAATGTGAGAAATTACTCAGAACTGAGTTCATGGCAGTACTAAGCAAATGGGACACTTGCCAAGACATGAAGAGGTCACAGACTGGCACTTGAGAGATAACAGAGTCCATATCAGCCATTACTCCCCAGATGCAGAAATATGGCTCAGGAAAGTTTTGCCATTGCCTTCAAAACTATGTGCTTAGAGAAAAGCAGCTAATTAAACCTCTCACCTGGTGAAGTGGAATTTGCTGCAAAAGCTGTGATGTAGTTCAATTAAAAAAAAAACAAAACCCAGTCATTTGAAAATACCTGCCCTTTCAGAAGTTGGTCTCTATTTCTCTGACTTATACAGGTACCTCTAGCCCTTCCCCAGCAGCCACAGCTTCCCTGGCTGCTCTGACTAAATTGCTGGGAAATTTAAATGATGCCCTTTGAAGGAAAGCTCTTGGATTAGTGGAGCATGAAAGCCAGGGCTTCCCAAAGAGCAGCAGCACCCCCAGGCACACCTTGCATATCACAGAACATTGCAAATGGGACATCATGACCGTAGTTCCTAACGTTTCACATTAAAATGCTTTAAAGATCATCCTGCAGTATGGTTGCAAAAGCCAGCTAAGGTTATTTGCTGCTCTCTCAACACAGTTGTGTTCTTTTATTTCATAAAGGGACAGACAGTTCCCTAAACCAGCACTTTCAGAAGCACTTGATGGTGCTAAGAGCTGTACACATACCAGAAGGCAATCATTGCCCTGCTTCATTTGCCTGCAGAAATTTCTCTCCCATTTGAGGTGCAAAGTGGGTAGAAGAAACTGTCTTAAAAACCCAGAACGTGCAGACTTTCTTCTGAGATTTATGTGGCCTTTATTATCTGTGTGGTGTGAAATATCATTTCAGAGCATTTCAGAAATAGAAACCTTAGGAAAAAAAAACACCTGCTTTTCATTGAATGCACAGTAGCCTTTTGGAAGAGGAGTGGTTTGCTCTCCCAGTTCCTCTTTTCCATTTTGTTTCATTTTGTTTGTTTTGGGTTTTGTTTGTTGGGTTTTGTTTGTTTGCTTTTGTTTTCCAGCTGGCTTTAAAAGCAGAGGGAGATGGTTTAGCTCACATTTCGTATTCAAACTGCAGAATAGCACCAGTGCCATACCCAAGGTGACACAGGGACTGAAAGATGACCTGAAGAACAGGATCTGTGTGATGGTGATGGAAGCAGATGATCTCTAAGGTCCCTTTCAACCCAAACCATTCTATGATATTATAGACCTGTTGGAGAGGGTCCAGAGAAGGGCCACCAAGATGATCCAGGGCCTGGAGCAGCTCTGCTATGAAGACAGGCTGAGGGAGTTGGGGCTGTTCAGCCTGGAGAAGGGTCCAGGGAGACCTGCCAGCACCTTCCAGTACCTGAAGGGGCTCCAGGAAAGCTGGGGAGGGGCTTTTCACCAGAGCAGATAGTGACAGGACAAGGGGTAATGGTTTTAAACAGAGAGAGGGGAGATTTAGGTTAGATATTAGGAGGAAATTCTTCACTATATAGGGGTGGTGAGGAACTGGAACGGGTTGCCCAGGGAGGTTGTTGATGCCCCATCCCTGGAGGTTTTTAGGCCAGGTTGGATGAGGTTTGTGCAGCCTGGGCTGGTGGTTCCTGGGGTTGGAGCTGGATGATCTTTAAGGTCCCTTAAAACCCGAATGATTCTATGATTCTGTGAGTCTATGAAAGACCAGTCCCAAAGGGATGTTTGCTCCCCAAGAAGCCCACAAACACACCCCACTCCCGCAGGGCAGCCCAGAGCGCCTCCGGCGTGTGACGTTATCCCGTCCCTTCCAAAACGAGCCCAATGCCCTCCCTTCTATTCACACCACCCAGGAGCCATC
>NW_009953098.1:214753-222247 GCF_000747805.2 Chaetura pelagica | reverse complement strand
GGCCCTGCCGTGCCCTGGTGCCCGGGCTATTTATAGCGGGCTGCCCGCCATGCCCTGGCACCGGGTGCGGGTCTGTGCAAACAACCGGCCGGTCGGTGGCCCCGAGGGGCTGCACCCCCGGTGCTGGGGCGGCAGGTCTCGGTGGGTTGTCATGTTGACAGCTCTGCTGAGGAAGGGAAGCCCGGCGGCACCGTTTTGTTATTGGATCAGCTTCCTTAACCAAAACCTGATGTCATTTATTCCCAGCAATGAGCCGCTTGTCAGGAATAGCAGAACATTTTCCACTGCAAACCCAGGCTGATCCCTTGGCTGGTGCACCCTTGTTTTCATGGTGCTATACAGCAATAGTGGGTCCCAAATTTTTTCATTTATTTTGTTTTCCCAGGGTGTTCCACACCCTTTTGCTGTTTGCTCCCTTTGCTTTTGCTCTCCCTTAGTGCTTCCCTTGGTCAGACCTCCTGTGGTCCAGGTGAGTGGTCTGGCAAGCAGGTAAGACAGAGAGGCAAGCCCAGGGTGGTTGTTGAAGGGAACAAGAATCACATTCAATCCAGAGTACACCTGACTGAGGGCAGAAGGGAGAACTGGAAAACAAGATCCCTAGTGAAGAACTGATACTGTTACTGTCAGGTGCTTATTTCTGTGCTTTCAGATACCTTGAGCCTTACTTGAGTTAGCAGTCAGAGGAAACTGCAGGAGTTACTTGCCATAATATATCTAATTCTGTCTTGAGGGCAGAGGAGTACCCTAAATGACCTCACAGGACCCCTTCTAGACTTAAGTAGTACTCCATTACATTGTTCTGTTAACCCCATCATATTTATGGGTGCAAAAGACAGGGTAACAACATACCCAAACCAAAAATGACACTGAAGGGTGACACACCTGAGTGTTCAGCTCCTCTCCATTCCCAGCCAGCTCTGCCCTGCACTGTAGATAGCCCACCTTTGGATGTCTTGTGTCCACCTCCCTGCAGAGATTCTGTTGATATGCTTCAAAGCAGTCTGTGCCCCAAATAGTACATGTCCCAAAGGCACACTTAGCTGAGAACATTAGTGCATTCATAGCAAGAACATCGCCCAGCCTCTCCCAGTGTGCTCCCTTCCTGGCAGACTTCATAGAGAAATCACAAAAGCAGACGTACAGCCTGTTCTTACATCTGCTCTTGTTTGTTTTCCTTGGGCTTTGTATTATTTTGGAGACAGCAGCTTCTTGATAGAAAATGACAAGTGACAGGCACTGGAGGTAGGATGTGCTGTTTGTGATAATCAGCCATTGAAAGCTAATGGCACTTCTGTGCTTCCACTCCAGTGATTCATTAAGGAGCTGGAGTAGCCACTGCCTGGGAAAAGGCCTGGTTTGGACACTTCTTTGCTTGTTATTTTTCTAAAGCAGATGTGGCTTTATTCCTTGCTAAATGTTTTTTTAAGATTTGAAGTTAGAAGAAAGCACTGAGGAAAAGACATGCAAGTAGCTTACTCCTTAAGATGAGAACTGAAAGGAAACTGTCCTACAACTGCCTGATGAACCATGACTGTTTGCAAGACCATCATGTCCCCATTCTTGACAGCTGCCCTGTACAAGTGACATTCTTTCCCCCCAGCCTTTCCTGTGCCAAGCTGCAGTTCTCCCCTTTATAGGTTTAGGAGCTAAGGGGACATTCATCCCACTTGTGTTCCATGGCATTTGAACAGTGTTTGTGTTGTTTACACATCAGGGGCATGTCTTTTGCACCAGGTAGTGCCCACGTCCCACGTGTGGCATGGGGAGCCCTTGGAGCAGCCAGGACAGGGTGGCTACGCCCATGAGTGCTTCTGTCCCTTCTCCACCCCCAGACCACCTCTCTAGCAGCCTCCCAAGTCAGACCTTCTCAGTAATGTTCTGCCCAGCACTGAGCTCTGGTGCCCCTGCAAAAACATCTTCCCTTATGTTTAAGGGAAATCAGCAGGATCTGATCCCTCCATGGGACGTGGGTCTGAAATCTCTGTCCTGTACAGGGTGGATGTGAGCCAGATGGCAGCACGGTTTTAAATAATGTGCTGCACTCTAATCTCCAGCCTGCAGGAGCTGAATAAATTGATCCTATACTTTCTGAGCTGAGCTTAGTCTTTTATTGTTCAGGCAGCATAGCTCACAGAACTGCAGGCTCCATTTGCACTGTGGACAGTTGCAAGCACCAAAAATGGGAATCGCTGCTGGGAGAAAGTGCAGATTTTATGGGTTTCCCCTTTGCCATTTCAATCTAGATGACATCATAAAACGCCACAGGAAGGAGCAGACAGATGCCAGCACCACGGGGAACAGGCAAAGGCAGCAGGTGAAGAACAGGAATTTGGCTTATGGGTATGGAAGGCCCCGTTTCCGTGCCTGGATGCAGAGGAATTTGCAAGGTGGGTACGTGCCTTGGGATGGCTGAAGCCTGCCAAGCTGGAAAACACATTTGTGTAACAAAATACAGCTCTTAAATTCTTCTCCTATCTAACTTCTGTGTGTGTATAAGATGTACTTGGACTCTGAACAGCTTTTCTCTCTGCAACAATGGGATATCAGGGCCCTTTCAGAGTATAAATTAATGTATTTCTCTCCCTTCCACCCTCTCATGAATTACTAATTCAAAGAGACTTAGTATCTATTCTCTATTCCCTTTTGGCTTTGCATATTTTAATTATGCCTCTTCCTAATCCTCTTTTTCCCAGAACACACCTAAATTACCCCTTTAGTAACTGTCTTTGATAGCTCAGTTATTGGAGCTAATTTGTCCCTTTTGCCAACCAGGCTATTTCTATGATGAGGTTTTTTATAACACCTCTTTTTTATAACACTCTCTTTGGTTCCACTGCTTTTATCTACAAAACCAAGGGGATCTGCTGTATGAAATGCCACCTTTATCCAAATTCTGATTCTTTTTTCTTAAATTACTGGTAAATCACTTCATTGAAGATTTTAGTGACATTTTGCAGCAATGTCTTTGCAGTCTTCCCTTGGAGTGCACATCAGGACAGTGGGATTGCTGGGAGAAATCCTGCTTGTCTGCAGTCTGCCTCCCACTCTCATGGTTTTGGTCTCCACCACATGTTGCCTTACTGAGAATCATTCCAGTTCAAAGCAGAATGATAATAATTGCCCTCTGCAAATTGATTTTTCTGTTAAAAACACAGGCTTTGATATTCTTCCACAATCAAGCAGCTAGTGCATGCAGAGTCAAATAAATCATAGAATCACAGAATGGTGAAGGTTGAAAGGGACCTTCAAGATCATCAGGTTTCAACCCCCCTGCTATGAGCAGGGACACCTTCCACTAGACCAGGTTGCTCAAAGCCCCATCCAACCTGGCCTTGAACACTTCCAGGGATGGGGCATTATGATTTATAATCACAACAAATTTGAATTTCACACCTCCTTAGCAAAAGAGTCTGTCAGATATTTGGGCTTCCCTCCAAACTGGACTTGCTGGGCAGAGTTGCCTGTTGGCCAACCCAGGTGTGCTCAGCACCAGGCTCTGAGCAGACACCCAGACACAGTGGGGGTCTTCCCCAGCTGCTGATGCTGTGGGGTTTTATTGAAATGTTATTTAATTAATAAATATCTGTGAGACTTTTGGCAGAGATGGAGCCTCCCAGGTCTCACACTTCAGGGCACACATGACAGACTGAAGCCTTGGTCCCCAGCTGGTACCGTGGGGTACCCCTTGGAGGCTGAAGGCTCCATTGTTAGTTCTTTACACGGGATGAGATGTGCCTGAGTGCACTGCTGAGCAGAGGCTCTCTAATGTGGACTGACAAGGGCATGAATTTCTAGTCAGGGCTGCCTTTTGCAACTGTCCCTCCCACTGCACTGATGAAATTCCCAGGAGTGGCAGCTGAGCTCAGTCTGTCTTACTGCAGAGCAGTTGCCCACTCCAGGGTGCAGGAGAGCTGTGTTGTGAGGCTTGGTGGCCTGCAGGAGAGTGGTCTGGCAAGCAGGTAAGACAGAGAGGCAAGCCCAGGGTGGGTGTTGAAGGGGACAAGAATCACAGAATCATAGAATTGTTAAGGCTGGAAGGGACCTTAAAGATCATCAAGTTCCAACCCCCCTGCCATGGACAGAGACCCCTACCACTAGACCAGCTTGCACAAAACCACATCCAACCTGGCCTTAAAAATCTCCAGGGATGGGGCATCAACAAAAACAAACTGTGGGGACAGAATGAGGAGGGAAAAAAAGGCCATTAAACAATAGCGAGACCACGTCTGGTCCAAAAGATGCAGATTGCCAAAATCCAGATGTTTGTTGGGAGAGAAACGTTTACTCACCTGCACTTCTGTGGTGAGAGGGCATCATTTGCAAAGAAAATAAGTCCTGGCCCCACAGAGCTTGTGAACAGCATTGCATTTTTCATAGTGTCCCAACCAGCACCTCTGTAGGGAGCTAAACACTCCAATGTGGTGTTTGGGAGGTGCTTCTCAAGGACATGCCCAGGTGTCCTTTTGTTTTAGAGCCAGAGAAGCACAATCATCTTCACTAGTATTCCAGTGTAACCAGCCCATGCTGGTGCTCACTGGTGTTTTGCCCTGGGGCTGGAGCCTTAATTAATCACTGCGGTGATGGCCCCTGACAACAATGTCACCACTGCCTCCCAACACTTCATTTCTAATTGCTCCAAGTCATTATAAATTGCTGTGATGTAGGAATCGATGGTATAGGATCAATACGTGCATCTTAACTGCTGCGTGGGCTGTATCAGTGAGGTTCTGCCACATGGTGCAGGGGTTTAACCACACTCTTGCTGCCCTCTGCCAGGCACAGCTTTATGCCTGATTTATTCACCCCTCTGCATTTGTGGGCACATTCCACTGGTACAACAACTCAGGAAATGTCAACGTCATTAGGACTACAGAAGTTTATCAAGTGGAGTAATTAGGCTTTAATGCACTGTGCCTCCATCTGATGAAGTGCTTTCCTCTTGCTCAACACCCTCAGTGCTCTTCAAATCATAAATGGGCTTAGGGGAGAACGTTAAGTGCAAGATAAGCTGGTGATATATATGCACTCTGCAGTTATATGAAACAGCAGCAGAAGGTGCCCCCTTCAATAGATGTAGTGAATTTGCACGTCAAGCTAAAAAAAATAAAAAATATATTTATAAATTATGGTCCAGTCTTCACTTACCAAGTGCTATAACGTGGGCATTCAGAGCTATTCCAGGCTGCTGTGGGGTTGGCTTCCTGATGCTTGATTCATTTGTGTATCTGTATCAAAAGGCATTTCCCATTTCATGCTTAATTCATAGCAGTGTGAGCTCTGACAGCAGATTGACAGGTTTCCTGATGCAAGTGTTCCTGCCTTTATTAGGAATCAGAACTGTGGAAGGCTCTTCTTTTCTGTATTCCTTCAAATCAAATAATGTGTGTGTGTCAGTCCTACATATGATAAGAACAGGGTTGAGACTTTGGAAGCATAAATTATTAAATATTCTGCAAAATTCATTTACTTTTCTGGAATAACTTCAGGTGATTTTTGCATCACTATGTTTATAGATACTCCAGTACCATATGCAGTTAACCTTGTGATCCATTTGCACAGCTGTAATAATAAATGGAGTTTTGGAGGATGCTAAGATCAGTTTGTTTTTATAGGACCCAACCGTTTTAGAAGAGGGTTTGGACAACAACAATACAATCGAAGACAGTTCAGAAATGCTGGTCCTGGTCCCAGGAGAAGAGCAGCTGCTTCATTAAATGGAGTGAGCCCTTTAAATCGCCAGACATCAGCTCAAGAGGTAGGGGAGGAGGGAAGGTACAGCTGTTCCAAATGTCACCTAGAATTCTCCTGGTTTTTATGATCCTGGATTCCCCCAAAGAACAATCTACATTAAAAATTTACAGGCACCATCTTTTATATGCCTGTGCCAAGTATTTGTATGCATAGGTGAGTACAGATACATATGCATACAAAATAGCCATTTCCCAGTTGGTTTTATGAGCTTATGACATGGCATCATTTTACTGAATCAGTTCCCATGGGTTTTACAAAAAAGATCTTAGAAAAATGTGTTCTTAAAAGATTCAAAAATATATCCATAAAAAATTCTGTTTCATCTCATTCAGTCATAAAATTGTTTTGGTTGGAAAAGACCTTCAAGATCACCACGTCCAATCATTAACCCAGCACTGCCAAGCCCACCACCAAACCACGTCCCTCAGCACCAAATCTACATGGCTTTTAAATCCCTCCAGGGCTGGTGACTCCACCACTGCCCTAGGCAGCCTGTCCAAGTCCATTTACAGTAATAAGAATATGAGGAATGTGGAGCACCCAGCAGAGGGCTCAGCCCCCTGTGAAGCAATTGCAAGTGATGCTGAATGTGTCCAAGAGCAGAAAGGGAGCCTGTGCAGTGTCAGCAATCCCCACCTGCACTTGGGAGCAGGCTGGGTTTCCCCCTAGACAGAGCCAAAGAAAATGTCAGACAAATGCTTGGGCTTTCTAGGCAGCAGCAGTGGATGGAGGGAAGGACACCCCTGGGTGCTGTCACTCCTGCTTTGTGCACTGAGACTGCAACTGCTGAGCTTTGGCTGGTCTTGCAGGGCAAGAAGAACAATGATGGTTTTGCCAAAAGCAGCAGCAGTGGGCAGCCCGAGGGACAGCAACGGCCACCCCCAGGCCCCAAGAGGTTCAGAGCAGCTGCTGCCAGCACCCACGCCCCAGGGAGAAGGTAAAATCTTGGGTAGCTCAGTTTTCAGTGATTGCCTGTGCAGCTCCTGGGGCTCTGCTCTGAGTCTGTGCCAGCTGGGAGTTGGTGTGTGCAACGTGAGAAAAACACCATTGGGTACGTTGGGAAAGCACCTGGAAATAAAACCACCTCATGCTGATGGTTAGAAATTCAGGCATTTGGGCTGTGATTTTATTGTAGAAAGCATGGGAAAGATGAGCCTTGGCTTTTTTATTAAACTTTTCCTCTGTCTTTGAGGAAAAAAATGAAGGGTGAAATAGTGTTTCTTTTCATAAAGGCAGGAAATGCAGATTCCAGCTGTAAGGGGTAGGCAGGGACAGGGAGTCAGTCCTGGTGAGGAGCTGCAGGAGCTGTGATGAGGGCAGGCTGCAGGTGCTGGGAAGTCCTTGTGTTCTCTCATCTTGAAAGGAAGCTCAGTTGCAATCCCACCTCTCTCTGCTTTCAGCAAAGTGGGGACTGAATGACCTCCAGAGATCCCTTCTGACCTGATTTTTTTCCACAATTTTCTTCCCATGATTTTTTTTTTTTTTTTAATGAGCATAGTTCAGAACAGACACAAGCTGTTGTTCCATTTGAACAGAAAAACTAGGTCCTCTGAAATCCTTTGCTGGCAGAAAACAGCCTGTTGGCTTGAGCTTGGTAACACACAGCTTCATTTGCTTCTTATACTACTTTTTCATACTGCACTGGGTCAGGTGTTTAAACATTAAATTTTAGCCAGAGACTTGGCACTGTAATCACCTGTATCCTTTTCTCTCTTCTCCTCTTCCAGCAGGCCCTTCCTGCTG
>NW_009953098.1:206380-214637 GCF_000747805.2 Chaetura pelagica | reverse complement strand
TGAACAGAGGAGCAGCCTGCCAGCAGAAGCAGATGCAGCAGCAGTTCTCCAAAGCCAGCTTTCAGAGAGGGGTCAGTATCAAGACATTTCTTTTTGTGACCTGATGATGGTGACAAGCCTTCAGTTTTACCTGCCTTTGCCCACTTCTTTGTGCTTCCAGTGGTAACTAGGAGAGATGGATGAGTTTAACAATGAATGTAGTCCTAGAAAAGTGTTTGCAGGCAACTTTTAATGCAGCTTAATATTCTGGCAGCTGGAAAACAAAAGCTAGGCAGGGCAAAATAAATTCACCCCATACAAATCACTGGACACAAGATTAGCAAATTTCTTGTCAACATGCAAGGACAGAGCTAGTCATGTACCAAAGGAAATACTTGGAAAAGGAATCACTGTTTATCAGAGCTAATTCTTTATGTCATTTTTTTAAAAATGTATTTCACAGCGGATGGATGCTAATGGACAAGGGAAACCACCAAGGATGAGAAGGTAATTGGTGAACAAAGGCACACAGCAAACACAACATGCTCTTTCACGCTTGAATGGAAGCTGGATACATCTCCCTGTCTCAGCAGGTGGCAAGTGAAACCCAGCCCTGCAGCAGTTCTGACGGTGTCTGTGGCTAATCCCTGGGCAGGCCAGGGCAGCATGTAAGTAAATGTGGTGATCTGTTGGGATGGGAGCCCTACAAAAGCCATTGCAAATCCCTTTAGCATTATTGCAGCTTCGCTTCTTCTCTAATGACTGCACAAGGTTCAGACCCAGAATGGTGAGCAAATGGTGTCTCAGTCCTTTCCCCGTGTATCTGAAAAGAGACAGTAAGTACCGTGCAGGTCATTATCCAGGGGAAGGAGGAAGGGAAGCACCAGCAGTGCACGGGAGAGGTCAGGCTGGTTGTGCTGGCTCAGAGATTTTGCAGGGGACACACTGTGTGCCCCAAGGGGACACTGCACAGCACAGAGGCAGCAAGGGGCAAGGTTGAGCGGGGGCAGCTGCAGGAGCTGGCACCCAGCTGAGGGCAGAAAGAAGGGTGGGTGAAGGCATTTGGCATGTCCTGGGCTCAGGTCACCCGTGGTAGCCTTGACATGAGGCAGTGCCAGTGCTGGCACTCTGCCTGCACAGCAGCTCTCTGGCACCCTTTAGATTCACCCAGGCTGCCACGAGACAAAGAGGGTGTGCGGTTTGACTCCTTTGCTGGTTTGCAGCTGATGGGAAGTGAGCTGCCCGAGCATCCCGAGTGACTGCAGATCTGTGCTCTCCCCAGGCCCGGATCCAAGCGCCCATTCCTGCGGAGCCAGAGGCCCCCGCCGCGGGCGGCCAAGCCCCAACCCAAGGGGGTGCTGCTGAGATTCAACTTCCGTGCCATGGCCAACCAGGTAGAGGAGAGTCGACGGGCCAGGCCACACCTTGCACCCTGCAGCAGCCCTGCCACTAAGCTGTTAACGTCACGCTCAGGTTGCTGGGGCTGCCAGCTGGGTTTGTCTAGCATAACCCAGGAGGAAAGTCCCGTAGCCGTGTGGGCCAGGTTGCTAACAAAACTGAAGGCACCTGAGAAGACCGTTCAGCAACTAAAGACTCAGCCCAGTTTTCACCGTTCTGTTCATCCCTCTTGGCCTGTCCGTGTGCTTTCCTGGAGCGAGAAGATGCTCCTTGTGAGCAGTCCTGACCAGGGGAGACGTTTTCACTGTCAGTGCTCCCCACTCCTCAGGGACACACAGCACTTCTGGGCTTTGCTCTGTCCTTGCTTTGGTGACCTTTTTCGTGCCATGTTTTACACTGAAGTGTGGTCCAAGAGCCCTGGGGCAGGTCAGAAATCCTGCTCCAGCTTCTTCATTGCCCGTGTTTCCTGTCTGGTCAGTTTGGTCTTACTTGATGCCTTGTGCTCAAATGCCATCTGCTTGCTCCTGTTCTTGGCAAGGACACCCGGAGTCTCGGGGCTGGGCGCTGCTTGGAGGTTTGGCAGCCACACACAGTCTGTCAAGCTCCTTGTCTCCATGTGCTGAGTGATTTAATTGACTAACTGGCTGTGAAGCACCGTCCTGACTGATGGGCTCTAATCAATACCCTGCTACAAGTTTGGCTGTGCTTTGCCAAAGGGACACGGGACTGACTCACTCTCCCTTTCCCCTGCAGACCAGCCTGACGCTGGATGAGAGGTTCTCTGGTCTGAGGAATAAGAGGCGCTTTACAGCAGCCAGGAGTGCCGGCCGGACGGTCACCATGCCTTAGCACCACATGCTCATCACAGGGACTGCCCAGAACAGTCCGTGCCCCGTCATGGGCAGCTCAATAAAACTCAATAGATTTCCTCCGAGATGGCTGATTTGGCAACGCGCTGTCTCCTTCCCTTCCTTGCACGCAGAGTGAGTGAGTGAGTGAGGGCAGGAATGAGGCAGGATGAGAGTCAGGGCAGGTGGGACGTGAGCAGGGTGGTAGAGCAGGATGAGCGGAGATGGATCTGCTAAGAGAGCTGTGCTGGGGAGCTGGCAGCAGCCTCATCCCCCTGCCAGGACACCCTGTGCTGCCAGGGGTGACTCCTGCAAGAGGGAGGGGGGACCAGCTCCAAGCTGTACCCATGGAGCTTTCCCTTCATTGTCCCATGGGTGGGAGAGGGTTGAGGACAGCGCTCCTGCCTGTGTAGGAGACGGAGTGGGGAGCCGAGCGCACACGTGGCTAAGGGATGTTCCCCAGCAGTGGCACCAGTGGAGATGCTCCAGCTGCTGGCATTCCCCAGCATCCACCTAATTGCCTCATTCCTTGAGTGTGCAGGCATCCCTGCCTGGAGCTGTGCAGCATAGTACCCCTCCGTCCTGAAGACCATTCCCTCTGCTCCAATGGACAGGCCTTGCATTTCTCTTTGGTTTGCTGTGCTGTTCTGACTGGTGCTGCCAGCCCAGTTGCAGGGACAGGGTAAGGTGTGCTGTGCCTTGGTGCCAGAGTGACTGTCTTCAACATGGAGCATGGGCAGGTTCTCCCAGCCCAAATCAGGTTTTCCCGTGTGGCAGTAGTTCTGCATTAGGGACTGTGGAGGTGCAGTTCCCCCATGCTCAAAGCACCAGTATAATCAAACCAGCAGCTGCAGGAGGGAGGCCAGGCTCTATAGCAGTCTGAGATGTTAATGAGCTGGGTCTAGACGAAGCCCTGCACTAACCATGAGTCACTGATCCATTCTCCACCCACTGCTTCAACCCAGCACTGAGCATGCTGGACACAGCCTGTTACTGGGCTCAGAGCTCTACTTAAAGTAAATATTTGATAGAATGCTTAACATTTTACACTGAGCATCTTTAACAAGAGGCTGAACTCACCGTTGGTTTTACAGGAATGTGTGAAATGTTGTTAGTGGCCTGAGCGGTGATGTACGAGTCCAATACACTGAATAAAAAACTAACTTGTTAACTGTCACCTCTGGTTATTTCCCTTCCTGCAACAGGCTTTTGATGCAAGTTTAGCTTCTCAGCAGGGCACCGTGGGGCACAGTATGTTTGGCCACATGGCCTGTCACCTCAGAGCTTTGGAAGAGGCCACGGTCCCTTGTCAGTGCCCATCTGTGGGCAGCAGGGCACTGGCCTGGCCACCCAGGCAGCTTGCAGAGCTGCCTCCCAAGCACAGCCAAAGCAGTGGGATGTTTTCAATAGGTATTTTGTAAAATCTTTGCTATGATTAATTTTTACCTTTAACATGATTGGCAAAATTGTCAGAGCAGACCTGGCTCTGAGTAGTCCAAAGTGAAACAAATGTAAACTGACTTCCAGGTTCATGAACTCAGGGGAAGACTTCACCCCTTCATGCAAGTATTCAGGATGTCATGGAAGATAAACAAGAAATACTGTAAAAAAATGGCAATATCCCTGATTTCAGTTACACATCAGTATTGACAAAATATGATAGACTGGGTAAGAAAACTTGGTCGTTTCTCAAAGCAAAAGGATGGAACCGTTTGGTCCTGAAGGAAGAGCTGAGTGCTCAGCATCCCCTCAGTGTTGGGACCACACTTTGATACTATTCTCCAAATACATGTTCTTTAGCAATCTGCACTTTATATTTTTTTTAAGGACTCCTTACATTAAAATTGAGGGCTTAGTGATAAGAACTACACCATTTTTTCCAGCTGGATTTCTCCACAGGGCTGCGTGCCCGCGCATGCAGCAAGAGCTGAACCAGGCACTGCACACAAGGGCACTGCCTTTAGAAGTGACAGAGCATAACCCCCGTGCTAAAAACACACTGGGAGAGGGCACAAAGTCAGTTCACTCCAACAAGCATAAAGTACCCCTTTCTGCTGCAGCACTAAAACCACAGAATCATTACCTCTAAAATAATCCCTGCTGTCGTGCCCAAGCCAGCTGCTGTGGAGAGCCTGGCTGCTCTCTGGAGGGGGTGTTTGTGTGACACAGCTCAACGTGCCTCTCTAACCCTCTCCTGGGAGATGTGTCTGTCCAGTGGGGGCCGTTTCGGACTGTTCTGGTGGCAGTGTCTGGCTGTCCCCTCCCAGGGAGGTGGCAGCAGCCGCCTGTTGGCTGAGCCCCTCACCAGGGTGGCTGCTCTCAGGCTGGGGCCACCAGGAAGGGGCAGCTGTGCAACCTGGAAAACATTTCTAACCCGCTCCAGGCCAGGCAAAGCCGTGTCCAGAATAACACCTCTGATGGTGTCTGAAAGGTTTAAAAATGCAAGAGCAACTGGACAAGGTCAGAAGAGAATCCTGGAGCCCCAGGCACGTGGCCCCAGCAGGTCACTGCACTGAACCCACAGCACCAGTGATTTCTTTCTTGAGCCACTTGTATTATTGTGTTTAACAGCATTTGATGGGGTTTTCTTCCATTATTATATTTTGCTGCTTATTTTTTGTCTGTGCCTCCAAAGGCTGGTATTATGAGTGAATATTCATTCCTTTACACCCTTTGCAACATATAGACTGGTGCTGTGTTCCCCCTCGTTCACCTCCTTTCTTGGTGTACCTACTTGTCTGCTGCCTGCAAGCAAATCCATCCCCCTGGTCACCTTTGTTCCTTTTCTAGCTCTGCTGCATCTGTGTGAGACAGCAGGGCTGAAGCAGGACACATGACATTTGAGATGGGTTAATAGGGAGGATCTGCCTTGTTTTCTGTTCCTTTCCTAATAATTCCTTACATTCCAGATGCTTTTAAAACCAGAACAGCCACTTGCTACCCCAGCACAGTTCCAGGGAAAGGCTTTACCATGGTTTCCTAGAGGACCAGAAAAACTAACAGCATCCCCCAAGGCAGCCCCAGGCAATCCCAGCCCCTCCAGTTGAGATCTTGTAATGAGCAGGATGCCCTGCTTTCATGGCCAGTGCTGCTCCAAGCCAGTGTTGGCTTTGTCAGGAACCTGTGCCCTGCACTAGGTACAGAGACTTGGCTCTGCTTTGTACCCTGGAAAAGAGAATAAACTCTTCCAGACTTCAGCTAATGGGCCTTTAACTTCCATTTGCAAGGGATTTATTTTTCCTCAATGAAGATTTAGTTCCCTGTATTCTTATCCCCACAGTTCAACTGGATCAACACTGACCACTTTCATAGGCAACACAATGTAAAATACTAAAATATGGAAGTAAGAGGAACAGAAAAATCAGATTTGGGATTTATCCACCCAAGATCAGGGATTTAGGATTTAGTATTAAGCCCTGTCCTAAAGCAGATCCTTCATAGCTATGTCAGGACTGCTGCCAGCTCTCATGATTTTACTGAAAATCCTGTGATGTTTAATGGTGCAGTTAAAACCCTTGTTCCTGGAGGCAGGTCAGGGAGTGAAAATCTCAGCTTGCCTGTATTAAAAAGTCAATTTGCAATGCTGTGGCTGTGCGAGGAAGACTGTGACCCCAGAGCACCTTAAAAGCTTGGGCATCAGATGCCAGAAAAACAAGGAACCTCTTAACTATTTCTTTTTTCCAATTTCATGTTTCTAAGTCAACCTCATGATGTTTGGAGCTTGACTCCAAATGTGCAGAGCACACTGCTGGGTAAGAATTAATCCTCAGTTACATCTCATTGTGAATGGAAAACTGTGCCACCACCAGCATTTGGAGACCTTTGTCCCCACATCCCCCACTGTGGCAGCACTTTGCTGCTCTGCAGTAATGGCCCCAGCTTGTTGCAGAAGGACATCTGCCTGAGAAAGATGAGATTTGCTTTTTCCTAAGTCAAGGCTGGAGAAGATGTTCAATTCTAAATCACAACAGGCTGTAACAATGAACCCTCCTCTTGCTGGGCTCTAGGAAGAAGATGACAGGGGTTGGGCTGCCCACTCTGTGCCCTCAGATGAGCAATGGCACTGTTGCTCTCAGGCTACCCATCCCTGGAGGCTCAGGATGTCCCTGACCCTGGCCATGGATCAGGAAGGTGCACTGTGGGGTAAAGATGGAGTGTGGTGACTGGCAGGGGGGACCCAGACTAGGGTGGGAAGTGAAGCCAAGTACTGAGGAGGGAGGGGAGCTGGTTTATGTTGTCTAGGAGTTTATTTACAGATTCTAAAGTCTCCCCTGTCTGTTGCAAAGCCAGAGCTTTTTATCATTCTTGCCAGGAGCATTCATAAACCTCGTGGAGCCTTCTGTGTTACTAGCAATGCCAGCAACAGGTAAAGATCTTCACTTGCTTTGTCCCCACACTGACTGTCCTTGGAGAAATAAGGGGCTGCCAGAGCTGAGGGGCTTGGCACCCACAGGACCTGGGGCAGGCAGGCTCTCCTTCCACTGCTGCCAGGGGCATCCACCACCCTCTGCTCTGAAGACCCTTCCTAGCTTCAGTTTTCATTCCTAAATGAGTTTGTGGCCATCTCTGCCTGTTCTGGAGGCAGCCTTGTCCTCTGCTGAAATGGCTTTTCCCTCCCTGCTGTCCTCTGTTCCCCCAGGAACGTAGTAGGCTGAAGTCCCTTCCCAGCCTGCATTTTCTTGAGCACTTGAAGTTGCCTCTCTCAGCAGAGTTCTCCCAGCCCTATTAAGAGCTCTTCTCAAACCCCAAAACAGAAAATCCCCAGTCCTAACACCCTGGTTGAGTCCCAGTTTCCATCCCTACAGTTATGTAGTTGTAACGCTTCTGTGATTTGGGAAAGAACTTGTGAAAAACCTCACCTGATGGAGGACTGGGCTGAAACATCCTTAGAGGTCTGGGTCTTCTCCAATAACTCTAGGTATGCAGAAGCCTGTGGCTTTCTTAGCCTATATGGATTCAGGCTAGGGAAGAAAATATGGTCTGATGTGCAAGAAGCCTTGGCTGCAGGATACATGGCATGGCTGAAGGTTTTCTCCCTGTAGGAAAGACAGAGCAAATGACTTTCTTTTCATATTATTGGTAATGGAAGTTGCTTGTATGCAATGAAAAGAGACATAGTCTAAACAGCTGGAGACGAGAACAGGATTGATTCACTTTCTTTGTAACTATAGATTATCCAGAGCTTGCCCCTTTTTCTGAGAAGCTGCTATAATAGACAAAAAATTTCACTAAGTCCACCTCAACACAAGAATGATGCAATAGGGACAGATTCCCCAGAGATCTTGGTTCCTGAAGGAAAAAAAACAAACCAGCCTTTTAAGAGTTCACCAGCTCCACACGAGGAGACAGAACATACATTTGTTCTCTTTTCCTTCCAGAAAAAAACCCACGTACATTTCCTCCCTTTGCTGATAGTGATGAAAAGGGAAAGGATTATCAGGAAAGTGCCCAGCTTGGACCCTGCTATCAAACAGCTGAGAAGGCTGGGGAAGATGGAGAGACTGCAACAGGAGGAGAAAGAGAGACAAATCCCTGTGGGAGCTGCAGAGATCTCATTTGCTTAAGGGGGCACCTCCAGCTGCTGGCACAAAGCTCTCCTTTGTTGCATATCTGTGGCCCCTATCACCTCCTCCAAGGGTAGGAAACCCTGGCAGCAGGGAGGAAGCTGGTGAGACAGAGGCATTTTGCACCCCAGCACAGCCATGAAACACTGGAGGGTGTGCCTGGGTGTTAGCAAGCACCAAAGACCCCCTTGTTCCCAGGGTCTCCTCAGGCAGGGAGACCCCAGCACTGTCCAGGCAGCTGGATGACCAGCACCCTGATTCCTGCAAACCCTGCTAAGCAACCCCTGGGGTGAAAAAATGAGTGGTTTGGGTTGTGGAGCTTCTACAGCAACCCAGAAACACACCAACAGCCTGAGGTCCAGCTCCACCTGGTGTGATTCTGCAGTTGCCCTGGATTTACTCATGAATATGAAGAGCCCCCCTTGGGTGCAATGGATCTAACATTGCATTTAGAAGCACTTTCATTCC
>NW_009953098.1:192209-206180 GCF_000747805.2 Chaetura pelagica | reverse complement strand
CTTCCTGCTGGTAAATGTGCCTGGTGATAAATCTATGATGCAAATGAACACCACAGCACTTCTGGAAGGAAAAGAGACTTTTGTGTACTGCATACAAGATGTACTGGGGATGTATTTATATCAGCTCCAGCAGTGTTCATTAAAATAGACAGTAATTGCAGAACTTTTAAAGCAGGGAGATAACAGAATGCAGCAACAAACAGAATATGAAAATGTAGCAATTGCCACCCAGCAACTAGCTTTCATGCCAGGTTTTATCTTCTAATTCAAGCTGCTGATCACATCTTTCTGTGTGTGGTTGTCTTTGCTTGAAAATAGGCTACGTGGTAAAGACCATGTGTATTTAGAGAAGTGCCTTTTGGTATCCATCTCAAATTACCAGCTAGTAATCTCTGCTGAGATGCTCTTACCAGGGCCCAGCCAGGAAAAAAAATACTCAAAATGTTGGGAATGGAGGACTAAGGGGTATCTTGGTGGGCTAGGCAGGATTTCTCCAGGCAGCCATGCAGGGCCTGGGCAGAGTTTTCACTCTCTCTGAGCCATCCTGCCCCAGGCTGTTAGAAACAAGGTCTGTACAGACCACACTGCACACACCTGCTGGCCACACTTCCCTCCTTTAACTAGCTTCCCATCTTCTCCTTTGTCCTTGATCCATCCCCATGTGTACTGTGAGGACCTTGACCTCTTCAGCTGCTGTGCAGCAGCTCCTCAGTCCTGGTTAGAGTGCAGCTCCTCCTGTGGCATAGTGCTTGGGGTGTCTTGACAAGGGCAAAACAAAGCTCATAGCACAAAAGCAGCAGGATTGCTGCCCACCTTGGACTTGTCAGGCCCATGCTCCACCAGCCCAGCTGCTCCCATGGAGGGTTTTACTGTGCTGCAGCTGTCAGAGCCCAACTCCATTCTGGATCCATGTGCAGAAAACCCTTGCAGAAGCCTTCAGTCCAGCACTTGCTCCATCTAACTTGAAATCTTTGGTATAGTTGCCTGTTGGCCAAGTTCTAGCTGGGTAATTTCCTGCTCATCTGTGCTGCTGAGGACTTTGGCCACATCTAGGCCAGGGGCAGACACTGTTACCCCTGCTCTTGGTGTCCTGCTCGTTTTGCTTAGCATCACACGTGGGTAACTTCCAACCACCACAGAAAGCTGGAGGGAGGTAGAGCTGACAAAGGCCCTGGATCTGCTAAAAAACAGCTCACAGTCATTCATGCTTCCCAAAGATGTTTTTGTGAGACAGAACCAAAACAGGGAATTCAAATATTAAGACAAATCATTTTGGTGGCAAAGATGGACAAATTACATTTTCATTTGTTCAGATGAACCCTGTCTAGCTCTTGAAGAGAACCAGGAATGTTTTCATGAAAATCCTGTTTCATCCAGAAGCTCTCTTGGCTGGGAACAAAGGAAGCAAATATTTTATAGGGATTATTTATTACATACCAGTGTCCTGACAAGATAGGGGATATCCAGTCTTTTTTTTTCAGATTCTTTTGCAGACATTAAATCAAGTCCTAGAATCATTCAACAATTTATGGCCTCCTTTCCACATCATATCAGTCTCTGCAGGTGCCATTATAACAGAACTCCCTGGCAACAGCTGCTATTGTCTGTGTCCATCTGTCCTCTCCTTTCCAACAGCCACTGGGACCTGCAAGCTGTAATTCTGGATGTGGTGATGGAAAATCTTTAAAGGTTTGCAAAGAATATTTGGCAAATTACAGAAGCTAATGTGACTTGTATGTCAGGATCAGACAGGCTCAGAGAGGCCCTGCTCAGTGGTGCTGTATCTTTTTGCAGCAGCAATTAAATTTCCTCCTGCCCAATCTTGGATGAACATCTTGGGTGTCACAAAAATGACCAAAGATCCTGTCCCCAGCTCTGTAAGCTTTGCATTTTATACAATTCAGCCCTAAATGTGTGCTGCTGAGTGCTGGCTGGCCCTTTGGCCAGGCTGCTGCATTGCCCCCCTGCAGCAAGGGACTCCCTTGGAGCAGGGATGGGGGGCACCAGGGAGGGTGGGCTGTGGGGCCAAGGAAAGTGGCTCATCTACTATCCACCACTTCTCTGGGTCTGGGTGACACGTCACATTTACAGCACCACAGCCACCTGTCCCCGTGCCTGCTGCTCCTCAGGGTTGCTTGGTGCCATACACTGATGGAGGAGCAGCACATTCAACTCCTTTGTCTAAAGGCAAATTAGGCCCTTCACCTTGCCAGCAGCAGATCATGGAATGCTGAAGGCTGGAAGGGACCTTATAAAGATCATCAGGTTCCAACCTCCCTGCTATCAGCAGGGACACCTCCCACCAGCCCAGGCTGCACAAGCCTCATCCAACCTGCCCTTCAACACTTCCAGGGAGGGGCATCAACAACCTCCCTGGGCAACCTATTCTAGCACCTTCCTACCTTAATGGTAAAGAATTTCTTCCTGATGTCTAACCTAAATCACTCCTCTTTCAGTGTAAAACCATTACCCCTTGTCCTGTCACTGCTCTCTCTGGTGGAAAAGCCCCTCCCCAGCTCCCAGCTTTCCTGGAGCCCCTTCAGGCACTGGAAGGTGCTCTAAGGTCTCCCTGGAGCCTTCTCTTCTCCAGGCTGAACACCCCAACTCTCTCAGCCTGTCTTCATAACAGAGCTTCTCCAGCTCGTGGATCATCTTTGTGGCCCTTCTCTGGACCCTCTCCAACTGCTCCATGTCTTTCCTGTGCTGAGGACTCCAGAGCTGGACACAGCACTCCAGGTGGGGTCTCGCCAGAGCAGAGCAGAGGGGCTAAATCACCTCCTTGGCCCTGCTGGCCTTTGGTGCAGCCCAGGATGTGGTTGGTTATGCAACTACAAAGAGAAGAAAGTAAAAGGGGATATGAAGAACATGTTTTGGGCCAAATACTTTAATTTTAAACTGGGTTTTGCTCTGCATTCCTTTATGACCTGCAAAAGCCCTGATGACTCTCTGCTTTTCTAGTAGCACTTAGATTTTTCAAAGGCATTAAAATAGATCTGACCATAAGGCCAGATAATAACAACTTTGCATGTGTCAAGGTTTCAGGACTAGATTCAATTTTTGTATGTTTTGAAGCTATATGTAAAAAAAATGTTTCTGAATATCAACTAGTCAATAAATTATCTACGGTTCAGACTTGCTGTGTCAGATTAATAATGTTTACTAAGCAATAGAAACAACTGATAAGTTTTTTCTTTCCCCCTCACTATTTTTTCAAACTCAGCATTCCCAGAAACTGCTGGTTGCTTTTTGAAACAACTGACAAAGTAAAACCCACACAATGCAAGAGAACCAAAATATAGTTCCATGTGTTATTTTGCGCAATTTGCTAAATCCAATTACCCCATCAATAAATTTCTACTCCCTACCCTAAAAAAACACAACAAACTCAGCCCTTTGTGTTGTTCACTTGCATTTTTTCTAAGAGGGAGACCATCTAGAAGCTGCTTGTGCACAATGTTACCCTTTTCCTGACTTTCTGTTGCCTTTGCACTGACCGGTTTAACAAGTGTGTGTTAAATGTTATCATAAGAGCTGAATTGCAAAGTGGTGAAATCATCTGAAAGTGCAACAGGCCTAAGAGGCACAGCACAGTTCACGTCCATTAGATCAAGCTCAGTCACAACTATTCCTTTGCTATTTGCCAAGAAAATCTGTTGTTTTCCAGCAAACACAGAGACAGAAAGCTGAAAGCAAAGGGCATTTTTCATCATTAGCTCCTGTCCCTGTTGTTGCACGTTCCCTGTTCCACCCAGACAATACAGAGCCCAAACTCTATGTAAAAACAAATGGGATGAAAAGATTTTTCAGGCTTTTAAAGAACAAATACCCATTAAGGCTGAAGACCCTCTCTGCCTCTGCAGAAGTCCAGGGCCATGGGGAAAGCAAGAGGGATGCACTGGATGCTGCAGGGCTTGGGTGAACAGTCCCCACAATCCCTTCACTCTTTTGGCTCAGGTCAGCAGCCAGCTCTGCTGCCAGGTCACATCCTCCTCACAAGTGCAATCCATGTGCTGGAAGGACATGGAAGCCCTCTGTGTGCAGCCAAATAGTCTCTCATCCCTTTTCAGATCATTTCCTATTTTCTGCTGCCACTGTGTGCTGCAGTGGCAAGTGCACTCATTCATTCATGTTACCCTGATCAACGTCAGCAGATTTGAGAAAGCAAATCTGTTTCTGCTCTGCCAAAGCCAACCCATGCATGTCTGTGTTTTCCTTCCAACACAGAAGTGTGGTTTGCTGGGATTTACCAACAATTACTGAGCAGGGGTTCAGTCCCCATTCTGATTCTATTTTTGGATCTAGAATTTGATGGTAATTTTTGGTCAGCTTTGAATGTCTGTCTGATTTTAGCTAAGAAATTTCTGGTGTTGCCTATTAGAAGCAAACCATTTCTTTCTCATTACTACCCCCCAGCCCAGTACGTGTTTTGCCAGTACTTGTAACATTTACTGTGTAGTTTTTGAGACCTATGGTGTGTGTCTAACAGTCTACACAAAACTGCCTTTTTATTCATATCTTGTTTTTTCCAGCTAACCAAGAATAAAAACTGCACCTCTAGATTGTGCCGCTCACCAACCAAGAGCCCTGCTCCTGCCCCCCCCCGCCAGCATGAACCAGAGCTGTTATCCCTGCAGTGAGAGCAAGAGATGGTCTCTCTACAGACACGTCCTAGAAATGATCATCAGCCCAACTCCTTGTGCCTTGCACCAGCCCAAACTGGATCAGAATCACACCCTCCCAATTCAATACCCAGACAAAGACATCTTCTGCTTTATTCTGTAATAAGATGTACCCAAGGGACTAATTAGGCACAGTTGGAACACTAATTGCTTGGCAGCCCTGTTTGCCTAGAATTACCTTGTTCCAAGCAGTTGTGTGAGTTTGTTTCATCTAGTCAATGGGAGGCAGCTGGGAAACAACCAGCTCTGCCAGGAGTGAACCATCCCAGTCCCTGTATCACCTGGAGCTGAAAATAGTGCACAAGCTGCAGGGCTCTGTGTCACCTTGACCCTGAGGCAATGCACCTCTCTTGGCTTGCAAGTGGCATCTGGGACTCCTGGAGCTACAGCTTATGGTGTGGGAGCCACCAGGCAGAGCTCAGTCCTTGGATTTTTGCTGTCAGTCTTTCCTTTCCACAAGGAAGATGACATCTAATCCATCAGGAGGTGCTCAGTGCCCCTCAGAGCCCCACAGGCTGCAGTTACATGAATAGTTAGGCCTGAAAGAGGGAAACGTGGCAGGAACCAGAGGGAAACTGCGTGAGTGGAGATGCACAATATTTCATGCATCGTTAGGGTGGAAGCTTTGTTTAAAGCTGGTGAGTCTTCCTCTAAGCAGAAAGGCTGGGAAGGTTGAAATGTCAAATTCCTGTGGGAGAGCAGCTCTGACTTCCCTAACTCTGCCCTGTTTCTGTGCACACTGCAGTGCAGTCTCCGACCACCACACCAGGCTCTGGTTTCCCAGCACACGTGGATCAACATGCTTGAGGTTTTCAGGAGGCAGAACCGTTTGAGCTTGCTGCTCTGCCTCATGATCCACACAGAACAAAGCAGGCTCAGTGTAGTTCTCCAGAGTCATGGTTTGGGCCTAAACCAACCACAAAGAACCAGCCACATGGCTGCTCACTCACCCACCCCCCACACACACACTGTGGGATGGGGAGGACAAAAGCCAACTAGAAACTCGTGGGTCAAGACAAGGACAAGGAGGGATCACTCACCATTTATGGTCACGGGCAAAACAGACTCGACTTGGGGATTTTTTCCCATTTCTCACTGATCAAATGCACACAGGACACAGCCAAAACAAAGTGCAGTGCTTCAATACTTCACCCCACCCCTCCCTTCTTCCCCAACCCAAGTTACTTTGCTCCCAGCTTCTCTCCCTCCTTTCCCCCAGGTGCACAGGGATGGGGTTTAGAGTCCATAGTTCAGTATTTCCTGCTGCTCCTTCCTCCTCAAGAAGGATTCCACACAGTCTTCCCATTTCCCCACAGGATCCATCTCATGGGACTCCCACAAGGTGCAGTCCTCAGGAGCTGCTCCAGTGCAGCCTTCCCAGAGTCATAGGCTGCTTTGGGAACAGTCACCTCCCTTGGCACAGGGTCCTCCATGGCTGCAGCTCCACACCAGCCCCTCCAAGCAATGCTCTGCCATGTTTCCCCTCCATGGGGCACAGCTGCCATCCATGGGCTGCAGGGGAACTTCTGCTCAGGCACCATCTTCCCCACAAGCCTCAGGATCTCTGCTCTGACACTGCTCCCACCAGCTCAGCTCCTCTACCTGGCACTCTGCTCTCAGGTCTTACATCAGTTCTTTCACATGTGAATCAAATGTCTTTACAATGGCTTGGCCTTGGCTGGTTTGGAGCTGGGGGAGCTTTTCAGCTCCTAATGGGAGCCACCCCCGGGGCCCTTCCCCTGCTACCAAAACCCCACCAAACCAGCACATCCAGACAACACGTTCCTTCTGAAGTCTGTGTCCTTATTAAGGACAACTGCACATCAAACCCAGGCAACTAATCACTTGGGATTAGACAGTCTGCTCCTTTCTCCCGTGCCACTCACTTCTGAGCAAGACCAAGTAAATGCCATTGCTTTGATTCCAGACCAGCAGCCCTTCCAGGGATGCATCTCCATCTATGTACAGTCTCTTGAAGATTTTGGCCATGCCATGTGCATCCTTATTAAATGCATGGTCTTAAATGCTGTATTAATTACACATCATTTTTTTGCTGCTGCAAAGTACAGGATAATTTTGAACTGACACATTTTACAGAAGCTGAGTAGGAAAGTGTTAATCTCCTGTGGCAAATACTCCTAACCTGAGAAGTATGCAAACATCCTCATGAATTCTCCATTACAATAGTTTGAGGGACTTCAATGATCAGAACTGAGTTGCTCAGAATATTTCCTTCAGAGTAACCAATGTGTCTCACAGCAACATCAGTGTCTTGAGCTTCCTGACCCTCCTGCTCCTCCAAGACCTACATCTGCTATCCAGCAATACTCACAGTTACCTGGTGGAGAAAGATACACCAGGCCAGGCCTTGGAAGCCAAGACCTGGAATTGAACTGATTTAAGAAATTCAGGAGAATAAATTACAAAGCCCAGAGGTTCTATGTTAAACTGCATCAGGGCCAGCTAAAGCTGGTTTATAAAACCCACTACCAATCTCCCAATATACGACGATTCTTAGGTGGATTTGTCCCATTTCTTGGACAAACAGTGATTAATTTGATGTAGTCCAAATATTGATCCAGAAAATGACTTGCTTCTATTGAGTAAACACAAACATGTTTTGCTAGAAGGCCATGACTGAAATATCCTGTTACTTCTCTTACAAAACCCTTTTTCCCAGTCTTGGCTGGCACTTGCTTTCAAAAAGGAAGCTAAAGTAATTATTTTAAACAATAGACTTGCTAAACATCATCTTAGCCTAGGAGCTGGAGATTCAAATTTTGTTCCTGAACTTTCTTGCCAAGCCAGGCTCATGGTTCTTTGAAAAAACTGCCACTTCCATGTTTTTGTTTGTTTTTTTTCCACTTTTAATGTGAAATCCTTCCATTTATCTGTACAGGAAAATACAAGTTTCTCCTTGGTTGGTAAAAGTCTCTTTTCTGTGGGTAATGGTAATTTTAAACTCTGCCATCAGGAAAGATCATCAGTGGTGTAAAGCACTGCTCAAGCCAAGCTCTTGCTGAACAGAGGAGCTCTGAGGTGATGTGACACTTTCCTCTCCAGGAAGCTATGCAGCCGGACCCACAATGAGCTGCCCTTTGTAGCAATTCCCAGCCTTCTGTCTGCAGCTCTCAAGGGCTCACCAGCCAGCAAGGGCATTTCTGCTCACTTTGCTGCTGACAAACCAGACTCTGTTGTCCCAGGTAACATCCCTTGTGCCACCACATCAAATACATGAAAATAGCTTCATTGAGGTTAAAACCCTAATTGCTAGGGTAGAAGCCTTGCTGAGGAGCACATAAGTCAGGCTTCCTCCTGTGGATGGGAAGGTGGTGGCAGGTAGACCTTGTCTTATGGGCAGGAGTGGGGGTAAGGGCAGAGCTGCAGACAAGGCCAGCTTAGCTGGCACCTGGGCTCTCAGAGCAGTGTCACCAGTTAAAGATACACAGCTTTGCTCTGGAAGTAGTTTTAAGGTATTTCAAAGGCCAAGCCAGGTCTCCAGCACCTATTCCTCATGTTTTGTTTGTTTTCATACGTAGGAGATTTCTCAGAGAACAGAACAGTTTCATTAAAGAGCTGTTAATGAAAACTTTCAGCCATAACATCCCAAAGCAGCAGGAGATGCTGGGATGGTAAATAATAAATGTTTTCATAAAAGTCAGCTATAAGTTGTGCTCTTCCTCTGTCATTGTCTGCAGCTGCCAGACCTCATCTACAAGGTCTTTTAAGTAGTGGGCTTCTGTGATACTTTGCTGTTTGGCAGGATCTGTAAACAGAGACAAAAGCCTAAGATGTGCCCAGGCTATCACAGTCCCAACAGCACGTCCTCACAGGGGCTGTGTGCCTGGGACTGCAGGGGTGACACCAGCTTCCACAGGAGCTTAACAAATAACATCAAAGAAGACAATAACACGATAGCAGAGCTACCCACAGAAACTGGAAACACACACATCTTTTCCCCAAGATGACCAGACAACAACACAGAGCTGCACTTGAGTCCTTTTCCTGATGATTTTCAACAAGTTGGGATTTTTTAGCCCAGATTCAGGATGGATCACAAACCATCTCTATGCACATACCTTTTTCCTCCTGCACAGAGACAAAAAACTGCAGCTCCACTCCTTAGCATCCTGCTGTTCTGCCCTGAGAGAGCTCCACAAGCACCTACAGCCACACTGCTGACCTGGGAAGAAGCAGAGAACTAGGGGAGAAATTAGCCAAGGAGAACAGCTGGTGGCCTGTTCTGCTTTATAATGAGGTGCCAGGGTTGCAAACGAGGTGCAGGTTTTGTAAATTGAGAGCCTCTAGTAATAACCAGCTCTTTGTAACTACTCCTGCTTTGTCCTTGTAACAAGTAGCTGAGTGGGAAGCTCAGCTAAGGGCTGTTAAGCTCTGGAGTTTTCTCCCATCTGGACCCAGAGCTAACTGGGGGAGGCTGAGGAGCTGCTGAAGAGCAGAGACTCTGTGCTGCACTTCATGTGAAGAGCATGGTGGGTAGGTCAGAAATGTTCTTGCAGATCTCTGTGTTGCCTTGGCTCTGATGCAAAGCACCTCTCCTGGCTTACAAATGGCATCTGGGAGGGGCTCAGCTCTATATAGAAGATAAAAGAGCAGCTTTCAAGGAGGAAATGTACAAATGAAAGCTGTAACTGGATTAGACTCTGAGTTAACTTGTCTTCAGATTATTTATGTCCCATGTGCTTAGCCTTGATCATACTCATTACAGCAAGTACAGCCCAGGTTTATTTAAACTTGGAGCCAGGGCAGCTGAACAGCAGCTTTTGGGGCAGTGGGGTCTTATGGCTGGGGTGACCAGGTTGGTAGGGAGGTGTCAGGAGAGTGACTGGCTTTGGCCTTTCTTCTGAATCACACATGCTATTTCAGGATCATCACAGAACAACAAAAATACACAAAGAATGGAATCACACTTCTGCTTTTGTAATTTTGTTTGTTTGTTTTTAATGCCTCCTTGCCTCACGTTTTCCTGCCTCTTCATGTCTCTACCTTGTTGTAAGTGAAAGATTCACAGGGACACTCTGAGCACTGTTGCTTCTGCCTGATGCTGTCACCCAGAAAACAGATGGGGTAATGCTCTGATTTGCAGGTGTACAACACACCAGGCTCAGCCACAGAGCAGATACTTGCCCCTTTTTCCTCCTAGGCAGCTGCTGGGTGCCCTCATGGGCATCTCTGTGGACAAAGACCATGGCAAAGCAGCTGATCTGGTTTGGAGCCTGTCCTTAGGGTTGCCCTAAGCCACAATGGGAAGACAACGGGTGTGTTTGACCCATCCTGAGTAAGGTTGACTCCCATTTGGGGAGTTGCAAGAGTACATGGGTACATGTCTTTTATTCATCCACTCCAATGTGAATGCTTGGGTGTATCTTTCAGCTCCTGGAGGTCCTGCTGAGCTGCAGCAGGTCACTGTGTGTCCTCTTAGCCCTCAGCAAACTAAGCTAAAACTCATGATGGTGCTTTGCCTGCCTGCTGATCCTTGAACGTACATAACTTGCTACTGAATCATTTCATGGCTGCATTGCCACAATCAGCACTTTGGTTTCTGTTTGTTTAGGAGCCTGTTGGGAGGTCAGCAAGCACTGCAGTGTGCTCCCCACCTCCCAGGGTAAACTCCTTACCCACTGCTTTAAATAAAGTGACATTTAGATGGAGAAGCTCATTTCTTTTCGCCGGGAAGCAGTTTGCACAGTAAACAAAGAGGAGAGAGAACAGATTCAGACCTCATTTATGTGAAGACATGGAAACTATAGATTGCTGTTCTGCTGCCTCAGTACTTGAAATGACAGACTGGGAGGGATTTTTTTTACATAACAGATTCAAACATCGGCTCCTAAGTCCATATTTAGACACTTGCTCAAGTTTTTAGAGTACCAAATACCCAGAGTCTCCCACTGAGGTCAGACAGGATGTTTCTGGGGTGAAGAAAGGACCAAGATGCTCAGTCTTTTTTTATAAACAGCCTAACTATAGAAGTGGATTCTAACTTTTGCCTTGTTAATTTTTGTAGTTATAGGCTGGAAGCAGCTTCCCCTTCCAAGCTGACCTTGGAAAATGTGTTAGGAGTATTTTCTGCTTTCCATATCAGGAAATGTTATTTGCATCTTAGACTCCTTATTTTCCTTTTTAAAAAGAAAAAAAAAAAAAAGAACCTAATAATGTAGCAAGAAACTGCAAGCAAAGAACTTTATTTTGTATTTTAAAACAAAAAAATAAGGTTTTCTGTATCTGAACCTTCTGTTTCACAATGGAGACACTTCAGTCCAGTGTCCAGCTAGTTCTGTGTTTAACTGTTACAATTTGGTTGGTGTAAGTCTGAAATGCATAACAGGATCTTTGTGCCTTTGCCATCACACATGCCAGACTGTAAATGTTAAAACTCTTCTGCATTTTTGCAGGAATAGTCCCTCAGTCCTCAGAGAGGTACCTTGGGGATCAGTCAGAGCAGTGGAAAGAAGCTGGCAGGCAGAGAGGCCAGAGCCATGCCTGGTGCTTGGAGCCTGAACTGCCACATCAGCCTCACACGCAATAGCAGATCCTGGAGGAAAAGCTGATGCTGTGGAGGAGGAGCAGCAGTGACAGGAGTGTCTTGCTGAGCCCGAGGCTCAGGGTGGTGGGTCGGAGGGATGCCCATGGCTGTGACAGACAGCTGCATATACCTGGAGCCACATCCAGACCAATGAGATGAGCCACCTTCAGGTAGAGGAGCACATGGAATCACAGCCAACACTGCCTGGTACTGACCTGATGAGGTATACCCAAGTGGGAAGGAGGGATAAGCCACCAGGAGCTCCCTGTGCCACAACCCAACCCAGATGCTCCAGGAGTTCCTGTGCCCTTCATAGAATCATAGAATGGTTTGGGTTGGAAGGGACCTTAAAGATTATCTAGTTCCAACCCTCTTGCATGGGCAGGGACACATAGTAGACCAGGTTGCTCAGAGCCCCATCCAACCCACACGCAATAGCAGATCCTGGAGGAAAAGCTGATGCTGTGGAGGAGGAGCAGCAGTGACAGGAGTGTCTTGCTGAGCCCGAGGCTCAGGGTGGTGGGTCGGAGGGATGCCCATGGCTGTGACAGACAGCTGCATATACCTGGAGCCACATCCAGACCAATGAGATGAGCCACCTTCAGGTAGAGGAGCACATGGAATCACAGCCAACACTGCCTGGTACTGACCTGATGAGGTATACCCAAGTGGGAAGGAGGGATAAGCCACCAGGAGCTCCCTGTGCCACAACCCAACCCAGATGCTCCAGGAGTTCCTGTGCCCTTCATAGAATCATAGAATGGTTTGGGTTGGAAGGGACCTTAAAGATTATCTAGTTCCAACCCTCTTGCATGGGCAGGGACACATAGTAGACCAGGTTGCTCAGAGCCCCATCCAACCTGGCCTTGAACATTTCCAGGGATGGGGCTTCTGTGGGTGCTGGGCTAAAGTGAGACTGGGCACTCTGGCCACCTCCTCCTGGTCCCACAGATGCTACAGCAAGGCCTGAGCTGGTTCCAAGACCAACCAAATGGCAGCTTGATGTATATTTTCTCTATAATACCAACACCCCACGTGCTTCTTCAGGGGGTATTATAGCTACCACATGAAGCCAATATAAATCCCAGTTCTAAAGAGCTGGATTCAACAAGGAATAATCATATTAGCAAGATCTAAGATAGCCACCAAGTGTTCATCTCAGCCAATTAATTCCTGGCCTGTGCTGTGTCTTTGCTGAGATAGAGCAGATCCAGCAAAGGATGTCACCACAAACTAGTATGTTTTAGCAGAGAGATTTTCCAGAGAATGTGAGTTGGAAAAGAAGCTCAGAGCTATATAGCAAAAAACACAGTTCAACATGACTTGGAGTTGCTTTATCATTTTGCAATAGGATGTGAACAGTTTTTCTCCTGCTTGTATAATTTAATCCCAGAATTGCAGTGTCACTGTCACTCAGCTTTGGGGCTCCAGGTCCCAGGGACTGTGAATCTGAAGAAAAATTCATCTGATGCAGCTGTGTTGGAAAGGCTGTTGGAATAAACACTCTCTAGTCTTCTATGACTTTCTCTAACCCCAAATTGAGTCCAGAGTCATTGCAAAAGTTCTGATGAACACTGTGAGTTGTTCCTGCTTTCAGACTTGGCTCATTTTACATAGTTACTACCTGCACAGGCTCCTACCATCAACCTATCTGTGAGAGCCTTGCTCCTGAGAAGTCCTTGCTCACAGTATTTAGAGAAATATCTGGTATCAATGCTGCAGAATCCTTATCAGCTCAGGAGTTCTCCCTTGCTCTATGAGGCGTGTGAAGAAAAGTCTCACTAACATTAATCATAAGAACTTATAGAAGTCTTATTGCTATTAAAAGGAGGATGGTGAATGGAAGAGAATTCCCTGCTTTCTTCTCCTGGCTAAAGACACAGCCCAGCTCCATGCTCTCATGCTGAAGGTATGATTATTAATTACTAGATTGCAAGTAATTTTTGTGGCTCTCCCTTGAACGTGTTCCAAGCATTGGGAGGTGCTGGATTTTGTTTGCCTATTTTTCTCCCCTTCCTCTCTCCCAGCTTTGCAGACCAAACTTCTGCTTCTTAGGCACAACTGAGTATCCTGTGTGGATCTCAAGTTCAAGTTGCCACGACTTACTTTGTGTGAGCAAAGCTGTCTGAGCACAAGCAGAGTCACTCGTGCACTAGCAGGGAGCCGTGTTGTTTCCTAAGGAGTTTCCACTGCAAAAGGGGAACAGCATTTTAAAGCAGGACCCGAGGCTGGCAGTGAGGTTTCAAGCTGTGCCAGCACAAGGTCTGGGTTTGCAGCAGTCTAGACAGCAGCAGCCACATCTTGTGAGGCTGCCTGGAAAGCACTGTGCCCTCAAACCAGAGCAAGCCACCAGCAGTCAACAATTTGACTGGTTTTTTGTCTCATTACCCAAGGAAATAGTTCAGAACAATGACATTTACCCAGGTCTAACAAATCACCTGCTCTGAGGGCCATTTGTCAGCTCCTCTCTAATTTGCCTACTTTCCTAATCACCTGTCCTCAATTATGCATGTGCTAGAGCTGGTCAGGCAGCTGTGAAACATCAGGGATGGGGTTAGCTCAGCTGCTCCAGTGACAGCCCCGTGGGACTGGTGGCAATGGGGCAGGGAGTGACTGCCCCAGGCTGAATGAGGCTGATGACTCCATGTCCTCTGTCATTTCATTCCTGGATTTCAGGAATTAGAAATGCTGATTGAGCTCTTTGTTAGTCTCCTTGGATTGCTGTTTTGCATTCCTGCCTAGTATAGG
>NW_009953098.1:191387-192090 GCF_000747805.2 Chaetura pelagica | reverse complement strand
TAGGCAGAGGGAGAAGGTGAACTGAAGAGGAGACAGTTCTGATCATTTCCAACAGTCCATGCTCTTGAGGAAACATGAAATTACTCAAGGTAAGTTTTCAGGAAAAGGGCTCCACTGAGACAGAAAGAAATCTTTGCTACTTGACAACGTATTTTAAAGCTTTTCAGTTCACTAGCAAGATGATGGCTACACTGGCATCTGCAGGATTAGTTAATACAGATCTTCTATCACTCTGAAATCTCATTTCACTTTTTAGCAAAAAATCCACAGAAATGACTTGCAGTGGTAATATGGTACCTCCTCTAGAGTTTTTCTCCAGCAGCTCATTTCTGAGGGATACTTCAGCTTGTTTTGGGGATGAATCCCAGCACGGTAACATTCATTCCTTTGTACTCTCAAGATGAGGGAACTTCAGGCCCTCAGCATCCCAATTTCAACCCTAGTCAGACTGATTCATGGAGTACACAAAAAGAGGAGATTTTTTTCTTCAGACAAAGTCAATGTGGAAGCAAGAAACCAGAGTGTGCAGCAGTGGGCAGAGCTGTGAGCAACTGTAAATTCAAAGCTCACATTTATCTTGCTGCAGAACAGAGTCACACAACAATGATTTTCTCCCCACTTGCAGATGTTAAGATGAGCTATGCCTGTGAAAACTTCATGCTCAAGCCTGACCCTGAATTTGTGGATAAAATGTAATGTTCAG
>NW_009953098.1:178977-191310 GCF_000747805.2 Chaetura pelagica | reverse complement strand
GCAGCAAAACAGAATTAGGAAGGCAGGAAGCCTGTCTGCAGTGCATGCAGGCAATGGTGAGCAGTCCCTTGCAGCTCCTTCTCTCTCTCTGCCCTGAACTTCTTTGCTATGGAAAAGGAGGAAAGTGTGCAAAGATATAAAAGTCCTTCTGCAAGGTAACAAACAGTGTGGTTACCAAGACAAAGTTTGTATTGCAAAGAGCCCTTCTCATCATGCATCTTTTTTTCCACCAGCATAACACAGCTTGTTCTCAGACTATCACAGAAGCATCCTTGGTGGGTTGTAGCTGTTTCCAACTGATAAAGGTGGGTCTAGCAGCCTCTGCATGCTGTATTGTTTATCTCCTGCTACCCTCCTTGGTGAGAAATGCTCTTCCTAGAACACTGTATTCCAGCAACCAAGACTTCTAGCATCTCCATAAAAGAAATAGCTGGGTGGTGTTGTGCTATATACTGGAAATGTTTCTCTGGTGCTGCTTCATTGCCTCAAGCTAAGTTTTTGTTTTTTTCTTTTACAGCAGATGAATACTTATATTTTTACAGTACAAGGGCCTCCAGACCTGATGACATGGTTCAATTTTGTGCACAACCAGCACCGAGTGTCATCTTAAAAATAAGATGTCAGAGTGACACTTGGAGAAAATCCAGTTGATTTGGTAACAGATTAGGACTGTCTAAACCTGTGGTTCTGGCTACCCAGAACTACTATGAATATTTCCCAATGAGTCTTGGAAGTTTGGGATTTTCATTCAGCTCAGATCTCCCCTACAGCATCAGCTGAGGATGTCTGAGCAATTGGCCTGACCTAATGCTGCAAAATGTTCATGTGAGTTGATATGTTCAAGTGCATCACCTTGTCCTGTCCCATTTGTGCAAACATTTGTGCACACAGGGCTCTGCTAGCATTGCTGCTCTGACAAATCAGGGCACTTGTGAGACAGCAGGGACCATGGTTATTAGATGCCTGTCAGTACAAATGGGGTTAGACTGCTCCATGTTCATCCCATGCCCAGCTGCTCCCTTCTCTTCCCTCCCAGAGACAGCCCAGGCCAAGCAAACAGCAGCTCAGAAACAACTCACCATCTCAAGTATGCACAGGCTTTTTACTGAGCAGTTACTGACAACAAATACATCAATAAAAAAGTACAGGTTCATTTGTGGGTAACTCACTGGCAGAGAAAAGCTGGCCTTATGTGGCCTGGGAAATTGTTTGCAATGAATAATTCAACCAGTCAGAGTGCATTTGATAATAAAAGACGATGGAAAAGGAGAGATGCTAGAGGCAGCAATGTGTTGTCAAGCCAAGATGAAAATGAAAGCAAGAAGTAGGGCACTTTTCTGCCTTCCCTCTCTCCCCTGCATTAATACCCAAGAAAGTTTAGACCCTTTGAAAGCTGAAGAGCTTTGCACTCCAGCAGGAAACTCCAGAAATAAAAGAGAGGTCACCGTGTCATACGTTCCTTCCTTGAAATTCTGGAGCAGGCACAAATACATCACTTCTATTACTGCCCTTTTCCACTGAGGTGGTGCCCAAAGGCTCCAGTGGGGCTGGCTCTTGCTGCATGAGGGGCTGAGAGGCATCTCCCCCCAGAGCTGCTGAGAGTGGCAAACACAAGGGCTGTGAGCACCAGCAACTGGTGAGCCCTGACCTCTCTGCAGCTGCCAAGTTCCAGGCCAGAAGCAGGATTATGCAAACACTAACTGATTTCAAGCATGCTCCAGAGAAATTTAGGAGCAGCTGGTGATTAAGAGGATGGAATTACCACAACAGGTTTCTTACTGCCCTGTGTGACATTAGCAGCCAGATGCAGAATGCTGCCCACCAGCTGAAATAAGCCAAGGCTGTCGTTAGCATCAGGGATGCTGCAGGTCTTTGAACCAGTGCTGGTCAAGGTGTTGCCTCCTCTTGGAAATGAATATTAGCAAAATCAGCTGGATGTCTGCAGGGTAGCCTGGCTGGCCTGTGAAGAAAGCAGAGTGGAAAACTGTCAGTTTTACAGAAAACCTTCCAGACTTTTCCCTCTTCTCGACTTTCTCTTGAGCTGTAATATTTAGGAAAATCAGACAATTGAGAGGACATTTCAGATAAGTCAGAAGGGAAATTTATGTGCGCCTGCTACATCTCAGTCTCAAAAGATGCAAAGAACAATCTTTCTGAATTCAACATTCTGCTTTGTCACCTGCCTCGTGACAATGTTCTTCCACTGTCATGGCTTGTGGTGCTGAGGGTGGTGGCAGCCAGACTGCAGGGAATATCAGGACTATGTAACTGAGGAATGCTGATCTTTTCATCACTCTTTGGACTGTATGTGTTGAGAAGGAGGATTTTGCTACACAATTCTTGGCAACAAGGAGTGTGAGACGGGGCAGACCTTGGTGTGGGACAGGAGTTCATGCAGAGATCTCTCTGTAACTGATGTAGAGGTGTTTCTCCCTAGCTGAGCCTCAGTTTTCTTATCTGTTCTTTGAGCACAAGGGGTATTAAGCTCATTGGGAAAGTGTTTGAGATCCCGTGATGAGAGGTTGTTATTAAAACATTTTAAATTCCTTCATGACCATTTTCAAACCCTGCTTTGCAACACAGTGCAAAAAAAATGTTTATTAATGCCTCTATCTTGGCTGCTCTGCCACAGCCCCGGGTGTTTCTACCCTCCCCCACGTGCACCAGTCTCCTTCTGTAACTCACCTCCACACTTTAGTCCCTGGGCCACTTAATCAGATGAGTGTCATAATTTTTCCTAGATGATCCTTGCTCCAGGGGCCACTACAACAAATTATTGCTTGGGAAAAGACCACTTCTCCTCCAGTTCTCATCCTGGCATCTGGCAATAGCTGGAACAATTCTCTTCTCCTCCCCTAGGGTAGAAACTCCTTCCCTATGTTTCTTACTGCCCATTCCCAAGTGCTGTGACCCCTCTCATGGCTGATGGTGTTTCAGCACGTGCAGTTTTAGCTGGGTGGTAATATTGACTGCTGAATCTTCTGGGCAGAGGATGTCTATGTCTGTCCAAGGAGTAATGCACTGTGTGCACAGTGGGGTGCATTAATCCTTTATTTTATGAGGACTGGCAGTGTTTGCTGACTTCCTCTCCTGAGGAGATGAGAGTGGAAGCACCGTGCCTCCTCACCAAAGCCAACCTCTGCCCGTTGCTGCTGTTCATTATTCACACACCAGAGACCAAGACTAACGGTGGTTATTATGTTCTTCCAGGGAAGGAGACAGAAATTGCATTAAACAGAGTGCAGTGAAGCAATTCAACAAGGAGCAGCTTTCCTCAAATGCATCTCAAACATCTTAGTGAACTGCTGGGATGCCTGAAACGCTCTGAAGGTACCGTAAGTATTTCTTTTCTTCCAGGAGCCAGTCTTTTTCCTCGCAGGGCATAAGGATTAAAAGCACTTAAAAGCAGCAAAAGGAGGCCAGTTCATTTGGTGACCAAACACAGGTTGCTGTTGTGAGAGCCAGAAATAACAAACTGCTTTTGAAACAGCACCGCAGTCAGAGGCGTGGAAAGGGACATCAGCCTTGCGTGCTACATGAGGCTGGCAATGTAACTGCCTCCAGGAGATGGGCAGCCCTACCCTGCCTCATGCCTCACAGGAGTCAGTGTCTCACCAGCCCCATTTGTGCCATCCCCCCTGACCTTGCCACCCAGGGCATGGCACCCAATCCCAAGGACTGGGTTGCTCAGTTCCCTCCACCCGTAGCATCCCATTTCCCCAGCTGCCTTTCCACGCTGCTGGTGCTCTTTGCAGACAGATGGGGGTCAAGGTGATTTGCTGGAGTAAGATTTCCAACTTCGTTGTGCTCTTGTTCTCAGTTAGAATTTATGTACCTGGCATGCTTGTTGCTTGGCCTCTGCTTTGTCTGTCACTATTAAAATTAAGGCACCTGTGAGGGTGACACAAAGAAGAGAGCATTCAGCATCTATTACACTGGGTAAGGAAGAAAGCTATGGCAGAACAGCACAGTCCCACCAGGCCTGCAAAATATCCTGTCCCTATTGCCTTTGAGACAGCCCAGTGAAGCAGACCCTTCCCAGAGCATCACAACTTACTGCCTCAAATTTGCAGAGGCCTGAGCCACTCGCCCAACCTAAGGCTGAGGGACAAGGCTGCTGTGAAGTGGGTGATTTGTGCCAGGAATCAGCAGGGACAGCACAGCACCCTGACCTGCAGCACGTCCTGCCAGCTGGATGGCACCAGCTCACTGCAGCAGCAGAGCCTGAGGAGCTGATGTCCCATGGGCAAGCCCATCACAGCCACAGGCCAGGACTGCCTGTAGGACAAGCACACCGTGTTTCTCTGCTCCTGACAACACTTCTGCTCTGCTATTTCCTTTAATTCACCCCAAGGCAACTTCCCAGCTGGAAGCAGGTCCCTCACACCCAGCCCTGCACATCATGCTCAGCACTGTTAGCACCTAGTGCTGCTCCTCCTTTTCCCCCCCCTGAACTTTCCTAGCTTTGTAGCCGATCAGATTTGAAAAGGCTGGTTTGGGCAGGGGTGCCCTCCTTCTCCTGGCACCCCAGGGCTGGGCAGGAGGGCTGCAGGAGGGCAGAGCACAGGGGTGGGAGATGTGCAGCACTGGAGTGCTCAGCAGCCGGGTGGAAAAAATGAGGAGCTGTGGGAAGCAATGATCTTTCAAGAACCACTGAGGAGCGTATAGTGAGACATTTAAAAGCAGCCCTGGCAGAAAAACAAAGAGAAACTCTGGGCGAACTAATCCAAAAGCAACAAAAGACATTTTCCTTTGCCCCTCCTTTCCATAACATCACCCTGCCCCGCTGGCTCCGCACCTTCCTCTGCCCCAAAAGTGCTCCGAAAGGAAAACAGCCCTGCCGGGGGGGCAGCAATCCGGAGATTTTTCTGTACTGCAATGCAAGAAGAAGAAGAAGGAGGAGGCCGAGGGGGGAGGGAAGGCATGAGACGGCTCAGAGCAGGGGGTTCGGCAGCAGGAGCAGCGCGGGGCTCCGGGCAGCTCCGGTGCCATCAGCGCTGCCCTGAAGGGACGATGGGGACAGCAGCAGTGGCTGCATGTGCAGCGAGGCAGCGAGACGGGGATGGATGGTCTTTCCTTCCTCCCCTGGGCCATTGAGGGCAGATCCCGAGGGCTGCTCGGAGCGGGGAGGGGGAGGCTGAGCAGCTCGGGTTACTCGGGTGGCTTCAGTCGCTCAGCTTAGTCACTTGGCGTCGAAACACCGACGACACAAGGCATCGCTTCCTGAGCAGCTCGGCTCGCTCTCCCAGCCCGGGCTGGATGGGGTTTGGGCTCCTAAATATGCACAGCTGGCAAGGAAGGAGAGCTCACCTCCTGCCGTCCTTGTGGAGAGGCATGAGAAGGAGGGTTCTGGGTGCTTTGGGGGGATTCTGGAGGCTTTGGAGGGATTCTGGAGGCTTTTGGGGTGCAGAAGGTTTTTCAAACTGAGTGCCAGGAGGGCTGTGATGACTCCAGCCCCAAGCAGGGCTCCACACCTGGACCCTGAGCCTGTGGGACCCCCAGGCCTGGGGCTGCCACCCTGTGCTCCCTGCAGCACTCGAGGGGTGTTTCAAGACAAACCCTGCCTCACTTGGAAAGTTCCTGCCTGCCTGGAGGTTATTGCTTACAACAGTGCTGGCTGCTGCAGAGCACTGGATGTGAAAGGCAATGCCTTGGGGACCATCTTTCCTCCAGTCCAGACAGCTGCTTTCTGGGCTGGGCTACACCCAGACATCACCACATCTCCTACACTCTGCAACCTCGGAGATGCCTGGCCATACCTGCATGGAAATGCCTGCTTCCTCCTCTGTTTAAGTGTCTTAGGATTGCAGCAAGCAGAGCTGCTCTCAGGCAACAGTCCATACAGTGACAGCATTCCTGGAGCAGCTCTGACTCCCTCCCACCTGTGCCTGCATCCTTAGCTCCCACTTCAGCAGGTCCTCTGCAGCCTGTAGCAAGCAGGATCCAAGGGCATGATAAGCCTCTCCGTTCATCCCTTGCTTGCCCAACAAAGAACAAAACCAACCAAACAAATGAATAAATATCTGTTGTTTCAACAGACAAAATTCACTCGATTTGCAGGCCTAGGGAAGTTCTGGATTTTTATCAAAATGTGTTGATGTCTGGCCAAATAAATACAGTCATGCTGCAGCAAATCTGGAGAGCTGGAGAAAACAGACTGGCATTTTTAGTATCCTTTTCAGTTAATTTCTGATTTTTTTTAAAATGCTGACCACTTCAGTAATTATTAAAAAAAAAAAAAAAGAAGTATGACATATGACAAAAATTTAAGTTTTGTAGAATATTTTGAATCACTGTGGAAGATGAGTTTCTAGTTTCAAGAGCTGTGGAAGAGACAAATTCCTTTGCTCTTCAGAGCAGCAGGCACAGCTCGTGGCCAGAGGGTTGCAGCTGGAGAAGGATTTGTCCTTCAAGGCAGGCAGCAGCACAGCTGAGCTGCACAGCCCAGGCTGTGTGGAGCTGATTGCCTCCAAATAATTGCTAATTATTTCTTCACTAGTCTACGGTGGCTATTTTATTTACTTTGTACATTTCTGCCCTTTTACAAGCGGTGTTGCTGACACTGTATAAGTTAGAGGAGGGTAAACAGCAGGGAAGAAGATGTTTCCACACAAACTTGGCTTCTTTTAGAGAAAGGATGGTGTTGCCTAGTGTCTCTGTGTGTTTATCTTCTCCTGCCCCCTCTCCATCTTCTTTTGTGGTCGTTATTTCTGCACGTTATCTCCTTGTGGCATTTGCCAGCAGGGAGGGAGACTGGGGTTCCCTGCTGTGTGGGACCAGCCATTCCTGGGTGCTCCTGTGAACCCCTTCCCCGGATGCATTGGTTTCTCCTGACAGTCTTTGGGCCACATCTCTTGTGAAATGGCAGAAAATCAGTCAGCTTGCAACTCAACACTTTGCTCTTTCTTCAGAAGTACTCAAGATCTGGCCTGGTTTGGGAGGAAAAGATCCTCCTGTGAGCCATCTCCCTTCCCAAAAACTGCTCCTTTGAATGACTTCCCGAAATATCCACATGGCTCCAGGAAAAGCTCCAGAAATCCAAATTAGAGAGGCTTTGCTCTTCAGTCAAGACTTCAAACATTGCCATTTAGCAGCCTTCTGAAACACAGTGTTTCAGTGTGTCTTTGCACAATAGCAGTAACAAGAAGAAGTCTCACAAGCACAGCTGGTCTAAATAACTATGTGTATGAAATATAAACAGACTTCTTGGGCCTGTTACATACATCCTGCTGCTCTGGATGATTTCTAAACACAGAACACAGTGAGCATCAATTGACAACCCATAAACGATTGAAAAGGGATGCTGGGCTATTTCTGTATCTTGCAAGTGTGCGCTGTCTGGAGAAAATGGGGAGGAATAATTTTAATTTTGAACTTAGCTTTAGGGAAAGGATTTAGACAGCTAAGTACATTTCAAAATACCTTGGCCTGTAATTTCTTTTCTTTTTCTGGAATACCTATTAACTAGCAACTTAATAATGTGTTAATGCTAACATAGAAGCAGCCTAAACCCAGAAATGCTTTGTGAATTCTTTAAGAAGGAGAAAAAGGAAACAATCTATGGCTCTGAATTTGGGAGAGGGTCATCTCTGTTTTGTCTCTTCACCCCTGCATGGAACCACATCCCTGAGCAGTGGCTGCAGAGCCAGCAGGCTGCTGTTGTGTGGCAAGCTGGGTACCTCAGGCTGTGCATGCTCCAGGCCTTGGACTTCTCTGTGACCCATATGCACAACCCCCCAAAATTAGAGCATTGCTCCCAGGGGATCAGCCCTGAGCTGTTTCTGACAGGAGTTAATATATGGCATGAGATTTGCTGAAGGACAGAGGATAACAGGCTCATTTGTCAGCCTGTCCAAAGCAGTTGTCTTCTGGGTATATTTCAGCATCTCAAATATTTTGCAAGCTGCTCTCTCATGCAACCAGACTCAATTTTTGCAGATACCACCGTGATGGTTTCACTCGGGGTAAAGAGGCCACATTACACTTCATTACAGTCACTCTGTGAGCCTGGCACTGCTGCACATGCTGAAATCCTGGGGAGGGACTCTGCCTTGCTTGGATGATGCTGTTGACACCAAAGCCAAACTACATGTGGCCAGTTGTAGAGATTACTTAAGAGAAAGGTTTAGTTAATTTATCTCTTTCTTAGAACATAGAGGGAAATATAGGGGAGACTTGGGGTTGTTCAGCCTGGAGAAGGGAAGGCTCTGGAAAGACCTCAGAGCACCTTCCAGTATCTGAAGGATACTTGAGGAAAGATGGGGAGGAATTTTTTACAAGGGCTTGTAGTGAGAGGACAAGGCATAATGGATTAAAACTGGAAGAGGGGAGATTTAGATTAGACAACAGGCAGAAATTCTTCACTGTGTGGGTGGTGAGACAGTGGAACAGTTTGCCTGGGGAAGTTGCAACTGCCCTATCCCTGGAAGCGTAGAAGGGCAGGTTGGATGGGGCTTGGAGCAACCTGAGCTCGTGGGAGGTGTCCCTGCCCATGCAGGGGGGTTGGAACTAGATGATCTTTACTGTTCCTTCTAACTCAAACCATTCTGTGATTCCATGATTCGGTATTATAAACATACATATTAATGAATATTTTTTGTGATTTACTTCTCTCTCCTCCAATTTTTATTTTTTTTTAATCAGTTCAGTTGATCATTCTTTGATTATAAAAACAGAAAAGCAGGTAGACAAGTTCAATATGCATAAAAATTACATTTTTGTATTTTATAATATGCACAACAATTCTAAGGGTTTTGTCCAGAGAAGTAAAAGCAATGCCAGATATCCACTGATCTACTGAAATAACTGCATTTACTGATACATTGAACACTATAGCTGGGAAATCAGCCATCTTTTTTAGAAACATAGAATCAATCAAGAAATGAAAGAGACTGTACAAGTCCCTCATGAAGGAGAAATCACTGTTCACAACATCATCTGCTTCCAGATGCCAGGATCAGCAAAACCAAGGAAAACGTTGGTACCACATTTAGTGATAATTTTCTGTGCAAGGATTCAGAAAGACAGCACAGCAGGAAAATATGCATTTCCTTGACCTATGCTAGAAGAGCACTGCAGATGTTCCTGGTGGGCCTGTGCACTGTGCTGAGCCCGTGGTGCTGGTACCTGCTGCTGGGGCAGAGGGTCGTGGGGCACGAGCCAGGGCATTGTCTGTGACCAAATGGTCAGGAGGAGATTTCTGCAGTCCAAGTGAGAGTTTGGTGAGTTGTTTTTTGGGGTTTTTTTTTTGCCTCTCACCAGACTGTTCCTGCCAGCAAACTTGTTTATTTGGATATTTGTGGAAGGTGAATCATAACAAAGGAATCACAGACGCAGCTGAAACAGGCTGCCGCCCGGTCCTCCTCCTGGCAGCTCATTTTAGGAAAACACCACTGATTTACTGCCATTGACATCCCAAATCCCAAGCAGGAATCAAGCCTTTGCTTCCCAGACACACGTGTTTGATTTTTCTGGCTATGCTGGGTAACGAGGGGGTTATTATTTAAATGGAAACAGTAAGTACAGTGTAAACAAAAGGAAAAGGGAGAGAGTGTCATAACTGCTGTGATACCTTCAGCCTCAGCAGCCTGAAAGTTATGTGGCATTTCTGCAGAACATCTGGCCAAGCGGTTCTGCTTGACTGCCAGCTTTCTCTGTGGTGCTGTGGGAGACTTTTGCAGGGCAAAGGAGCAGAAGACAGTGCTCTTTGACTCTCATGCCCAGCCTGGGCTGGCCCCTGCTGTGCTGCAGGGATGGCACTGGCTGCTGGAGATACTCTGGGCAGGGACTCTGCAGTTTCTTCACACTGTGGCCCATGTCCAAACAGCATCACAGCACCAGCCTACAGACCCTGTGAACATGGGGTCTTCGCCTATCTGCTGGCAGCATCAGGAGTACTGTGCAGTAAAGACTGCTAGGAGCTCACCTGCCTTGGTGCTGAGTGCTAAGCAGGGCATTGCTCACCTGTATTTCTGGCCCAAAAGCCAGAATATCAGGAAGATCCACCTTCAAATGCACAGAGTTCATCCTTATTTAGCAGTGACATGCATGTTATTTTGGGGATCAGACACCTTATTTATGACAGGAGCCATGGTCACTGCATAGTGCTTTCTGTAAAGCTAAGGGAGGGATAGGGCAGGAAAAGCTTCTCGGGCTGCACAAGAGGAGACTGGGTGGCAGGGCTGGGTTTGTGTCCCAGGTTTGTGCGCGTCATGCACTTTGGGGGACAGCTCTCCAGCAGCAATCCAGGAGTGTGGGAGCTTCTCACCATGTGGGAGCCAGCCCGTGGCTTGTGCCCCCAGGGTTGCTGTGCCAGATGAGGGGAGGAGATGGGTGCTGCTCTGGGGCTTTTCACCTCTCTGACACTACAGTGCTATGGGCAGGAGCTTGTCCTCTTACTGAAAGATGTTGCTGAATCTGAAAGTTAATGTTTCAAAGAACTTCTGGCATTTACTATATGTTAACTTAAAATCTTATCAGGATCAAAAGGTCTCTGATACAAAAAGCCATTAGAAAGGTTTTTATAAGGGCTTGACCTCCTTTGCTCTGCAGTGAATACAGTCCAAGGTAAAGTCCAAACTTGAGACTGTCACTCTAGCTGAGGGACACTCTTTTTGCTGATGCTGACACTGCTTTTCTAATGCAGCTGCAGTTTTGCTGTGGAGGTAGATGCTAACTCTGAAAAATGAGCCACCAGCACTGCTGCTGTCACAGGGTGGGACAGGGTCTTTCCTAAGTGCTCCTCACGGGCACCAGAGTTGTTGGGATGCACAGTTGTCAGGGACTGTGCCTCTGGGAAAGAGAAAAAGCATGTTGTGTCAGGATCTGGCAAGCAGGAGCTGAGCAGAGCAGCCCCTTGCACAGCCACACTTGCTCTTCTCATCTGTACTATGGGTAATCAACTCATGAATTGGAAAGGTGTTCTCCAAAACTTTCATATTCGAAGATCCCCTTCAAATCAGTTGTTTGCTTCGTACTTCAACTGATGGAAAAGTTGTCTCCTGTTTCAGAACAGGGGGCAAAGCACCACACACTGAGGTCCAAATGTTCCCATAGAGGGAACCTGGAAAACCTGCTACCAAGTCCTCAGGCTGAGGGGCATCCTGACAGGGAGGCAGGAAGCAAAGGTGCCATACAGCCCACCCTTTGCTTCCTCCATGCACTGCTCTCCTCAAGCTGAGCCACCCCTGACTTTTCCAGTGCTAAGGGATGAGTCCCATGTAAACACTCTGAAGGAAATTTGGCCCCAAAATGTGTCTGCAACCTCCAGACACAACAGCACAGAAGCCCAAACCCTCAGGCTCCCTTGCTTGGCAGCACCCTTGGCTCCCCCTGATACCAACAACCTCTGAGCTGCTGAATCTGTTTTGCATCATGGCAAGGAGGGTCTATTTTCTCCTCACTGCCTGCAGTGCTGGCTACTCCAAAAACTAAGTCAGAGGAGGCTTATCAGATCCAGCCCAGATGCTGGGTTCAAGGGTTGATGAACTATGGCACCCACTGCTATTTGCAGCCAGATGATTATAGGTTCATAACGAGTGTGCAATCAGTTCAGTGCAGTCAGGAATCTGTTTCATTTCATGAGCACCTGGGCACAGGTAAAGGCTTCAGCTGCCTCCTCCTCCTTAAACTTGGTGATGATTTTCTCATCTTCTGCATTGCCCTGGGGCTGCTGCCCATGAGTTGTTCACACATCCCCCCTTGACAAAATGTGTGCATGAGGGTGTTTGGGGAGAGCTGAAATTATTAACGATTTCAGCAAAAGATACAGCTGAAAAACAAGTTCATTTCAACATCATCTATTTCCCCCTTTGTTTCACCTCAGGACCTCTGCAACTATTTGAATTCACAGTGGAAGATTTTAAAATGCATTTTTTCCATGACAAGTGGCCTTAAGTGTGAGGAGAGTTAAATGCAGGGTTAGAAAGCACAGCATTGTTCAGGTTGAACCAAGTGCTTTTGATTGCTTAAGATTAAATATTTTTCTTCTCCCTGCCTTGCTAACCCAAACCTCTTCTGATTTTGGTTTCTTTTTACCTCTGAGATGACAAATGCTTCCCCCCATGTGCCTGCTGGAGGGCAGCTGTAACACCAGGGCAGTAGGTGCACCTTGTAGTATGTCATGTGCCTTCTCATTTGCCTCGAGCTCTTTGAATTTGAAACCTTCATCTCTGCTTTCCAGTACATTTTCTTCTCTGCCAGCTGGGAAAAGGCACATTGAGGACTGTGCCAGTGGAGGCAGCAATGCTGAGCCCTGCAGGTGAGGGCTGCAGCAGAAACCTGAGTGCCAGCATCAAGGTTTCTCTCTTGAGGAAGGAAGGATGCTTACTCTTT
>NW_009953098.1:165638-178666 GCF_000747805.2 Chaetura pelagica | reverse complement strand
TTCCCTAGGTGGATTTTTTTATTTGTGAAAGAGCCAACCTGACCTCAACAGGTCCCCTTGCACGTCTTGCTTTGGGCAGATCCAACACCTGCGTTATCCTTCGTACCCTTCTTGGAAGTACTCGAGTGGCAGACAGGGAAATGTTCCTCTTTCATCCTGAGTTTTTTATTGACTGTTCATCTGGTCTGAAAGAGCAACTTCCACTGCCAACCTGTCTGGGTGGGCAGCAGAGGAAGCAGCCCAATCCCTGTCCCCATCCTCCCACATGGAAGGGCAGCATGAGAGCAGCTCCAGCTGTGACCCCAGGCAAGTGGGTGGCCCTGCCACACCAACAGTGCCTGGCTGTGTGGCTGGATGTCCCTTGTCACACTGCAGGTCAGCTGTCACTGCTGAAGGCATCCTTACTGTGCAAGACAGGAGGGCTCAGAGGATTCTGAGCTTGGCAAAAGCTCATTTGAAGATGCATCACAGTAAGATTCCTTGGGGTGTGGTGCTTGTGGTTGGCTTGCTGCACTTCACTTCACGTGGACTCCCAACATGGTTCACTTTAGGATGGGTGTTTATCAGACACTTGAAACCTGTCCCCAACTCATCCAGGACAGCCACTTTATCCAGATCAGCAGTTTCATGTGTGGAAGTTTAAACATCTGCATCAATGACTTGTCTGATTCTCCCTCCCGATTCCCCAGCATGGAATGTTGCCAGCCCGGCTCCTCCTGCCAAGGCCTGCCCAAGTGACAGAAATGTCACAGGAGAGAGTCCTCATTGACAAAACCATAAACACGAGCAGCTTTACGGGAAAGCTGCCACGTTATACGTGCTGCAGATAACTGGGCTGCTAGGAGAGAGATAGCACAGGCAATAAAATTCAAACAATGAGTGTTTGCTCAGCAGCTGGTGAACTTGCAGCAGGTTGCTGAAGGAAGCAGGGAGCAGCTTGTATCAACTCCTTTATGGTCAAGGCCAGCAGTAAAGAAGAACTTGGGAATGATCTGCTGGCAGCTGGGGCCCTGCTGTGTAGATCACAGAATAGGTTTGGTTGAAAAAGACCTTTAGGATCATGAAGTAAAACCCTTAACCCAGCACTGCCAACTCCACCACTAAATCACGTCCCTCAGCACCACATCTACACATCTTTTAAATACCCCCAGGGGTGGTGACTCAACCACCTCTCTGGGCAGCCTGTTCCAGTGCTTGACAAGCATTTTGGTGAATCATTTTTTCCTAATATGCAACCTAAACCTTCCTGGCAGAACATGAGGCTGTTTCATCTGGTTCTAGTGCTTGGGAGAGGAGACCAACATCTTGCTACAACCTCCTTTCAGATAGTTGTAGAGAGTGATAAGGTCTCCACTCAGCCTCCTTGTCTCCAGACCAAACAATCCCAATTCCATCAGCTGAGCCTTGTAAGACTTGTGCTCCAGACCCTTCCCCAGCTTCATGGCCCTGCTCTGGACTCACTCCAGCACCTCAGTGTCCTTCTTGTAGTGAGAGGCCCAGAACTGACCACAGTACTCCAGGTATGCCCTCACCAGTGCTGAACACTGGGGAGTACACACTTGTGGTCCCTTGGAGACAACTGCACCCCTCTGCTCCCAACCAGCTTGCTAAAACAGGCCATGGACCAACCACATGGGATTTCCCCTCTGCCTGGTTCCCTTCATGCTGAGCATTTTACAAGGAAAGGGAAAAGAAAGAGATGCAGGTGCAAGCAGGGCTGTGGGCCATCCCCAGCTGTCACGCTGTTTGTACAGCACCTGAGGAGATACTACACTCTTACACACGTGTCACCAAGTGAATTGTGCACACAACAGTAACTGTGAGACTTCAAATCAATTTTGCACACACACGTGGGTGTGCAAGAGTGCTGACAGGAGCTGCCCCCCTGCAATAGGTGATTCCAGAAGCTGCCCTGGCTGTCCCCACTGCAGGCAGCTGCCTGCACCCAGGGCTTGGCCTGCACAGGCTGTTGTTTCAGCAGTTGTGTCTTCCTAATCCCCCCCAAGTGCTAAGTGCTCCCTTGGCACACCCAGTGCTCCCAGCAACCAGCAGCTCTGCTTGGCTGGAGCAGCTGGGAGTGTGAGGAAGGGGGGCCTCCAAGAAGTCTTTATATTCATGCTGACAAAGATCAAAGTTTTTCTCTCCACATCTTCATGGCAGTTCCCAGCTGGGGAGGAGGCCTTGCTTGGGAACTGAGCCATCCTTCCTGGGGTGAAGGCAGCTGCCACACCAGTAAGGCACAGGATCATAGAATAACAGAATGGTTTGGGTTGGAAGGGATCTTAGATGTTACCTAGTTCCAACCCCTTGCATGGGCAGGGACACCTCCCACCAGCCCAAGCTGCTCCAAGCCCCATCCAACCTGGCCCTGAACACTCCCAGGGATGGGGCAGCCACAGTTTCCCTGGGCAACCTGGGCCAGGGTCTCACCACCTTCAAGGTGAAGAATTTCTTCCTAATGTCTCACCTAAATATCCCTTCTTCCAGTTTTGATCCATTACCCCTTGTCCTCTCACGACAAGCCCTTGTGAAAAGCCCCTCCCCAGCTTTCCTGTAGCCCCTTCAGGCATTGGAATGTGCTCTAAGGTCTTAAAAAGTATTTGAAACATTGCAAGCCTTAACAAAAAAGATTGGGATGTGCAAAGGGGAATATGCAACTCACAGGTCTGAAGGATCCCATATCTAGGTGGCATTAGCTAGGGTGGGACTTGATAGGGGAAGCTTTAAGAATCTGTTTCCTTATTAAATTATTATCATGATGAGATGCCAGGTTCTTAAGCTGAAATTTGAACTGAGGAGCTACTACAAAGATGGATGTATGCAGAAAACCTTCCTTCCAGCTGGGAATGTAAAACCATTACAGGCTTATTTGCATTGCAGGACAAAGGGTTTATTTGGTTAGTTACACACAGTACAGCTTCTGCTGCCCAGGTCTGTAAGGCTGGTGCCCAGTGGGGAAATTAGGTTATTTTTCCCAATTACAGGATGGGGAAATAAGAATTGGCTGGTGAAACAGAACAGGAAGAGGATCAGTTATAGCTGGAGTGAAAATAAATGTTCATTTTGCATTGACTTGAACACTTTCAACTCTTAAAGCCTCCTTTAAATGTTTAACCTCACATTCAGAATCAAGTGCCAAGTGATGTTGCTTTAAAATGTTGCCCTTGAATGTGTTGGTAGAATTTGTATTCCCCAGGATTTGAGAGTGATTTGCTGAGTTTGACCTGACTCCCCACACTTCATGTTGCTCCCCAGAGCTGACCTTTTGGGGGAAGTTTACAATCTACTGTGGAGCTTCCACCCGGCTTTTATGAGAGGGGCCAGTCTCATGTTGTTGTGGTTGAGTAGGAGCCCAGAGGCTACATCAGAGCAGCACAGAAGGATGAACCAGGACCCCTGGGGCTGTGAAATGGAACCACAACTCTACACCTGTATTGGGGTTGCAAAGCAAGGTTTTGGGAGCAGAGAGGCTACAGAGGTGGCTTCTGTGAGAAGGTACCAGAAGCTTCCCACATTTCCAACAGAGCCAAGGCCAGCCAGCTCCAAGATGGACCTGCTGCTGGTCAAGGCCAAGCCATCAGAGGTGATGGTAGTGCCTCTGGGATGACATAGTTAAGGAGAGGGGGGAAAAAACCTCTGTGGAACAATAGCAGTGGAGAGAGCAGAGTGAGAATACATGAGAGGAACAACTCTGAAGACACCAAGGATCATGAAAAAGGAGGGAAAATGTCTTGGACCGACCACCCCTCATCAGAAGAGCTGGATCTCTAAAGAAATGCAGCTTTGGGCACTCCCATTGGAGGGTGTAAAGGCCCAGCCCTTAAACCTTGGAGTGAAAAATAACCTGGGGCAGGTGCTCTGGAGAATTTCCTTCTCTTGGCAAGGCTGGGAGCAGGGGCCCACAGTGCCCTTTCTGTACAGGCCAGTGTGGCCAGGGCCTGGTTGTCTCAGGTGTCCTTCACACCTGGGAGCTGAGGACCTCTCTGGTATGACATGCCAGGCTGAAAAGCCCTTCAGTGCCTGCTGCAGAAGAAGGAGGACATGGAGTGTCCTTGCTTGAGGACAACACAGCCTGTTTTCTAATTCTGCCAGTGCCTAGCCCACTAGAGAACCTTCTCCTTTTTTTTTTTTTCCCCACAGGAGTATTATTTTCTTCTGTTTTTAAGCCACGTTGCACTCTGAATACCCTTCCATCCTGCACGTCCCGTCAGCTCTGACAAAGAGAGTGAGCTGTGCTTCTGGGAGGAATTCCTTTCTGGAGCTGGTGCTGAGAAACACTTTTTATGAGCTTTTTACTGTCCTTTTCCAGTAAATGACTTTTTTTTTTTTTTTTTTTTTTTTTTAATAGAACATGTTGGTCAAAACCTGCAGACTGTTGTCAGGCTGGAATGTGAAGTACCAGGGCAGCCTCCAGACAAAAGCTGCTGTGATGGAAGTTACTTGAGTGCAGAAGATGAGGTTCCTGCTCACTCATCTCAAATGGCACAAATGTTCTTCAGTGCCAGTGGAAGCTAAGATCCATGCAAAGCATGTTTCATTATGAATTCCTAAAGACTTTCCTCTCCAAATGTATTTTTAACTTTGTGCATCTTCTTCATTGCTCAGCACTCTCCCCTCAGCCAGGACAAGGTAAAATCCTGCTCTAGCCAAAGAAGTTTTTTTGAGACACAGGAGTTTTCTGTGAACTCCTCACATGGACTGTCCAAAGGCTGCACACTTGGAGGAGTTGTTGAAGTTCTGTCTGCAGGGCTGGGCTTGCTTGGACTTGGTGACTGCTTTTAGAGAAAGGTTTTGTGTTTTCTAAGGTGCTTGTCATCACAGTAGAGCTGTTGGTTTGTCCACATCTCCTCCTGCCTAGGAGACATCAAACATTACCTACAGACTATTGCCTGAAGAGGAGACATATAGAGAAGAATTTCTGCACTGTTGGAAAGAAGCACAGTAATGATTCCAGAATGCAGAGTGGAGGGGAAATGAGCTGGGCTCTTGCCACATGAAACCCAATCATCTTACAACACAGAAATGCAGTTTTCTTTTTGAAGAAAATTATTCCTTGCTTTTAAAATGAAGCTTGCAGTTTTGATGCTGATTAGTCATCATTCCAAGCAAAGTCTTCAGTGGTTCACCAACCCACAGCCCCATGCAAATGATTTCAGCAGCTGACAGTCACACACTGCAGTGACCCAGCTACCTACTAACCTTGCTTGGAGTCAGGCACCAAGAGAAAAATTAATTTTAACACGTCTAGATCAGCAAAAACTAGAACAGCAAGAACTGAGAACAAGGAGTACAGTGGTGGGGTCAGGAGTCACAGAATCATAAAATGGTTTGGGCTGGAAGGGACCTTAAAGATCATCTAGTTCCAACCCCCCTGCATGGGCAGGGACACCTCCCACCAGACCAGGTTGCTCCAAGCCCCATCCAACCTGCCCTTCAACACTGCCAGGGATGGGGCAGCCACAGCTTCCCTGGACAACTTGTTCCAGTGTTCCAGGAAAAAGAAAGCATTGCTGGCAGGTGGATCCAGCACTGCACACGCTGCTGCCCTGAGGATCAATCCAGCCCCTGTGCCAGGGGGGATGGAGCTGAGCACCATTTATGGGGCTGGGGATGAGGCTAACCCTGTTGCACCTACAGCCTGCAGCTGCTGCAGGCACTATAGCTGAGCCTTGAGTGCTGCTTAGGGTCCTGCACGATGGGAAAGGAGAGAAATCCCAGAGTGGCTGGCACTAGGAGGTGCTTTCCTGCAGCAAATGGAAACTGCAGTAGCCAGAGATAAAGCTGTAAGGGCCTTGGAGAAGGTAGCTACTCTGTCCCATGCCCCAAGCAGGATAACCTGAACCTGAACTACTCGAGACTGATTGTTGTTTGCCCTGTCTCTGCAGTTCCTGCTGTTGTTTTTGTCCATCACAAGCAGTTCCTCTGCCCTCTGCTCTGTCCTGCACATCACTTAGCTAAAAGAGTCACATTCTTTTCAGCCAGTTCTCTCTTTCCTGCTGTGACAGTAGCAATAAAGCTTAGGGAACGCAAAGCACTGGTATGTGAATGTTGGCTGATGCACCTCACCTGCTCTGGGGAGGCAGGCACCCACCAGAACCTCCCAGTTTGGATGCAGCAGGGTCACCCCTGTCCCAGCACCACTCAGCTACCTGGAGATGCAATTCAGTCCAGGAGGACAATGCAGCTTCCTCAGATCTGCAGATCTGTCTTGCTGCAATGCAAGCCTGTAAGATCAGGGTGCCCAGCCTGATCTCTGCTCTGCAGGACACAGGATGAGGCAATAAATCCTTGCAGTTACTGAACCTGTAGGAGAAACTGCTCCTCTCAGTTTGTTCCAGCCACTGCGTTGGATTTTGTGCATGTTGGACCCGACTGGAGCTACATGAGGTGTTTAGTTTGGCAGCCGTGGTGCAACCTGGCGTCAGAGCTGGGAACAGTCACCCCCAGTCACAGCCTGGCTGCAAAACTCCAGCTCAGATTCTGTACTGGGCAGGGTGCAGAGGAGCTGAGCATGTGTCACTGATATTCCTCAACACAAGATCCTGCAGCCTTTTACACACGGCCCAGCGCCGGCGCAAACACGTGTGGCTGGATAGAGAGACAGGCATTTAAGGATCACTTATTTTTTTCCCCTTAGTCAATATCCAAAATCTGTTTATGGGAATTCTGTGAGTCTTATCTTGCTCTGCAATTTTCCTGCTTTACACACAGTCACTAATAGTTCCCTGTTTATTAGCACTGGCACATATCCACCCTGTCTCCCAAGCCCCAAGCTTGCAGGAATGTAGACAGCCCTGCTCTGCTTCCACTCACCGTGGATTTTGGAGGCTGTGAGATGGCTGAGTTTTGTAGGAGTTGGGGGAGCTGAGTCTCAGCATCAGTAAAGTGGAAAAGGAGGTAAAAGGTAGAGGGGCAAAATAGTAAGATGAAAGTCAAAGAAAATGAGAAGAAAATATTCACAAACATGTTATGGACTAGAAAGATGGAACAGTCCAAATTAGTTACTAGCAGTTGGGGAGACATTGGGAACCCTAGGAATAGTGACCTTGAGCAGCAAGAACAATTCCTCAGTTATTAAACAGAGCTACCCTCGCTCATCATCCAGCAGATGAACGTCATTCATGAGCTGCCACACAGTCTCTGTGTACCTCATTTTAACTTGATTTGAGCCAAAGGAAGGCAGAAGGGAGAGAAAGAGGAAAGCAAGGCCATGGCTTGCAAGCCTGACCAGCATGAAGGCCAGTGCTTCCTCCTTGGAGTCCTCCTTGGAAGCCTCGTACGCTTTCCAGTTCGTCTCATCCCAAGCTCTCAAACTGTGCAGAATTCCCTGCATCAGCAGTTTTTTTGTTCCCTGCCTCCAGGCTGGTTCCACTGCAAAGCCAAATGCATGAAATATCCACTCAGCCCTAGCTTGCCAACCCACCATCCTTTTCCCCATCAGACCCTTCCTAAAACCCCATTCCAGAGGGACGTTGTCCAGCTCTGAGCAGATTGCCAGAATTTAGTAACAAGAAGCTGCCCACAGACCTTCTAGCTACAGTAATAACCAGGTTACTGCACACCAAATTGTTAACCTAGATAAATGGCCAAAACGACCACTGGTCAATTGCATGGACAGTGACTGTGTTCTCCACAGTTTGCAGCTAACTCTGCTTGGTTCTTCTGCACAAAACTGCCTGTATCTGACCTTCTGCAACTCCTGCTCTCTGGAAACATTATTTTCTTTGGAGGCAGCTGTACCTCAGCTAGGAGAAAAGGGGAGTGGATTCAGTGGCTTTTGAGAGCCTGGTCTTGTTGGGCTGATAAATGAAGTAAAGAGACAGAAACACCTTCTCATTGTCATGCTGCTTTTTTCATAGAATCATATAATGGTTTGAGTTGAAACGGACCTTAAAGATCGTCTAGTTCGACCCCCCTGCATGGGCAGAGACACCTCCCACTGGACCAGGATGCTCAAAGCCCCATCCACATGTTTTGGTCCACAATGCTGAACGTGGGTAGTTCACCTTGTTGACAAGAACTGCAAAGAGACTCCAGCTACCCACTCTCCTGCTTGCTTCAAAGGTCACTGAGTCCTCTGGAAGCTCAGCCCATAAAAAAACTGTAGTTAAGGGCTGTACAAAGACATGGTGTCAATAACTCTGGCTTGCCACTGCTGGGTTGGAAGTGCAGAGCTCTCCTTATGCTGCACGGGCAATCACTGAAAAACTCCCGTTGACAGGAAAGACGACAATTTCAAACAAGTAACACTTCTGCTGCAGAATGGAGGCAGCATGAAACCCTGGGCAACCCCTTCACCAAAGCACGAGCTTGCCTTACAGAAGAATAAACAGGAGGCACTGGTGGTTTCACAACACAGTCCAGAGTCCCAGGACGTGACCTGCTATCTGGCAGCCAGGACAGTGAGAGGGAAGGCAGCTGGCAGGCAGCTTGATGAAGCCTGGCAGGCTGTTACCTTTGGTGGGTAATCTATATTCACATGAGGAGACTCACAGACTTCTCTAGGCTTTGAATACAGATGGATTTCTTGCATGGGCCAACCTTGCTGGATAAACTTAGTGATATTTTTTCCCCAAAAGTTGTTTTTAAGTAAAGAAGTACCCAGAATTATTTAAGTAAGTGTTTCTAGCAGGAGGTAAATTCAATTTGTGTTTGAAAATAATATGCAGATTTCCATCTGCTTTCTTGCAATGGAAAAAAACAAACAGTTCCAGCTTATTAATCTATTCATAACGCCGCTCAGTTGTTCTCCTTGATTGATGACAAGTGTTTTGGATGTTAATATCCTGGTTCTTAGATTCTATTGATGTTGTGGGTAAGTAGTTGCAGAAAACAAAACAAGAGTCTAGTTGAGAACAGATGCCCTAATTCTAATAGAACTCCAACCACCTCCTTTAAACCCCATTTCTTTAGAGGCCACTTCTGAACCTGTGTGCTCACCACTCCATTTCTCTCTCTCTTGGACACACTGCACATCAGAGCCATGAATTTTTTATTACCCCATCAGGGTTCCTCCTCTTCTTCCTGGTTGCCACCACACCTCACTTATAGGCCATGATGATCTTGATCTTAAAACAGCCAGCTCATGCACGGGGTGTCAGGTGTGAAGATGCACACCACGTAATCTGTCACTGCATCTTTTAGGACCACATTATTTCTTTTGTACCCTTTCCTGTCCCTCTTTAACTGCCAATGAGCTTTTTTTTTCTTGTTAGTGGTGTTGCCAGGAGCTCTCAATCAGAAATGAGATAGAGAAGACAAGCATTATTTATCCTCATAGGCTCTATCTAAGTTTATTTCACCTGAACATTGCCCAAATAGGGCAGCTTCACGGGTAAGTGATGATAATTATATGCTAAAATAATGTATTATTCAACAACCCAGCCAAGAGCAAAGATGTAACTTTTACACAAAGGAAAAGCTGTGCAGAAGAGGTATCACTAAGCTGCCAGATAAGAAGATTACATTTAAACAGCCATAATTAAAATTAATTTTACTTCTGTTAGTCACACTAACTTAAATCTGGCAGTGGCAAAGTCTGTTAAGGGCTGGTCCAGCTTCCACTGGAGTCAGTGGCAAAATTGTACTGGAGGCAGGGTCAGCCCTTTGTCTGTCTGGTGATGATTATTACCATAAAGTGCATTTATGGAAATTCATATCCTTACAGTTAAAAATGTTCAACACAAAAATCTAGCAGGCAATCCTTCTAGTGAGAGGTGTCCCTGCTCATGCAGGGGGGTTGGATCTAGCTGATTTTTAAGATCTCTTCCAACCCAAAGCATTCTATGATTCTATGATTCCATTGTGGCTCTATAGCCAGGGCTTTTTCTGATACCTCTTAAATTCACCATACTTTGCTGGAGAAGAGATTAATTAAGCATGTTTAAACTCATCTTCAAAAAATATAGCCTATTTCCTCCCTCCTCAGTTTCTACATGCTAGTACTTTGTGAAGCCAGCATCTTGTAAGTGCCTATTTTCTACAAAAAAATATTTCCCTGCAACCTTACATTAAATAAAACTACCCATGGTAGTTGGAAATACTTGTTGCCCGTCAGGCCCTAACCTCCCTATTTGTGCATACCATTATGTGGAAAGCCTCTCTTTTTGTCATTTTCTAAATGAGAATCTTTTAGAGAGGGCTTGAAAAATGCCCCAGACATAGTTTCAAACACTGATATTCCAGATCCACCCGGTGCTTCAGCCTCTATTTTAAATCTGCACGAGACTTTCTTTAAGGCACTGGTTTTCCCCTATGATCTTTGCCAAAATTTCACCTTTTCCTCCCCCCTCTGCATCACCTGTGGAAGCAGTGAAATAAGAATTGAGCTGCCTGCTGTCATGTGCTCTTGAAGAAGTTTGTTCACTGCTTCACAAAGTGAGTGCTGAGTGTTGTGTTTACTTTGTGTGAGAAAGGGGACCTAGTATCTGTATTAATGAGTGTTTTTAACCATAAATAATCACCTAAGAATGCAAAACTTGTGTGTTTTTGCAAAGAAAGCATTTGAGAGTTGTGTGTAAATGAATCTCTACATGTTGACATTCAGAATACAGTAATTATAAAAATCTTACACTGAGCTTGATGACTATAAGCAAGATACTGAGCCATGGTTGTAGCTGAATTAATAGATAAGTCTACTATGGCTTAACTTTCTTTGTGCATGAAGACATGGGGAAGTCCTAATAAAGAGGCAACTGGTAAATGTACAATATGTTTCATACTTTGCTCCCTCATTTGGAGAACAAAGAGTTGCCTGTTTGATACTACTGGTTTGGACAAAAGCAGGGCATGGAAACATGTCATCTGCATTTTCTGAATAGGCCAGATCTACAGAGATGTTCTCATGTCTCTAACTCTTTTATGTGGACAGGCTAGCAAAACCTGACAAAAAATAATCTATAGTTTTGGGGTTGTTTTGTATTGTTGTAGGGTTTGTTGGTGGTTTTTTTTGCTAAATTTGTCACCAAAATCAGAAATATTCACAGCTCTGTTGTGTTTGTAATGCAGTGAGAAGCACTGGCCTAATCTGAACACAGGACCAGCACCACAAAGTGTAAAATTGGACTAATCCTTTACATCAGTACAGAATTAATGCTCCTGCCTCCCCAGAGCTAGTGTAATAAACTGATGAATATGTAAGGATTTCCAGCATCCAATGAGAAATCCAACTGTATCAAAAAGAATCAAAGGATGAGAGGAAGAAAGTCTAATTCTTCTCAGGAAGCTGCTCATGCTGATGTGATGAGGAAACTCCCACTGTGAACCGTGTCACTTCCATCACGTGGGACCACTCTGTGAGGCCTTGTCACTTCGTAGCTTTGGGAAAACTAACTGCACTATTACTTTTCCTGACTGTTTTGACAATGAAATGTTTTTTATTCTGTAATGATCAGACTGAGAGTCTTTCTGTAAATCATAGAATCTTAGGGGCTGGAAGGGACCTCGAGAGATCATCTAGTCCAACCCCAAAATGATTCGTACAAAGACTCATAATCTGTGACTATGCAGTTCAGACCCAGAAATGGACACTTGTAACATTGGCAACACAGAGAAATACTCATCACAATGGATTTTGCTGGCCAGTTCGAGCCAAATATGCCCTAAATGTATTTTATTTTGAAAGAGAAGAGAGAGAATGATCTAATGTTGGTGTGTACCTCATCTATTAATAGTTTGTTAGGTAACTGTCAGCTTTCTGTGAGTTTATTTTGTCTGACAGTGAAGGAAAATAACTTTAAAAAAAAAAAAAGGGATGTGCTATTACTCTGTACAAGAGCTAGCACCTTGAGTTAATGTTCCTGTTCTATGTCTGAATTTGTTACTTGGTGCTGTTCTCACCTCCAGGCACGGGAACGGTTCATCTGCCTGACCTGAAAAGGCTCTTGTGTGCCTGAAAACATACCTGCTTTTCTCCTAAAACCAGAAGAAGGGGTTGATACCTGAGCCTGGGTCTTCTCCTGAGCCTGGTGGAGACGCCAGTGTCAGGCTGCTGGGGAGTCTGAGGCCCCTCGTTTGGAGAAACAGCCCCCACCGTTTCTGGCCCAGCTCTGCACTGCAGTTCTGCCCCCCCTGATCCCCTCTCTCCATTCACCTCCTTCCTCCCAGAGCAGCTTTTTTATTTTTTTTCCTTTCCATTTCTCAGTCCAAGACCTCCCTCTTGAATTCACTTCTGTTCTCCGCAAAAGCTGTCCCTGAGGGCCTCGGTTTCCTCAGCCCTCGGAGCAGTTCTGGATGTGAAAATCTGCGTGGCAAAACGTTAGAAATCAGGACACTTATGAGGCCACCGATCCCGAATTGGGCAGCTGGGGAAAGGCCGTGGCAACGTTCCCTGCCCGGGAACACGGAGTACAGGGTGCAAGGGCACAGGGACCCGCACCCCACACGTTCCCCGTGGGAACCAGGCTCCTGGGCAGCCCTGGCTCCTCTGTGCGGGGTGTCCCGTGTGCCCACCAACACCCGCTTCCCCTGGGCACCCTCAGCACCACCTGGTTGCTGCAGGGGATACCGGGGGGGGATGGCACTGGGGGGGGTCCCGTCTGTGTGGCAGGGCTGAGGGAGTCAGGGCTGGCCGTGCATGGGGGAAAGGAAGCGGGCTGGCATGGGAGGAGGGATGCAAGCACAGGAGGAGGCAGGGATGCGTGTGGGGAGGCAGGGATGCGTGTGGGGAGCCAGGTATGCGTGTGAGGAGCCAGGGATGCGTGTGGGGAGCCAGGGATGCGTGTGGGGAGCCAGGGATGCGTGTGGGGAGCCAGGGATGCGTGTGGGGAGCCAGGGATGCGTGTGGGGAGCCAGGGATGCGTGTGGGGAGCCAGGGATGCGTGTGGGGAGCCAGGGATGCGTGTGGGGAGCCAGGGATGCGTGTGGGGAGCCAGGGATGCGTGTGGGGAGCCAGGGATGCGTGTGGGGAGCCAGGGATGCGTGTGGGGAGCCAGGGATGCCCGCTCGGAGCTGAGTTGCGTGCGGAGGAAGAACGAGGGCTGCTTGCGGGGCGGGAGGAGCGCGGGAGAGCCGGGCTGCACGCAGGGAAC
>NW_009953098.1:140493-165106 GCF_000747805.2 Chaetura pelagica | reverse complement strand
CCGGCGCCGGGGATGCGTTTTGCAGGGTCTGGCGGGGCCGGGAGCTCCGGCACCGGGAGGAGCGACAGCCCCGACTTTGCAAAACTTGGGGGCTTTGTGCGAGAAAGGGCAGCCCGGCTGAGGGGGAGGGAGGTGCTGCTTCCCCCCCTGCCCCTGCCCGCGGGGCAGCGCCCAAAAAGGGGGCTCAGTTGGCGTGGAACTTTTTTATCTGTTGTGCAGGATGGTGTTCCCAGAAGCAGGGACGGTGAGGAAAACCGGAGCCGACTTCTCATCTCATTGAAGGGGGTTGAAATGTAGGAAAGTAGTGGGGCAGCTGTGTGGGTTTTATTTTGATACATCTCGGATTGGGACTGGGAGAGGAAGTGTCACCCTGCTACCCCGAACAATGGCTTCTTGTTGGGAGCCTGCGAGGGGAAGTGGAAGAGCAGGGAATTTTTCAAGAGGTGAAGCTTTACTCTTCCCTTTGCACAGGGCACCGGCTATAAATAGTCTTCACTGCTGGCATCGAGTCCCGGTGCTCGCAGAGGGAACCAACTGCAGGTGTGATTGTGCTCCAGTTCTAAGGTTGTACCTTAAGTGCAGACAGGGGTGAGACGTGTGGATGGGAACCCAACCTCCAGTTAGTGCTTCCTTTGGACAGGCTGCGTGTGTTTGCTCCGTGGTAGCACCCATACCTTCAAGGAGGGCATCACTGGAGCTCCTTTCTTTCTTTCCAGGAGAGCTGCTGGTCTAGCTCCCTGCCAATGCCTTTGAATAAGCCTCCGAGGTTGTTAGTGCTGTTACACAATCCCAGTGGAATGCGTGTGTGCACGGGAGAGCTGGGCTTCCTGTTTTGGGGCAGTCCGTAGAAGAGACAATAAAAGATAATAGATAACTCAGATAAATTGCTTTTGCATGAGGACTTGGAGCCATTGTTCAACCAGTAACACTTGTGACTTCTTCAGTAAGCCTGGTAACCTGAGAAGAAAAGCCTCCTTAATGCTGGGGGACTTGCTCAGGGTAACTTTAAAGACAACAGCTGGAACGTGGGTATAAAGAGGGAATAGTTACAGAGATCAACACGTGTTAGTGCTGTGCATAATGATATAATGATGTATAGAAATCCAATCTGTTTTGAAAAGAAGGCTTGTGCAAAGAGGAGCTGCTGGTAGTTGGTGGGTGGAGAGCAGCGTTTCAAGGGGGATTAGTGGACACAAGGGGAGTCTCCTGGGTGCAATATTCTGCAGTTAATTTCTGCCCCGGGGGTGTTTGATGGCCTTCTGTGGTGTGTGTGCACAAAGAGAACCTCAATTCCAGATCTGCTGGTTTGCATCTGAATAACTCTTAAAAAGAAGAGAAGTATGTTATAAAATAATTTGCTAAGAGAAATCTTTTGGGAACACTGCTGTTATCACAGTTAATCTTGCCAAAAGTTTTAACAATTTGAGGATGTTGCTTGGTTGTAACTAAGCTCCTTTGAAGGAATTCTCTGCTTGTGAAAGATGAATTACTCATTCTTTGTCTGGGTTAAGAGATCATAATGTGATTATTAAACTCAGTTATTCAGTGCTAGAGAATTATGCTTAACCAGGGTCTTTGTTCTCTTATCAAAGCTAATCTGACCGAGTTTCCCCTCCTATAAAGTAGGCAAACATCTCCCCAGATTAAAGAATGCCCAAAACTCCAGAAACCTATTTACTAGTTTTGGCTAGATTAGCTTCACAGTGGGAAGGGCTCTGGGGACTGACAACTTCATTAGGTGTTTGGCTGATGGATGCTTGGATTTGGGATAAATGCAGAGGAACTCCTTCCCCTGGGGCTCCCTTACTGACTTCTCTGCTCTGGGTTTCAATTGTTGTGAGATTAAGATGGTGAGTGAAGAAATTGAAGCCTTGTGAAATGGGTTTGCTGCCGAATCCACTCATGTGGGATCTTCTAGTAACTCTTTCCTGTGTTTACTTGGCTCTCCAGTGCAGCAGCTTTGGAGTAGTAGAAATACAACAGTTCTGACTTGATGGAAGCAAATGCTACTCAGTGACTATTTCCTTGAAAAGGATGTTAGGAGCAGTAATTCAGTAATTTTGCTTAAGCAGCAACCAGTGATTCAAGTGCCTTGTGAATAGCTTTATAGGTAAACACGTGGGAAGTACTGTCTCTGTCTTTTGGGTCGTAAAAATCACAGTGCAAGAGTTGAATTTTTGCTAATGTGTGTAGTGTAACGTGCCAGAAGAGAAATCCTTTTATTTTCACACCATGGGCAGTGAGTTTAGGGAAGGTGTGCCTATCATCTTTCTATATAGATATTACTTCCTTATCAAAGTAGATGGTAGTGATCAGTCTTAAGTACACTTTGATCACTTATGGGAGCTTAATTTAGCACTTGAGGTTGTCTTGCTGGTGATACTTCAGGTGGTAGTAGTTTATTTGGTGATGTTACCCAACTCCACCCTGTGTTCTTGGTAACATGCTTTACATAGCATTAATTGATGGGTGGAGAGACACAAAGAGGCTGTGTTTTCAGCAACACCAACTCACAAGGCTGAGTTCTGCTTTATAGCAAATTTTTCAGTTGTGTTGTTTTTTGTTTGGTGGGTGGGGTTTTTTTGCTTTTTTTTTTGTTGTTGCTTGTTTGATTTATTTTGGTTTTAAGTTGTGAAGCTTTGCATCTCTTTCCTTCTTAGAATGCTGAGTGCTGTGGATCAGAATCCTCTGGGGATGTTTGTCTCTCTTGATTTTATGCCACGTGAACTGTCTGTGGCAGAAGTGTGATGGTAAAGCAGCATCTAGCCAGTTTGTGTTATACCACTGCAGGTTTCATACAGATCCAGCAATGCCCTGCAAAGTGCAGTCCCAGCTCTCTTTATGGTGTTTGGCTCTTGCCCTGCCGTGTTGGGAGGCAGATTAACCATGTGCAGGGACGTGGTGAGGCTCCTGATCAAGAATAAAGGAAGAAAGCAAATGAGAAGCAAGAAGAGAGATGTCAGCTGCTACAGTGTTGCTTTGCAGTTTGCAGGGAGTTGGAAAGGTGACATTTTTAGGTGGCTGCAACTTGTTTTTTATCTATGTACCACATAGTAGCAATAAGCAGCAAAAGAAATGTGATTGAACTTGGTGTTTTTCTCAGGCTTTGAATGTTACCTTTGCCTCCCTGTGTATTAGAGCAGTAATTCAGCATGGAAAAGCAGATTCCCATCTCTCAGTGCTGGCTGTTTAAACATGTGACTGACAAGCTATCAACGTGCATGATGCAATAACATATATTAATTTTTAACTAATTAGTTCCTACTGTGAGGTTCCTTGTCATATTGGAAATAGCCACAATATGAGGTGTTTATATTTATTAACTACTTGCTGACCTTCACATACTCAGCACTTTTTGAACTAAGTACTAGTGTGTGTTAAGAATTCTGTGTATCTTTTTGGACGTTGAGCTCGGAGAGTAATTAATGTTGCTAATTACATTTAAAAAAAGCTGAATGTATCCAGAAATTTCTACCATCAAATCTGTGTGAAAGGTGGAGTTAAATACTGAATTTAAAAAAAAAAAAAATTCCCAAAAGCCCTTTGCCTCCCTGTGTATTAGAGCAGTAATTCAGCATGGAAAAGCAGATTCCCATCTCTCAGTGCTGGCTGTTTAAACATGTGACTGACAAGCTATCAACGTGCATGATGCAATAACATATATTAATTTTTAACTAATTAGTTCCTACTGTGAGGTTCCTTGTCATATTGGAAATGGCCACAATATGAGGTGTTTATATTTATTAACTACTTGCTGACCTTCACATACTCAGCACTTTTTGAACTAAGTACTAGTGTGTGTTAAGAATTCTGTGTATCTTTTTGGACGTTGAGCTCGGAGAGTAATTAATGTTGCTAATTACATTTAAAAAAAGCTGAATGTATCCAGAAATTTCTACCATCAAATCTGTGTGAAAGGTGGAGTTAAATACTGAATTAAAAAAAAAAATAATTGCCAAACAGCTTTAATGCATATACAGAGCAAAACATTCCTGACCGTCTGAAAAGATAAGTTGCAAAATAGAGACCAACTCTTTTAATGAGGGTGATGCAAGGTTGTATTAAATCAGTATTTGTTGGGTTACTCTAATGTATCCTGCAATATCATCTTACTCCTTCCTGTCCCTGGTCCCCAAACCCTTCGATAGGCATCTTTGCACAAACATTCCTGTTGGCACTTTGGGAATTGGATCATTACATGGGAACAGCGGTTGTGGTGAGCAGGTCATGGATGAGCTCTGCAGTGCTGCTGGTGAGGAGGGTGCATGGGAGGGCTGTTTTCCTTCTGACCATCCCAGAGGATCACTCTGGCTCTAATACAGAGTTCAGTTTTCTCTGCCAGCACCATTAAAGCCCTTTGCCAGCCTGGATGTACCTACTACTCCTGCTGCTGTTAGCTGAGTAGGTGGGAAGGGTGAGAGGTGTGATCTTCTGGTGAAAGGCACTTCAGTGATGGTCTAACACCTGAGCTCTGGATGGTGTGGCTTGGAGAAATGATGCCAGCTGGCCATTCTGAAGGTCCTCTGAACAGTGGCAGTTCAGCTGACAGTGACTGGGTGGCTGTAGCCACTTTCAGCTTTGAGACTGATTACATGAATGTGCTACTGTTGTATCCCCTGTTCCACACACCTGGGTCTGGGTGCTCATATGGGTGAACTGTCTCTCTTGGATTTATTAGATGGCAGAGAATTAAAAGTAGGTATCACTGGCAGGGGCTGTACTGGGAGTGAGTATGGGCTTGGTGGTGCTTAGACACAGCAGCATTTAGTACAGCTTCAACCTTAGTAGCTGCCTACTTTGTGCTCTTCAATGCTGAAGTTCTAGGTGATGGGTCAGGCTTGTCCTGGCTGTCCTCACTAGTGTTTCCTGCTCTGGATGTTCTTCCTGCCTCTAGGTCAGGTTTTTCTGAAGTTGAGACCTTGGAAATACCTCTCCGTCATGGATATTCTGTGCTGTGAGATCCACTTGGAGCCCTGCAGCAGGCCTGTTCCCATCAGAGGGGTGTGGACCTTCCTGGCCAGGGTGCCGAGCTGCGATGGCCAGTGCACTTAAGTCACCGTGGCATCTGCTGGTCTCCTGGGAATCTGTAGCATGTTGGCTTCTTTGGTAACAGATTAAAAATGCCAAGAATGACAAGCAAGTCCTGCCTGTCCCACTGGGAATAATTATGTCATGTGAGCTCCTCTTGCAGCTGGTGTTTCATGTCTGGGTTTTGTGGGTTAGCACTTGAGCTACTCAAAGCTGGTTTTGTCACTGGGTTTGTAAGCGGTGTGATGATGCAAAGGTAGCCTCCTGGTCCCCAGGGAGTTGCTAGCAGAAGACCTGGAGCTATTAAGAGCCATTATTTCCCTTTTGCTTGTTTTGCCCTTTGATTCCTGTTAGTTAATCTCCACCTTTCAGCAGCCATGAGGGTGATTGCACTCCCTGTGGAATGCAGCACCCCTGCAGGTGGGCTTAGTTCTCCCCTTGCCCTGTCTAGTCTGTGCTCCCCAACACCCTGTGCTGTGGGGACCTGTGCACATTCCTGGGGGTTAATTGGCCCCTCTGGCGACATCCAGACTGTCCCCAGGGGGCATGGTGGCTTGTGCACTGCTGACATTTGGGAATTGGTTTGAAGAAATAAAATAATTATGGGTTTGACATGCATCTGAGGATGTGGGGAGCAAGACAACTGTTTGAAATTGGAAGCTCTGGTTAGGACTGCTGCTTCTTGCTCATGTCAATCCATATGGGCCATATGCTTCTAACCAGGCTCCTTGTTTCATTTCCTTCTCTGAAATGCTTACAGCTGTTTTTCCTGCCTCTTCAGTAAGTTTTTTGTTCCTGTAAAAAGAGTGACAGCTCACAGATGCTGCTGGGAGTCCCCACTGCATAGCTGGAAAGAGAGACTATTACTGTGATCTTCAAGAGAAGACAAGGTGCAGTGTCTCTGCAGGAGGCCTTATTTCTGATATTTTGAAGTAAGCTTTTTTGTTGTTTTTTTCTCTCTAAAGCTGAAAGTAAGAGTTTGCTGTCTCATTCACTGTTTCACCATCACATACTGCCCTTAGTGATGGAAGTGAGAGAGCAGGTAGTTGGTGCTATCCCTTATGGTTAGAACAAGGAAGGAAAATGAGGCCATGGCTCTTTCTCCTGTACAGTAGATGCTGGTGCTGCACTCTCCTCAGGCCATGTTGCAAATGATACTTTATAAATGGCTGTAGGAAATGGAAAATAAAGTAATTCTCATTTGTGTTCTTTTAAAGCCTTGTTCTTTAGACCAAAATACACAGGATAAATCTGTCTGGCCCTTCCCTCTATTCACTTTTCATAGCCTCCTTTGTTTTTAATCTATATATCTTTTTATGCTAAATTACTCCCATCCCCAAAATAGGCATCAGCCTGCAAGCAAAGGTTGCCAGACGTTGGTCTTGTGGATTATAGTGGCTTTTTGGCCTGGTTGGAGACTGAGCCCCACCCTACGTAGGCTTGGATTAAAATAGCCTTTTCAGCAGGCTGAAAACTGTACACAACACGTTCACACAATGGTTTCTGGGGCACTGACAGCCACGGGAAGCCCTTCAGCTGGAAAATATCTCAGAAAAGGTGTTTGCTGCTAATTTATCCAAAGGTGACCAGTGTCAGGGGGGTGTACAGCCAAGTGTCTGACTGCCAGCTCTGTAGTTATTGTAAATATTGAATGAAGTTTTAGCCATGCTTTTTGCAGGACCCAAAAGAATTGAAAAGTGTAGACCACAGGCTCTGTAGTCCAGTAGCCTGGAAAGACACCTTAGTCCATCCTTATTAGTGGAGAGAGGTGGCTGGATAGGATGAAGAGATGAATGGATGCTGTATTGCTGAGCCTAAGGGGCAGGAAGGATTTGAGGCCTTTTTTATTCGCTTAAATACCCATCTTGGCTTACACAGTTGTTAGGAAAATACTGTCAGAAGCTATTCTGCTTCATTACCCATGATGGCTACATCCTAGAGCAACAGCAAGGTATCTTCTGGGTGGCAGGAGAACCCTGAGGGGTCTGCTTTCTGGAGGGACTGTTTGGGGATGAAAGGGGTGCTGCATGGGAAGTGCTTTCACAGAAGGTCCACCAGACCTTGGGAAGTGCTTTCACAGAAGGTCCACCAGACTCGTGGGTCAGTCAGTAGCTCTAAGAAGGAAGGGCAGGGCTCTGGCCAGCTAAAAACGAAGGCAAATGCCTCCTACAACTTCTCTGCTACCTGGTTGTATGAGCTTGGCAGGGAGTTGAGTGAGAAAAGGCCTGTGTGTTGCTGCAGTGGCTGGAGGTCACATGTTTGGGGAGAGACAGCAATCCTGGCTTTTATCTTACCTTCATATTGACCAGTGTTTTGATGCCCAGCAAATAAAACCAGCAACATCTTGGGGGCTGTATTAGGCAGGCAGTTTAAGTGTATCCCTGCTCAAGTGCTCCAGGAAGAGGTTTGAGGGCCAGGAGACTGTTCCTGCCCCACAGCCTCTGGCTCAGCCCTGTCTTTCCAGACCTGAGCTGCACACTCCTCCCTCTTCTTACGAAACAGAAGAAAACATTAAGGGCAAGAGGCTGACTGGTATTTGGTGTGGTGATCTCATTTCCCCACTGCCTATTGGAAAAGCCAAGCCTCAAACCCAAGGCTTCTCCAGCAAGCCCAAGTGGTTGGCCATGGGATGACAGAAGGGAAGAGGTGAGAGTCTTCCTGCTCTGAGCATCTGTCCTCTGCCTTATGAACCTCAGCTGTTGCCTTCTTCTTTAATCTGTTTTCCACTGCCTGTGACTGTGCTTGTGTGAGGCCGCAAGTTGTTTTACAGGGTGGTTGCAAGTGCCAGCTGCTTGCAGGCTCCTGCCTGCTCTGCAGGGGAAGGTGGCATGAGGCTCATCCAGGATGTGGACATCCTAGCAGCTAAAGCCTCCAGCTTAGCCATAAGCCTCTAAGGTTGTGTAGGGCTGGGGAGGGGAGGGCAGAGAGACTCTGCTCTTTGCCTGTTCTACTCCTGTTTATGCTCTGTGGGCCTGGAATGGCTTATGTGACATTGTTGATCAAATGTCTCTCTAAAATGCCATTTTCTCTTCAATTTTGGGAGACTCCACCTTGGCCTGTTCTGTTTCTGTTTCTTCTATTCTAGACTAGGCTGTAAAAAAAATATATAAATCTATAAAAGGTAAAACTTTGTCTGACTTTAAACCTTTGTAAACAGTCATGAAACTGACTGTAGAAGCACACTGGAAGGATTTTGTTTCTCCCAAAGCCTAAAGGCAGGACCTTCAGCTTTTGTCTCACTCAGTTGCATGTTTTTACTTCAGCTGCAAGTCAAGGGGCTGTTTGTATCTCAGACTCTTATAGTGGAAAAACTGACTCCTGCAGTTATGTCTTTACTACAGACTTTTTTTTTTTGCTAGAGGAAACTATTTTTTTTCTTGGAAAAAAAATGTAGTTAGGTTTAAAAATTTGTATAAATACAGGAACTTAAACAAGGAAATGTGACCTGTTGCAAGTTCAAGATGAGGCAAAACCTGCAGCACACCAAGCTGGGAAAAAGCATAAAGAAGAAAATCAAATAGTCTGAGGAGAGGAGACAGGCTGAATAACATCAGAAGTGCTGCTGTCCTGTTTTAGTGTTTCCAATATCAGGTGCTGAAGGAGGCTCTGGCTCTGGGGGATGTTGTGTTTTGCAGGAGGGGTCAGTGACCACTGGTGCAGTAGCCAGAGAGGGCTTGCCTCTGGCATGCAGTAGGTAATCCTGCCCCTGACCTGGGTCCCATTAGATCACCTCCTGCCAGAGTTTTGTTAGCTAGAACTGTTTCTGTCACCTTGCCTCCAGACAGAGCAGGATATCCAGGTAGAATGTCTTGCTAGGGAAAAAAAAACCCAATTAATTGTAGAGCTCTAGGCATTCTCTTGGATTCCTTCTAAAGTTGTGTCTCACTGAGATGGTAGGAAATGAAGCTTAAGAAAACTCCCCTGTATTGTCCCTCACTTTTTTCCCTGAAGGTTGGCATTTGAAAAGTATTTTGATAGTAGAAAGAAAATAGGAAGGCATGTGGTTCTGCACTCAGCTTATATCTATGGGACTGATTTTTTGCCAATATGGTAGTGATCAAATTAGGGCTCTCCAGAGCTGAGTGCACAAGATGTTGAAAATGCAGGTTGAAGACATTGGCTGATAGAAGCTTGTATCCTCTCTAGATTAGATGGCAGATGATGTGCAGTGGGCTGCTACTGAAACAGGTTGCATGGTCACCTGTTTGCCATTTACATGTTCTCTGCCTGTTGTGTTGGAATCTGAGAACTATAGCTAAATTTTTGCTTTTCCATATGGTTTCTTCCCTTCAAACTGTCTTTGCAGCTTAGCATGGCAGGAGCTTACTGCTGACTGGGTGAGTGAGGTGGGATCCTGCTTCTGTGTGCTGGAAATACCTTGTCATGCTCTGTATTGTTAGTTCTAGAAAGAATGGCTATGAGTGATGCAGTTTGTGTCAGCACTGAGTGGAGATGAGTGGTTTTCCTTCACGAGAGCATCCCATCTCTGATGTACCCCTGAGCTTCCAACAGGAACTGGAGACTGGAGCACTTTGCTTTACCATATTTGTAGTGATGTCTCTCTCTCTCTCTCTCTTTGTAATTTGATCAAGTTTTGGTTTTCTTCATGTTTGCATTGGTCTTTTCCCCAGTGACATGGCTCATGGATGTGGTACTGTCCCCGTCCTGGCCACAGAAACTCATGGTACCAAGACTTCTGCTTGATGAGCTGTGCTTAAAATACCAGGGGAGGTGGATCACTGATCTGCTCCCCCCACGTTCTCTATGCTACCCAGATAGAAGAGTGTCTTGCTCTGCTTTCACTCACAGTAGGACTGAACTGGCTGCCTTTGACTCTGCCCTGTTGGGAAGGATGGGGATGGTGAATGAGGTCCCACGTGCTTTCAGTCTCTGCCCCATTTTTCTGGGAGAACTCAGCACAGCCCCCACAGCCCATAGCTGCTGGGTGGGCACCAAACTTCTCAGCGTGTCCAGAAGAGTGTGAATCAAGAGAAAGCTTGAATTCCAGCTGCCCATCTCTGTAACTGGCATTTGTATTTTGTGAAGTAGTGCTTCAGCTGGGTTGCTTGCAAAAAAGCATCCCAAAGCTCATAAATCCCAGGTCTCTGTTTATGCTGCCATCACAGTCTTGTGCTCCTTCCTGCTAATCAGCCGGGAAGGGTCTGTGGAGCATTGTTTGGGTTTGGAGCAGGGCTGTGGTTTTGAGATTCCAGGATGCTGAGTCTCATCCCAGGGACAGGCTTGGATGCTCTCCTGCCTTGGAGCCTCTGCAGCAGGATGCTAATAAGCAGGCTGATATTCCATCCAGCCTGTCACTGTTTTCCTTGGGTTAGAGCAGTGTTTGCCTTCTGCTATAACTGCTGAGCAGCTGCAGTGCTGTGGTCGTATAGCCATATATATACATATATATATATATTCCACTGTAAATCCTGTAGTTAAACATTGCCCTGACCCAGCATAGAACAAGGTGTTTGTCTCCAGCTGGTCACAGAAATAAAGGGAAGTGAATTCCAAAGCAATCTTGCAACTTAGCTTTTTTCTTCCTGTATTCTGCACAAAATGTTTTGCCTCCAAGAATGGATTGTGAGGCCATACATAGGATGTTTGTAGGTGGATGTAAAGTTATCCTGTTATGATTGGTATTGTGCAGACAAGCAGGGAGGAGGTTGCCCCCTGCTTTTAAGAACTGTCTCTGAGATAGCAACACTTTGAAGGAGGTTGATAGAGAGCAAATGGAAATACATTCACGTGTGCTTTCATGTTTCTCAGTGCTCCTGGAAGTAATAAGCAAGTTTCTGAATCTTCACTTAGGTGAAATTCACCTTTGCATAAGGAGAAAGGGGAAACTGGGCCTTCTGAAAACTGAAAATGTCTGTTCCTTTCTGCACTACTTGGCCAAGGTTGGGACTAAGCTTTCCTTGGGGACATGGGTGAGAGGTTCCAGTGCAATCCTGCCCTTCTGTTGCCCACCCCTGTGAAACATTATTGTTGATCTAATTTCCAGCTGGGCTCTTGCACTGTTTAATATAAAGCAAATGCTCAAGCACAGTCAGACATCTTGTTGAAAACTTGAAAAACTGACATGACCAGCTAAGAAGCTGCTAGACTTTACCATAGCTCTCCCGGACGGATGGTTATGGCAGTGTCCAGCCAACATTAGTTAGATCCATTGCTAATGACAAGACCTTTTATGCCTCCCTTCCTGCCTCCCTCTTCCAGAAAAAGAGTATATACCTTTTAGAGGTTATTTAGGGTTGTTTTAGTTGGTCCCTTAGCTCTCTGTCTTCTGAAGGTCTTAGAGACCTTAAGACCTTAGGGAGGTCTTAGAGAGCCATGAAACTGAGTAAGATTCTGCCCTTTACTAATGGCCTTGAAACCTGTTATGCATGACCCTTTGCAACCAGTACCAGTCAATAATTCACTTTAGCAATTACAGATTTGTGTACAGGGTTGATATCAACTTGGCATACAGCAAGGTATTGCACTTTTTGTCAGTGCATTACCCTTTCATGTGTCACACTTGTAGCTAATATTCTTGATCAGTATGTGGACCTTTTTGGTGCAATTCATGCCGTACCTTGTGGTGTTATTGCTCCCATCTTTAGATATTCTCCTCCTACCTGACCTGTGAAGTTGCTTTGTGCCTTCTGTCAAACAGCATGCCTTGCTTCATCTTGGCTTTATATAGGATATTTAATTTGAAAGAATGAGGAGATTTTTAAAATGCTAATTCATGAAGCATTAAACTCAGCAGCAGCAACAGACTTGGGAGTGTAAGAGGTCTGCAGTCAAAAAAGACTGGCTTCACAGCATAGAGATCAGTCTGCTACTAGTAGCTGGTTTTTATGGGCTGGAAAATGTGAGAGAGCTTATTAATTAACAGGGTAATGAGCAGGGTGAAAATTTCTGGGCACCTCAAGGCTATGGGTGACAACTTGCAGTGTATGTGTGAGTGGTAATCAAGCTTCACCTCCCCTTTCTACACATCTGAAAAGAATGCAAAGTCTGGGAAGTTAGCTTCTCCAGCAGGTCTGTCCTGCAGAAGATTTTCTGTCAGGGTCTGAGACAAAAGGAGTAGTTAGGGGAGAAGCCAACAAATGCAGGCATGAGCTAAATACCAGGAAAAGATTCAAGGTCCCTTGAGATTAGATTCTGGACTGGTTCAACACAGCTGAATTTGTAGGCCCACTTGCACAACATGGTGAGCTGCATGCCAAAATCTTTTACCTCCAGCATCAGGCAGAACTTCCAGAGGAGATACCAGGGACTCCTAAAAGATCTTCTTGGGCTGGGTGTATGGGCTGCTGCCTGGGTTGGTCTGTGACTGTACCAGCTTTGCCTTCACTCCCCAGCACTGAAACTGTTCTCATAGTGGGAAGCCACCTGCAAATGGGTTGTGTGGGGCTGAAGAGCCACCCAGTGGTAGTCTCCCACAGCCTCCTAACCCAACTAGCCTGAAGCAATTTGCAGCAGACTGGACTGGATAGTGGTCAATAGTTGGCTAAATGTCTATTTGCTCTTTGGAGCAGGCTGTGACTGCAGTGGTGTAACCTCTTCTTATGTATAGGTGGAAATTTTAAGCAGTTCCTGACCTCTGATTCCTCATAATTAACAATCTTGCTGCAGCCCATGGATTTATTTTTCAAGCCACATCCTTTTTGCTGTTGTAATCTTATTTTGGAGATTAGACCAACTTTATCAGTCATCTAACAGGCTGCTTCTGTAGGCAAGTCACTAAGTCACTCATGGTGCTTGGCGTTAGAGGTAGCTCTTGTTTGCTGTTGACTTTTAAAATCAAAATGAGATACAGTGCTTGGCTTTGGTAACAGCATGTTTTAGTACTTGGAAAGAGAGTCTTCTCGGGGGAAAAGCCTGGCTCAAGTAGCTGAAAACATTGCAGAGCTGTTGCTGCTGCTTAGGCTGCAGAGTATTTATCATTGACAGAAAGTGATAAGGCTTATGATGGACTTGTATGAAAATATGAACCTCTTGTGAACAAATCTGTACTCCTGTCATTGGTATAATGCTGCAATCTGCAGTTAAGATTGTTTTTTTGCTGTCTCTTAAAGCGTTGGGTTTTTTTTTCTGCAGGTCAAAAGACCTTAGTACAAAAAACTACATTCCTATTAAACTGCAGCTTTCCAAATTCATCTGAAGTTTCTTCCATGAGGATGCAGCCCACATCAATTCATTATATTTCTCAATTGAAAATGTGTCTTAACCTGGATGTTGCCAGAAAATGGATCAGAACAGCTGCCCTGTTCAGGAATATTGGGCTAACAGTCTGCAATAGTGCAATTCCAGTGTAAAGCACTATTTTTTGAGTAGTGACTTTAGGTGGTTAGTCATCCAGGGTATCTTCTCCAGGTGAGCAGGATCATAGAATCATAGAATCATAGAATCTTAGGGGCTGGAAGGGACCTCGAGAGATCATCTAGTCCAACCCCCCTGCCAGAGCAGGGTCACCTAGAGTACATCACATAGGAACTCATCCAGGTGGGTTTTGAATGTCTCCAGTGAGGGAGACTCCACAACCTCCCTGGGCAGTCTGTTCCAGTGCTCTGTCACTCTTACAGTAAAAAAATTTTTTCGGATATTCACCTTGAACCTCCTATGCTCCAATTTACACCCATTACCCCTTGTCCTATCACTGGTCATCACTGAGAAAAGCCTAACTCCATCCCCCTGACACTCACCCCTTACATATTTGTAAACATTGATGAGGTCACCCCTCAGTCTCCTTTTCTCCAAGCTAAAGAGACCCAGCTCCCTCAGCCTTTCCTCATAAGGGAGATGTTCCACTCCCCTAATCATCTTCGTAGCTCTGCGCTGGACTCTTTCGAGCAGTTCCCTGTCCTTTTTGAACTGAGGGGCCCAGAACTGGACACAATACTCCAGATGTGGCCTCACCAATGCAGAATAGAGGGGGAGGAGAACCTCTCTTGACCTACTAACCACACCCTTTCTAATACACCCCAGGATGCCATTGGCCTTCTTGGCCACAAGGGCACATTGCTGGCTCATGGTCATCCTCCTGTCTACCAGGACCCCCAGGTCTCTTTCACTTTCTCTTTGCCTAAGCCATGTCAAGCTTGGATGATGGACAGACCTGGTGACTGAGGTGAAAGATGGAAAAGTATGTTTGTGCCTGCAAGACCCTGTGAGACCCTGTGCCACCCTTTCTCCAGTGGCCTGGTCTGTGGTGTGGCTGAGCTGGTCTAACTGGGGTGCTGTGCAAGGGTGGTCCTGCTCTGCTCTGCCCCTCCTACCCTGTGGTGTTGTCTAGTTGACCCCACAGCTAGTTGGGGTGGGGAGGCTGAAAAGCTGAGGAGGAGAGGGACAGGGTGCCCTTTGGATGGCAGCCTGCAGTGGTGTCTGCCCTCCTTGGGTGCACTCTTACTGTGTCTCCTGGTCAGCTCCTCTTTGCATACTTCAGTCTTCTGAAGTTTTCTTTGGGGCATGATAGGTGCAAGGTGAATTTCATGGTGGCTTGGGTGGAGCTGCAAAACTGGCTTGAGAATATTCTCTGCTCCAAGTTCCTTCCAGCCATCTCTGTTTTGGCTCAAAGAAAATGTAGCAGAAAGGATGAGAAAGTGCCTCAGAACTTGTGGTGCCCTGCTCAGGCTGAGACCTGCCTGCAGGACTGACTGGAGCAAACCCCAGTGGGGCTGCAAACCCCTGCAGCATCTGCAGCATCTTCGCTGCTGCTCTGGGAAGCCCAGCAGATCTGGGAAGTGCAGCAGATTTGGCTGCTGCCTTTCCAGCAGAAACACAGGAAGGTTTCCAGATCATATTTAGTTTCTCTCTCCCTTTACAAAAAAAATAAACCCACCCGACCCTAGACACCCCATTGTCTGTGGTCTCAAGGGAGTAACTTCTTTTTTTTTTCTTTTTTTCTTTTTTTCTTCTACGTATCCCCCTCTCCACACCCACCTTTTGTGTCTTTCAAATTGAACAAAGTGGGTGAGTCAGTACTAAATATAAATCCTGCTTCCGGCATCATCTGCCTGTGGCTCATTTCCTGGAGCTGACATCAGTGGAGCCTCCAATTTCCTTATGAAATAGCAAGACATGAGGTACCCTTTGCACAGTGTTCTGGGCATACTTGCTGACTTCTTTGGTGACTGCCTGGCTCCCTGCTCTAAGCTGTGAATAACTAGTCAGTTAATTACTAAGCTGAGTGCTGTTTGGAGCACAAGGAAAATGGAGAAAGTCCTCAGATCTGTTTTGCACAGTAAAATCATACTCTGCTTTGCAATTTTTAAAATCAAGACAAACTTTCAGTCAGTCCCTTAATGCATTTGCAAGATTTTTATTAAATAAGCATGAGCCTGACTAATGTCTTGCTTTCTTCCGGATTACAGGCTCACTGAAGGGACATCTCAGGAAGCTAGAAATCTAGCAAAGATGGATCTTTTTTCCCTGACAAATTGAGAAGTTAAGATCAAATGCTTGCTCCTCAGTTGTCAAATCCTTCCAAGGTGCCAAGTAGAGTAGGATGATGACTTCTTTGTCTGCTGGTGATGCAGCCCAGCACCCTGTTGGCTTTCTTTGCTGCTGCAACACACTGTTCACTCATGTTGAGCCTGTTATCCACCAAGACCCCCAGCTCCCTTTCCACAGGGCAGAAAAGCCTGGTGTCAAGGAGCAGGTGCTTGTCCTCTGCTGGGTGGTGGGACTCAATGGGGAGAGCAGTAGGGCTGCACAGCCCACTGTAGCTGAAGGGCCTGTATGTTGGATGTGCTCCCTTCCTCCCCCAGAGTTTTGCTAGGGAGTCTGTTCTTGAAGGCTAGTGGTGAGAGAAGAGGAACAAGGTGACTCCTGGTTTTACTGTCTCTGCTCCCTCATCACCTGGAAGGCAGTGGCTGCTGCTCCCACAGCTGCCATTGAGTAACCTCTGGAGGGCAAGTATGTATTAGTGGCCTCCCAGTGAAACTTGGCAGCTGGAGCTGGGGAGGAGATGCATCCTTGCGTAATGATGGGCTGGAGGGATCCTGTCAGTGCTGCAGATCCTCCTTGTGTGTAAACTTTGGTCCTCATGCTCCATGCAGGGTAGCAGACATGTCACCTGAGCAGAGGAACTTCTGAGCACATCTTGTGCTTCCCTAAGGACTTCCTTAAAGAGGGAGGAAGAGGAAAATACACTGCTATACTGGCCTGACCATAAAACTTCCTATTTTGGAAGAGTGTGGGGAGCGGTGTGTGAGCAGCTGTGCTTGAGGAAGTGGGCTGGGAGTGCCCGGGAGCTGCGCACCCGCTGCCTGCCGTCACCACACCCTGGCACGCTGAGTCTCAGGGTATGACACACACATGAGTGGTGCTAGCACTGCCACGCTGCTATTTTAGGTTTGAGTGTAATTGCAGGTTGGGCTGACGGGACTGGGTTTGGAGTATTTGGAGAACTGCATGCTCTTAAAGCTGTGGAAAAACTGGCTGTCGCTGAGCCTGGCAAATGTGGAAGATAGGAGTTTTCACAGGCGCTGTGTGTGCATCAGTTAAGCTTCTCACAGTGGAGCCTTGGAGGATCTGTGCTGACTGATACAGTGGGGAGTAATGCCCTTTCCCTTCCCTGCAGAGGGAATGGGAATAGCTGTCAGCCCTGGAGGATGCATTACACTTACTTGGAAAAAGAAAAGTGAGTTAGCAGAGGTGTGATGACCTCATGGGCTGGTGACTTTTAGGTGTCTGCCTCTGCAGTGCAAATCTGCCACCTGCACACCTGCAGGTGCTGCTTTTCTATCACAGCAACAGGAAGATGCCAGAGACAAAGAGAGGAGCTTTTTCTTTTCTCTTCTGAAGGCAGACAATGCTCCTGCAACTGCTCTACCAGTTAGAGAAGTCACAGCCTGGTTTGGGAGCTGGCTTTGGCACATTGTCCCCAGGACTTGGGAAACCCCAAAGCCTCAGCACTTCCTAAACCTTAGAATCATAGAATGTGGGGTGTTGGAAAGGACCTTTAAAGGTCATCTAGTCCAGCCCCCACCTGCAGTGAGGAGAAACCTTTTCAACTAAATCAGGTTGCTCAGAGGCCCATCAAGGCAGGGGGGCAACCTGTTCCAGTGCTTCACCACCCTCATAGTAAAGAAATTCCTTAGAGGGTGAACTTACAGGGCAGTGCTCACACTTTAAGGGAAAGCTGGAGAGACTAAGCTTCCTGAAATAAGTTTCTTCATTCTTGCTACATGTTTTCCCCTAGACTTTTCAGGCTGGATGCAGTCACAGGTTTGGATCTGAGCAACCTCATGGGCTCCTTGCTCTCCCCTAAACCCCATCTGATGTGCAGGCAGCTTGATCTTGGTGGAGTGAAGAAGTGTTTTTCAAGCCAGCTTCCTTCCTTTTAAGTTGCAGCTGCCAGTCTGGGCATAAAACCCTCTATTTTGGTTTCCATTATATTTACCATCCTGAGGAAGCTGGCAAGTTGTGGGTTTGGGGTTGGGTTTTTTTGTTTGGTTTGGTTTCTGTTTTTTTTATATACCTTTTTTGAAACTTTACAGCTGGAAGCTAAATTTTCAGGTGATACCCAAGAAATGGGACTAGGTAATGACTCGCTTTCCTGGCTGACATAATTAAAAAAACAACCAACCAACCAAAAAACCCAATGACTCTACTGGTCAGTTGTTAGAATGGTCACAGGTTCTTCAAGTTGTTCACTAATTCAAGTATTGTGTTTCTTAGTAAGTCACACCCTTTCCTTTTAGCTATAAAAGGGCTCAAACATGGACTTAGGAGGAACAGAAGTTTCTGAAATATGAGGTCATCATTTGGAAATCCCTCTTAGCCTTTTTGGTGACTGATTCTGCTCCTGTGCACTGCATCATCAATAGTACATGATGTTTCTGTTGCTTGTGTCTTCCTGGTTTGTAGTGTCTGTCTGTGTTTCCTCTAGAGCAGACATGGATTAGTTATTGAGGTAAGGCAATACATTACAATATAGACCAGCTCTGACCTTTGTAGTTACCACCCATTCAGACCACTTTTTATTGTTTTGGCAGAATTTTGGCATGAAATAGCAGGCAGCATCTTCCTTCAGTGCAGACTGAGGCTGAATAGATCGAGTGCTCTGATTGCTCTGTTTGTGAGCTGCTGGTTTTATAGATACCCATAAAAAAAAGTCCACAAACCAAAATACAAGCTCCATGGCACTGTTTGGCTGGCCAAGCTGAGAGCTAACAATGCAAAAAGGCATTTCATTTAACACGTTAAAAGAATGTCTTAAAATTTTTGGTTTGAAATAGTTGGCTTACCTAAAAGCTTTAAATCTTACTGCCTCCCGTTCCCAAGTGGCAAGCAATAAAAGAACAGGAGCTAGTTGTTGGGAGAGGATCCCTGCACCCCTGCCCTGCTCTCTGCGGTGCTTCCAGCCCTGCCTGGCCCTTCCCAGCGCATCCTTTTGCGCCACGACCGCATCCCTTCCGCGGCTCCGGGGAAGCGACCTCCCCTTTGCTGGGCGGGGATGGTGGGAGGAATGCTGGCTGTCCACATCCCTGCCGTGGGCGTGGGAGAGACTCTTCAGCACTCGGGCCGGCCGAGGGAACGATTCTCCTTCCCGGGAGAGGAGGAAAGGTAAGGAAGGGTGTCTGGGATGCTGCTCGTCCCCGTCGCTCCTCACTCAGGGCGCTGGCTGGGTGGATGTGAGCACATGCCAGAGATTGCCCTGCAAGGACTTGTTCTGCTTTTATTTTTCTCTGCGAACCGTCTAGTGATTCCTAATGCTGAAGGAAAACAGGTCTTGGCAGAAGGAGAAGATTAATTTCAGGTTTTAATGTGTTTTAAATTTGGAATCTGTCTGTGCACCTGACTGAGCAGCAGCGAGTGCTGGGGCTGAGTTTGCACCACTGAGTATTTAGTTTTTCCAGTGAGAACTGAGGGTGTACCTTTCCAAAAATCTCAGTCCGGGGCATGTCTTTCCCTTTCTCAGTCTGCAGCAGGCTTTTAAAAAGCAGAACTACAACTTTCATGTTACAAGTGTTAAATATTTAAACCTTTGCCTTGCAGAAAGTACGAGGAGCTCTGGGTGCTTTTGTAGAATGGCTAGAGGCTGTGGTGGATTCCTAACTTTTTGGGGTCTTCAGCTTGGAGAAGCTGGATTCTGAGTGCTGCTTTGCTGTTCTGGTGGGGATAGCATGTGCATCCACAGCCTAGCAGGAGTTTGTTTCCAAACTGAGGAGTTTATTTTACTTGTTATGTTTGTGGTGAAGGCTGGCAATGCTTGATGCTGGAAGCTGGTGTAGACCCTCTCCAAATGCTGTGGCAGTCACTGCTGGCTAAAACACTTGTATACCAAATACTTCTAAGTATTGGACTGAAATAATGACATTTTTTGTGCTGAAAAACTTAGATTTAACATGCCTGAAAACCTGTAAAACACATAGTGTAGCTTCTTCACGTCTTTGATGTTGTTTATCTTGACTTTGTTGCTCTGAAGTTTTGATTAGTTATAGTTTACTCCTACCCTGAATTTATTCTGCAAAACATCTCGCTGTAAAGAGTGGTTTCCACAGCTGGAGGACTCTCACACCCTCCTGAAATTCAGAATAGCTATGAGGTTGCCTGCTGTTTACAGTGCACGCATCTCTCTAACCATTACATCTGTCCTAGGGGTATTGGGCACTGGCTGAGCTGCTAAACCAAGGGAGGAGGAGGCAAAGCAGCTTGAAGGGACCCAATGAGAAGTTAGTGCTCAGCTCCAGGAGCACTGGATGCATTTTGGAGAACCTGCCTGGCCTTGAAATCTGCTAATTAGGATGCATTTTGCAGACATTATTGGTGCTTGTCCAAAATCCCAGAGTCACAGAGTAGAGCTTGTCTGGTTCTGGACTGGCAACTGCTACCTTTTGCTTTCTATCGCTCCTCCCTGTAGTAAATTAAATTACAGAGAAGTGTGGGGAACACCCTCCTCTTACAATAAACATTATTTCACTCTCATGGCAGCCTCCTGAGTGGCAAAGACAGCAGTTCTCCTGCTCTTCCAGCCATTTCACAGTAATCTTTGACATTAATGTTTCTGCTTTTGTTAAGGATAGATAGAATCTGTACCATCTTCTTTAGACAAAACAGGTGTTGAATTTACAGGGGTTTTCCTACTTCCAAAAGCTGCTAGGACAGCTGTGCAGTGGCACTGATTTATTGCAGTCTAGTATTGCTTTCTTGCTCAGAATCAAATTATTTTGACTTCTTTCCCTTTTCCCCATCCTTTCTAAACAAGATTACAGCCAGCAGGGCAAGGATGGAAAAAGGTTTTTCTTCTTTTATCAGTAGCTCTTTCCATTAAGATCAGTTACTGAAATGCCTGGGTTTTAAGACACTTTTAAAATATAACTGTGATACTTAGAGTATGGTTTGTAGTTTCTAGTGTTTTGTTTCTTTGTTCAGAGAAGTGTGTCAATGAATGTTTTCCTAAAGTTTATCATCTGGGCTGCCAGGATTTCACCCCTGCCTGTGCCACTTCAGGACAGCTCTGTTTACCTTCAGACTGATAAAACAATCTGCAAAATTGCTCAATCACAGCTGTACCTTCTAAAGGGTTGCATGAAGTCTACCCTCCCAAAATTAATTGCTGAAACTTGCTGTTGTCCAGCTCGGCAGGGATCAGCACCATCACGCCGGGTGTTTGGCTTGCAGGAGCTTGTTTGCTGGCACTGAATAAGCAGTGACTGTATTGTGATTAAATTTAGGGATCAGGTTGATTCCCCCGCCCAGGCAGGAGAGAAGTTTAACAGACTGAGCAAGGCTTCTTGCTTTATCCTGGTATCTTGAGTATCAGTCAAGTTGACCTGCCAAGCAAGGGCACTACCTGAGAGCAGAGGCTGGAGGAGATGGTTCTGGGCTGTGTGGCCTTGACTACCTTCAGCCTTTGAAGGGCTTTATCCAGCTGCTGGGGGCCAGGGCACAGGCTGAGGTCTGCAGTTCAGCCTTGTAAGGAACTAGGCTCCCTTTGGGCTGAGTATTGGGAAATCTGAAGACATATGCTGAAAGCATGTTGAGGGTAACCTGCAGGCCTCAGCAAGCAGGTCCCGTCACTTCTGGGGTGGGAAATTTGCACTGATTTAGCCTTGTGATCCTCATCCCTCCTCATTTCTGCAGGTGGGGAACCCATTGGCTTTCCCACTGTGACGGAACATCCCATCATAACACGAGGGATGCCTTATGTCAAGTTTTGCAGTGGGTCCTTACTTGAAGTCATTTATGGTTATGATACAAAATAAGCAGAAGGAAGTGTATAATGCTGCTCTTTATTTGAGGGACTATGCAAGAGTAAGTATTACTGTCAGCCTAAGAATTTCCTGAGAGGCTAGCATGATTTTTCTGTGCCTGAGCCAGGAATTTAAATGAAGCCTTCTCAGTCCATTAGCTGACATCTCACCCCCACTCCCCTCTTTTCTACCTTCTTGCACTTAAGTTTAAATTATCTCTGAATGTTATTTGCTTTTGTAAGTTCCAGGCAGGGTGAGTGTTCAGCTCTTGCTTTCCTGAAAGGTCTTGAAAGGATTACCTGTTTCATGTTGTACTAGTTAGTTAACAGGGGATGTTACTGTTCTGTTTTCATTGATGTGAACAAAATATTGAAATTCAAAAGTGAGTTAAAACAATCTAGCGAGTTATGATCTCAAATGTGCTCCAATCCTGGAGTAGCTGCTCTGCTAAAACCAGGGGTGTGGCAAAATGCAATATTTAGAAGTACTTGGAAAAGAGGCTTTTAAGGACTGATTCGTTGGTGCCTTGAGCAGCATTTTATCTGGTTTCTACTACACCCTACAGATTATAAGTACTCAGTAGATAGATGTAATAGATTTGAGGCAGCAAGGAGGTGCTGTAGTGTCTGCAGCACGATGGGGGTGTGTGAGTGCAGCTGCAAGGTCTAGCAGGCAGCTCCTCTCCTTGAAAGTCAGCACTGCCCCTGCTTTGACCATCCATCCAATCCCCTTGGCCCTCATCTTCCAAGTCGGAAGCTGTCAGAGAAGAGTGTAGCTCTGCAGAAACCTTTCTGTGGTTCTCCCTTCCATTTGAGTCCCAAAGCAGTTTTACCTTTCTGTTGGTTCAACCTCATCGTAGTAAACGCTGGGTCGTGAGAGTAATCAAGTGTCCATCTGCCCTACTCCAGGATTGCTGTCACCCCTCAACAACAACAGAGGCAGCTCTGGCTCATAGTCCTTCAGGGCTGGGTGGGGATGTGTTGCGGGAGACTGCACTGAGGACTGGGGAAGACTTTTTTTCTCTCCCATGTGCAGCTGGATTGGAGGCATTTGTGTTATTCTGACTTCTGCTCCAGCTCCAGCCTTTGGACAAATGGATGGCTGAGCATCCTCAGCTGCTTGCTGTATTTCTGTTTTCTGTACCTGTCGGACAGAGGGATTTATATTCTCAAATCCCCACTAATTTCTTTGTCATGTCCCAGCCTGCAGGACACTGGATGCTGCCGCAAAGGACATGGCTTTCCTAGGCTTTTAGCAAGGGGTGATTCCTACTTGATGCTGTGAGTGGGTTTGATACTAATTTTGGCTTTTCTGTGGATACAGATACTGGCTACAGCGCAGTTCTGGGTCAGGGTGCTGAACATGCTGACCATTATCCAGGCCTGGCTGCACCCAAAAGCACCTCCTTGGCTGTTCAGGGAAGTCAGAGGCATGTGAAGGGGTCAGCACTTGTTTTTTGTAGGGATTTCAGATTATCAACCTCCTTCTGTCTCAAAGAGGGAAAAACCACTTTGACCAGCATGCAGAAGGTGAAGGATCAGGTTATCCAGGCTGTCCATGCATGTTGGGGAAGCAGTTAAAATCTAAGCAGAAAGGATAGGAAAACTGACTTGGAGTGACCTTGCCTCTGTGCAGTCCAGATCCCAGCTGGGCATCTACCCAAACACAGCTCCAAAAAACCCCCAACGTTTGGCATCATTCTACCCAGGTCTAGCTGGAAGAAACTGGGTTATTAACCTGGGCCTGCTGGAGGAAAATGCATTTCCAGAGTTGGATATTCCATGGAGACATGCCTCCAAATCTGGAGAGAGCCACCAGCAAGCCAAGTGTAGTCACTAAATCCAGCATGTGTCTCTGCTTCTAATGGATTTGACAGATTTTTCCTCTGCAGCAGGGGTGAGTTATGTAACAGCAGTGGCAAAGTCTCACAGTCTGTTCCCAGGTGAAAATAAGCATAGCAGGGAGACTGTTTCTCCCAGCATGACAGCTACAGGGATTTGAAAGTGTATAAAGAAAAAACCCACTCATGGGACTTCTGCTGATTTAGTGATGCTGCAGAAGCAGGAGCTGGAGGTAATCTATATGGGATTGGGAAGGAGTGAGCTGTAAGGTGCCTGGGCAGTGGGAATTGCTGTCTGCAGTCCTGTGGCCGTTCCCTGTGATGCAGCAGGTGGCTGTATGACTGCTGGTGGGCTGGTGTATGGACAAGGCAAAGTGTGCATTCATTGTGGAAAGGGTGTACTGTGTGTAAAGGCAGCAGCTTGAGGAAGCTGGAGAATTGGTAGGTGGGAGGTAGACAATTCAAACATCAAGACAATCTTCTAGTAATTCAGTGTTCACGTTCTACTTGTGTGTAGTTGGTCATTGGCCTTCTGAAGTGAGTGGTTTGGTGCTGTGCATAGACAAGGAAAGCTGGATTAAGAGTGAAATAAAGCTGGATTTGGGTGATTGCTTTGCTGACATTACAGCCCAGTGCTGTTCAACAGGTAAACCATTGCAGACATTGTTGAGTCCAACATGCATGGGGCTGGGAAAGCTTGGTTGAAGGGAAGAGCCACAGATTAGAGATGCAGCTACTTGACCAAGTCTGGCACTGCAAAGAAATACCTGCTCAAAGCTTCTCATACCTTTTTTCCTCTCGAGGCAGGGAAACAGCTGAGTCAGCAAGAACACGTCTGGGTTTTGCATGCCTGAGTGCTGTGCTCGTGCAAAGAGCAGCAGCAAAGTCATTTCTGGGGGCAGTGGTTTGTAGCAGTGTCACACTGCTGGCAAGGTGTTGGACACCCCAGCAGTGCAGCCTCTGCTCTTATCAGGATGGCACTATCTCTGTGTGGAAAGACAAAAGTGTGGTGAAGGTCTGGTTTCAGTCTGGGCCTCTGACCACTGCCTGTATGGGAGGTAACTATCAAATTGAAGTTGATGTGCTTCCGGCAGTCTGGTGTTTGTTAATAACCACACAGAATAAGTGGGTGCTGTCTTGGAGGAACTGGATGAACAAAACATTGTTTAAAACACAAACTGATTATGATCAGGAGAGGATGGAGTGCGTGCTAGGTTTTCATTTACAGGCCATCAATCCCTATACTTCCCTGTCTACCCCCAAAGTGGCAGTAAGTATTTATCTTGGCAGACTGCTGTCTGTGCACTGTAAGCTTTCAGTTTCTCCTGGTGCTGTGAAGTTTAAATATGTTATCTGTAAAATCCCAAAGTTTTTGGACCAGAAGGAGCCAGGAGAGCCGCTGGATGTGCCCAGTGATGGGGTGTGGAGGGGTATGTGTGCCCTCTTCTGCTCCCAAGCATTTCCAAATGCAGCATGAGGATAGAGCTGGCTGATGTTTCTGATGTTTCCTTAGAAAACAAAACCAACAAAACTAAAACGAAAGGTGGGGGGG
>NW_009953098.1:115456-140288 GCF_000747805.2 Chaetura pelagica | reverse complement strand
TTTTTTGTAGGGATTTCAGATTATCAACCTCCTTCTGTCTCAAAGAGGGAAAAACCACTTTGACCAGCATGCAGAAGGTGAAGGATCAGGTTATCCAGGCTGTCCATGCATGTTGGGGAAGCAGTTAAAATCTAAGCAGAAAGGATAGGAAAACTGACTTGGAGTGACCTTGCCTCTGTGCAGTCCAGATCCCAGCTGGGCATCTACCCAAACACAGCTCCAAAAAACCCCCAACGTTTGGCATCATTCTACCCAGGTCTAGCTGGAAGAAACTGGGTTATTAACCTGGGCCTGCTGGAGGAAAATGCATTTCCAGAGTTGGATATTCCATGGAGACATGCCTCCAAATCTGGAGAGAGCCACCAGCAAGCCAAGTGTAGTCACTAAATCCAGCATGTGTCTCTGCTTCTAATGGATTTGACAGATTTTTCCTCTGCAGCAGGGGTGAGTTATGTAACAGCAGTGGCAAAGTCTCACAGTCTGTTCCCAGGTGAAAATAAGCATAGCAGGGAGACATGACAGCTACAGGGATTTGAAAGTGTATAAAGAAAAAACCCACTCATGGGACTTCTGCTGATTTAGTGATGCTGCAGAAGCAGGAGCTGGAGGTAATCTATATGGGATTGGGAAGGAGTGAGCTGTAAGGTGCCTGGGCAGTGGGAATTGCTGTCTGCAGTCCTGTGGCCGTTCCCTGTGATGCAGCAGGTGGCTGTATGACTGCTGGTGGGCTGGTGTATGGACAAGGCAAAGTGTGCATTCATTGTGGAAAGGGTGTACTGTGTGTAAAGGCAGCAGCTTGAGGAAGCTGGAGAATTGGTAGGTGGGAGGTAGACAATTCAAACATCAAGACAATCTTCTAGTAATTCAGTGTTCACGTTCTACTTGTGTGTAGTTGGTCATTGGCCTTCTGAAGTGAGTGGTTTGGTGCTGTGCATAGACAAGGAAAGCTGGATTAAGAGTGAAATAAAGCTGGATTTGGGTGATTGCTTTGCTGACATTACAGCCCAGTGCTGTTCAACAGGTAAACCATTGCAGACATTGTTGAGTCCAACATGCATGGGGCTGGGAAAGCTTGGTTGAAGGGAAGAGCCACAGATTAGAGATGCAGCTACTTGACCAAGTCTGGCACTGCAAAGAAATACCTGCTCAAAGCTTCTCATACCTTTTTTCCTCTCGAGGCAGGGAAACAGCTGAGTCAGCAAGAACACGTCTGGGTTTTGCATGCCTGAGTGCTGTGCTCGTGCAAAGAGCAGCAGCAAAGTCATTTCTGGGGGCAGTGGTTTGTAGCAGTGTCACACTGCTGGCAAGGTGTTGGACACCCCAGCAGTGCAGCCTCTGCTCTTATCAGGATGGCACTATCTCTGTGTGGAAAGACAAAAGTGTGGTGAAGGTCTGGTTTCAGTCTGGGCCTCTGACCACTGCCTGTATGGGAGGTAACTATCAAATTGAAGTTGATGTGCTTCCGGCAGTCTGGTGTTTGTTAATAACCACACGGAATAAGTGGGTGCTGTCTTGGAGGAACTGGATGAACAAAACATTGTTTAAAACACAAACTGATTATGATCAGGAGAGGATGGAGTGCGTGCTAGGTTTTCATTTACAGGCCATCAATCCCTATACTTCCCTGTCTACCCCCAAAGTGGCAGTAAGTATTTATCTTGGCAGACTGCTGTCTGTGCACTGTAAGCTTTCAGTTTCTCCTGGTGCTGTGAAGTTTAAATATGTTATCTGTAAAATCCCAAAGTTTTTGGACCAGAAGGAGCCAGGAGAGCCGCTGGATGTGCCCAGTGATGGGGTGTGGAGGGGTATGTGTGCCCTCTTCTGCTCCCAAGCATTTCCAAATGCAGCATGAGGATAGAGCTGGCTGATGTTTCTGATGTTTCCTTAGAAAACAAAACCAACAAAACTAAAACGAAAGGTGGGGGGGACCTGACAGCAGCAGCAACGGGGTCCCTGAAATCAAAAGCATGAATCCTAAGGCTCGGGCACCCTCACTAAGCACATGAACTCTCCTGCAATATCAGGAGATCCCTGCAGATTCCTCTCCAGCATCCCAGTCACCTGGGAAGGGATGTAAAAAAAACTCGGGCTTTGAGCCCTTGCTGGCTTCCTTCCCTCTCTGTTTTGCCTTGAGCAGAGTGGCTGCCCTGGGCTGGCCCAGCACCTCTGGAGCTTGCACAGACATGCAGGGATGGTCACAGTGCTGCTGGCCCTGTGGAGGGGTCTGTGTGGCAGTGGGGGAGAGGCCCTTGCAACAGAGGGCTGGAAAGGACTTAGTGGTTTTCTAGATTCATATCTCTTGCCAAAAGGAGCCAGGGGGTGTGAAGGGGGCAAAGGAAGCAGGGGAGTGTGGGCTGCCACCCTGTTCTCTGGTGTGGTGCTTGGCAGGGCCAAGCTCTGCAGAACAGGGAGCAAGAGGAGGATGGGGTGAGCCACAGGAAATCTGGGGACTGGATCCTACGTCAGCATAATCACCAGGATTCCCTCCAAATTAGCTCCAAATTAGTGAGGTGGCTGCAAGCCCTGGGGCTCTGGCACTTGCCATGGCTTGCGGGGTACCTGAGTGCCTGGTTGTCCAGCTCCTTATTCCTAAACCAAAACTGATCCGTCCTGGGTTAGTGGTCAGAGATGTGGGGTTTGAAGTATTTTTAATTAGCTAATGCTGACTGACTTGCCTTCTCATGTCTGGAGCCTTTGTCATGAAAAAGCAGCAAAACCACAGGTTCCTCTGAAGAGGAGACCACGTACAAGGGTGAGTCACTGCTCCAGACTAGGCCTATCTTGGTCTTTTTTAAATTGGATGGAAACAGGACACATTAATACCTTTTTGTTGACACTTTTAATGTGTCTCTGAATTTGCCTGTTTGAGTAAACAAATCAATGCTGTTAATCAGTCAGTTGTAGAGATATTAAAACAGGGTGGGTCTGGGAGGGACAGAGCAGCTCAGTTTTCAAACTAACAGGGAGCTGCTAAGAAAGCAAATTCTTTCATTTGGATCAGCAACAAATTCCAGCTCTGTTTCTGTTGGAAGTGTTCAAGTGGCTGTTGGGAAATATTTGGTTTGCCGTGTGCTTTCAAAATTGAATTAATCCTCCATCTTTCAAGGAGATGTTAGAATGCCTGAATGCTCCTTTCCCCTTCCTTTCTGCCCCTTTTTCCACCCATCCTCTCTGCAGGATGCAGCTCCCAGGGCTTCTGCTCTTGGGGAAGAGACTTTGTGACTTCCTCTGGTCTTGAGTGTTTTTAAGTTACTTGTCTGAGCAGCTAATCCATCCAAAATGTCCTGGTTAGCTTCTGGCAGTTGTGCTGGAAGTTGTGAGTGCTGCAGCACAGGCATCCCTGGGATGTCCCCTCTGGAATGGCCTGTCTCCAGGTGGCTCACAGCTGTGAAAACACACGGGTCTGGGGCAGCTTGGTTTGACCTGCCTCTACTGCAGTTCTGTCTGGACAGCAAATAAACCAACCCCGATTCAGTGACTGCAGCGTGTTTAGAAGGTATAAAACTTGTTTGCATAGAAACTTTATACATCCCCTCTCTGGGAGGGGAGTTGGTGTCTGAAAAGCTGAGATGTACTTAAAGCAGCTCTGATCTGCGGCAGCAAGTAAAGTCTTCAGAGAGCAGAAACGGGCTGCACTGGCTGCCAGCCACTCTTCTGTGAAGCTGCTTTTGAGCATCTGTGTGTTATAGAGCTGCCTTTGCTTTTTTTTTTCCATGGAGTGAGGGATGAAGGCAGGAATAAAAGGAATCTGGAGTAGGAATTGCCTCCTTATACACGGTTCATGTGTGCACTCACTGATGGACCATCTATCACCAGGGCATGAATGGGTGTGTGGGATCACTATCTCCTCTTTCCCCCTCGTTTTTTCTTCGTCTAAAATGGGTCATTAAATGGCAGTTTGTCTCTGGCTGTCATTGCGTGCCCTGGCAGGGACTTTGCTGGAGGTAGAAGTGAACGTGAGGTGGTGAGGCGTGAGCAGGATGGTGCTGTGTCCCCACAGGGCTTCGTGTCAGGCAGCTGATGTGTGATCCCTCTGCCAGGGTGATAAAAGGGCTTTTTATGTCCGGGAAGACAAAGCCTCTTGTTTAAAAAAGCAACTGAATGAAAAGCACCATTCTGAATGCCCTCGACTCAGCTATTAAAAACAAACAAATAAAAAAGTCCCACACAACAAAAAACTGAAAAGCTTCCCCTGCCCCCCAGCCCAGTGTGCCAGTGTTGGTGCTGCAGAAAGGCAGTAAAAATTGCCCAGCAGCCCCTGTCACCTTGTAACTTTGCAACCCACTAACCTTTTCATATACTGTTTTGTTATATCATACTAGGTTCCCTTTTCCAGACAGCTACAGCAAGGTCAGGTGTCTGCTTTTCACCTGTTGGTTCAAATTCTCCCTCTCTTCTCTCAAGCAGAGAAACAAAAAAGGAAGAAGCAATATGACAACTGTAGCTGAACCTGTTTTGTAGACTTACTGACTGAGCTGAACAGCATAGGGGCTGGAAGGGAAATGATTTTTAAGTGAAGACCCACACAAACAACTGCAGGGCATGTCCAGAGCATATTTCCCTGATAAAGTCAAACACTTGAGTAGATTTTTTAAAAGCTCTTGGCTTACCTTGGTGTTCCCTGCTTGTTTTGGTGGTAAAGATGCTGGAGATAGTCAGCAGCAAATTAAATTCCAGTGAAGTGGTCAGGTAATGATGCTTTTGGAAATCCCTTTTTAAGGGAAATCTTCACCATTTGTAAATGAATCGGTGCAAATGAGGATTAGGAAGAAGGCGGAATTTGTGGCATGCCTGGCAGCTCATGCCACATTCTGCAGAGCCAAAACCAGTTCCCCATAGTGTTCTCAAGTGTTTCTGCCAGTTGTGAAATCCACCTCCTGTAGCATGCTCAGAGCTGACTTTCTTGCTGAGCAACTACTTTATCCCCTGGAAATAACAGGCAGGTTTTGGTGGTGCTAAGGCTGGGGCAGCTGTGGGAGGGCTGCAGGGCAGGGGCTGCTTCAGGAACAGGGTAGGTCCCAGACTGGGCATCCAGCAAGACTGGCAGCACTGCACACAGCATTCCTTCATCTTGCAAGGACCTGCATGTTAGCATGTTCTTGGTCAGCTAGCCTAACTTGTAATCTGTGAGGCAGTATAAAAATATTACTATGGTGCTTTTTACTTTTTTTTTTTCCTGGCAGTCTGATGCATCTTCACTGAAGTTCCTCCCCCTGCCCCACTCTTGCACCACAAGCCCAATAATTAAGTTAGCTGTCTTGCTGTTGGTGTCTTTTACTGACAGTTCAATATACTGTCTTGTCCACTGGCAGCTCTGCAGGTGCTGGGAGATGGGGTCTGATGTGCTTTCCTTCATGTTTCTGCAGTGAGGCAACTTCTTGTTGACTTTCTCTGCTGCTAGCACCTGGCTGAGCTGCTTTCCCAGGCTGCCACACTTGCCCATCCTCTCATCTCTAATGACTTCGTTCTTTCCAGACTGAGTGAAGTGTTACAGAAAAAGAATCTTTACAGCTACAGGCAAACTTGAATTCTGAAGCTAACAAGTGCTTGTGAAGGCAGTTGGGAGCCTCAGACAAAAGAGTTTTGCTAATCAGAGCACAGGCATTTGTGAACCTGAGCCTCTTGTCTGTCTCTTGAGCAGTGAGCCAGCCCATGCAGGATCCTGCCTTCTGACAGTCTGTAAACCTGAATTCACCTCTCATCCCTTTCCTTACAGAGGCAGCTCTGTCTGTTCCCATATGCAGTGGAGGAACCTTTTATTTCTCAACTTGCAGTGATTGTAGCTAAAAACGTTGGACCTGGAAAACCTTGGGATGCAAATCTCATTTAAAGTTGCACTGAGCCTGCCCAGATTCCCTTTTTTAAAGACCTCCAACTAGAGCCAGCATGTGTGCTAGAATGTGCTTATCAGTGCCTATGGAATAACAGAATGGTTTGGGCTGGAAGGGACCTTAAAGATCATCTAGTTCCACACCCTCTGCATGGGCAGGGACATCTCCCACTAGACCATGTTGCTCAGAGCCCCATCCAACCTACCCTTGAACACTTCCAGGAATGGGGCATCCACAACCTCCCTGGGCAACCTGTACCAGAGTCTCACCACCTTCACAATGAAGAATTTATTCCTGATGTCTAACCTAAATCTCCCTTGTCCATTACCCTTGTCCTCTCACTACAAGCCCTTGTAAAAAGCCCCTCCTCAGCTTTCCTGTAGGCCTTTCAGGCAGTGGAAGGCCACTGTAGGGTCTTCCTGGATCCTTCCCTTCTTGAGGCTGAACAGCCTCAACTCTCTCAGCCTGTCTTCATAGGAGAGGTGCCCCAGCCTTGCATCATCTTCGTGGCCCTTCTCTGGACTCACTCCAAGAGCTTCATGCACAGGGGTTGCCCTTTTTGCATTGTTCCAGCAGTCACTGATCTCTCTTGGTCATATTGGCAGAAGTGCCAACAGAGCATCTGCTGCTGCTGTCACTAATGTCACGGGAAAGGGCTGTGGGCACGTCACTGGCCTTTTCCCATCCATACAGTGATACCTCTTGTCCAGGCTGGTTGAGCAGCACCTAATCAGTGCTTGGAAAAGAGTATTAGAGCAGATGGGTGTAGGAACAGTGTGTTTCATCCTCTCGGTTTCTTAAACACCAGGCAGATTTGATCAAAGCAGAGTTTCTGCATGCTCAGGGTCTGAGTGTAGCTGATGCCTGCTGTTCCACACTGGCTTGCAGTGTTCCTGCTGTGCCTTGCTCAGGAGGGTGGAGGGGATCAGTGGCAGTACAAACAGCCTGTTGCTTGCATGGTTTATTGTGAGGCTGACTGTGGAAATAAGCAGGTGTGTATTCAAATAGTTTTCTTGCAGATAATCAGACTATTTCCCTTTTGCAAACAGTATCAGGTATACTTCTTTGTGCAAAAAGACCTTTACTAGGTACTGTTGAGATTCTTTATTATTTGGGTTTGGAGGCTGTGTGCTCTCAAGGGATGGGCAGACAGCATTCAGTATCTCTTGCATTAATATTTTACCTCTGGATTCTGATCTTGGTCAAAGTAGTTGAAAATCCCTGGAGATGAAAGCTTTTCTGACCTACAGAACACACTGGTAGCAGCAGGTACCTTAATGTGTGCAGAACAGCATAGCCCATTAAATAAATATGCAGAGCTAAATATTAACAAGGCTAATGGGATCTTTTTACTTGTTAAGGAGGGTATTACCCACTTGGAGTTTCACACATCTGTTTTCTTAGTGGAAAGATAAATGTGGCTTCAAGAATTGTAGTGCCCTTGGTGGTGATTGTTTCTGTATCGCTGTTGAAAACTGCATGCATTTGAAAGTTGTCTGTTTTCACACACTGTCCTTTTTCTCTCTTTAGGTAATTCATGAGATGGCCAACACCATGCAAATCTCCAAAGATGAGCTGGAGGAACTCAAGGAGGCCTTTGCCAAAGTTGGTGAGTTACAGTGAGGAGGGCACCTTGCTCCTGTCTGCTGTACACTTGAAATGGCTTCATTCCACCCCTGTAAGCAGCAGTGCCAGCAGAATCTTGTGATCTTCGTGGCAAGGAGTCCCTTGGCAGCCTTGTTGCTTCTGGAGTGTCACTTTTAGCCAAGGAGCACAAAGGAAGGGACACAAGCGGTCTGGCTGTCTGTGAACACTGGGCAGACAACCTTGCCCTGTTGCTCCAGGATGGGCTTTGTTGTTTCCTGATGGTAGAAGAAATACCCAAGCAGGTATTGCACATACTGTGGCCCAGGCAGCACTTCAGGGCTTGCACAGTGCTTGGTTCTGGTGGTGTTGGTTTGGGCAGATTGGTCGAGCTGTGCAGATGTGTAGGTGCTACTTTTCTGGTTTGTGCAGGTGCATTTGAGACACTTTTGGTGTTTGGTGTGCTTGTAGGCAAAGCCTGATTAGTGTCTGTTTACCCGGCCATTCTGGAGCAACTTGTGGTGATGATAAAATGCTTTGTGGCTGCAGGATGTGTGCATTGCCCTCTGGTGGCTCTATTTCCTCTCTGGCTCTCACCTTCCTAACAGCTTGAAATGTTGCATTACCCCAGGCTGCTCCACCTGCCTTTAAGCTTTCCCCCTGCTCTGGCATTGCAGAAGCCTCTGGCAAGCTGCTTTGGGAAGCAGACATGGGCAGAAAAACTGACATCATGGAGAAAACTGGGTCTTTTGCTGATTTAGTTTCCTGATATGGCTACTGGAGGAGCATACAAAATGCCAGGGAGGGGCAGGATGGGAGCTGGACTGCAGCACTGTGGGCTGAGATCAGTGTGTGCAGCTGGGGAGCCACACCCGGGACTGGCACTGAGTGGGAATGAGTTGCACAAGTGCTCAGAGCCAGTGTTTTTTCCTAACTGGACATTGGCATTGCTTGTGCACTGGGTATAAATACACACAGGGAGTTGCCTCCCATTGGTATGGTGTAAACTGCCCTCTAGAGCGGAGTGGCTGTTAACACTCTCGCTTGCTCGAGATTTGCAATCTGCTGAGACAAATATGAGTTTCAAAGACAAGTTATTTTCATGGAGCAGTATTCCCTGGTGGGACTCAAAGCAAGTTGCATTTTAGGCAGTTCCCTCTCCTGCCTTAGTTTTCCTGAGACTTTTCTAGCAAGTGGAACCAAGATGCTGTAGAGGGAGACGAGTCACCATCATGTGTCTTGCTGCTTAATGTGCCTCTGGGTGCAAACCTTATTAAGGCTGGGATGCAGGCAGCCCATTCTGTGCTTGGATAAACTTAAAATTATTAACTTGGCTGGAATGTGGTGGCTTTTTGTCATTAGTGTGTGGGGAAGTTATTGAGAGTAGTTTGGCTGGCTGCCTTTGCACTGGAAACATGGAGAAACCCAAGTCAAATCTTGGTTTGTTTTAGGAAACTGGTGCATCCCTGTTTGGTTTTAAGTTATAAAAGCAGTGTCAAAACAGCTATTATGGAGAAATGTGATGATTAGCCTGGACATAACCACAGGGGAGATGGGATCTGCTAGTCATTTTCATTTGCCTCTGTTTTGTGTGCTTTAGGTGTGATACAATCTGCAAACACTGCTGTGGGACATGCCTGTCAGGTATATCTTTGGTGCTGTCATTCCTTTTATTCTTGCCTAAAGGAGCCATGTTTGCCCTGGGATATAGAACTCATTGCTAATTGAGTGACTGACTTTCACTGTTAGTCTTGTAATGCCATCTCTAGTACATGTGAAGAAAAGTTGGACTAAGGCTGCTGTTTAAAATTAAGCCTTTCTCTCATCTCCCAGCTACCTGGAAAACTTGGAGCACAGCTGAGAAGCAGAGTTACAGCAAAGCTCAGCTGATTGGCTTCTAGGAAGTTAGAAAGGAGATGTAGTGAGGAGAAAATGTCTTCATGAGGTGGTTTCTGCTCACCAAGACGTGTGCTGCTCCAATGCAGGGCTGAGGGGGCTTCCTGGAGCCCTGCTGTCACTGACACCTGTGGGACTGCTGTCACTCCAGCGTGGGGCAAGTTGCTGCTCTGGATGTGTAGGCTGATAGGACTTCAAAGGTGTGTGTTTGACCAGCTTTTCTGTATGCAGCTGGACCTGATTGAGCCATCTGGGGCTGCTAGAAAGCAGTGAGGTGTGTTACTGAGTGCTCTTCCTCCACTTGCCTTCCATGCCACCAGAAGGTGTTCCCTCTCTCCCATGCAGCTGATGTGCTGTTCTCTGACAGCCAGCAAAAGGCAAGAGCCCCACAGCTACCTGCTGCTTACTAGGAGCAGTCAGTGGGTTTAAGGTTAGCACTAAAGTCAGCTACAGCTCAGACAAGCAGCTCCCAGCATCCTACAACCAGATATTTGTATTGGAATGGATCCAAGTGATAAACAACGGTGGGGAAAAATAACATTTTAACATCTGAAAAAAGTGATTAAGTGGGGCATAAGAGCTGTCTAGGCTTGGGATGACCTTCAGGAGAAGACGAGGTTGCTTCAAATCCCAGCTTTCTCTGGATTTGTTCTGTAGAACAGGTGTGACTATGGATGTACTTGGCCAAGCAGCAGCATTGCGGAGAGGCATGGCAGAACAAGATATGCAGACTTGCCCTGTTCATTTGTGTTCCTTCACCCTGCTTCTGCTAGCAGAGATAAGCATCTTTTCTGGTAACATGAAGTACTTTAAAGATCATAACCCAGCTGAACACTTTGTTCAGTGCTGCAGGGTGGTAGAACAATGCTCCGAAACGCGAGCTCCAGGCAAACAGGCATCTGTGATCCTGCCAGAGTGCGGCCTGTTGAGCATATAGCCTTAAAAGGAAACGTGTGGGTTACTTTCCCCTCTTGCATCCTGTTATTTAAGCTATTTTAAGGACTTGTCTGGAGGAAGCTGAGCCAGAGCTTGAGGCAGCTTTTGGGTTGTGTTTGTTGCAGCTTCACTGCACCACCTGCGGATGGGCAGGAGATGGTGCCTCACATCCCTGCAGTGACCTCTCCCAGGTCAGGCAGCCTGGCATGCATGCATCTTTCAGGAGAAATAGGAAACTTTCAGATGTGCTGTAGTTTCCTTTCCGTCAGGCAGATTGTAATGAAGAGCTTGTCTGTTAAAACGATTTTGCTTTCTTCCATGAGGAATTCTGGGCCGGAGGCTGAAGGATCTCATTCGGGATGGCTTCTATTTCAGCTGCCTCTTCAGCTGTTGAATGCTATTTTAGATTGTGTCAGAGAGGGTTTTTAGATCACCTTCTAACTGAAGTCTGGCCCTGTTGCAGGGCATCCAGCAAGGCACCGTATGGCGGGCCTGCAGTAAGGCTGGAAATAATAATGGAACTTGCTGCTGCTACAAAGACGGCTACTTTCTTTTTTTTGTTGTTATTTTTTATTCTGTTACTTTGTACAGAGTATAGAAGGGAAGCAGGTGCGCTGTGGGACAGGGGTCTCAGGCCTATGTATCATGTTTACAGGGCTAAGGATGTTTTGAAATGTTAATAGAGGAATGGTTCCATATTTTACCACGTAGTTAATCACTAGATAATGTTGCTCTTCTCTGCTACCAAAGCAAAACCAAGGGCTAGCACAGCCACCAGGCTTTAACTTAAATCTACTTCTGTGGCCAAGAAGCTAAAACTTGAAATGAAAGCACCTTTACTGAAAAACCAGTAACAAGGTGTGGGGTAGTGAAATTGAACCAACAGCCAGACCTGCCTTGGTTGTAAATCTTCCTCCTCAAGTGTTTGAGTTACAGATTCCCTTTTAATCTATGAAGTAAATCAGTGGTTAATTTTTTTCCCCAGGATACTATGGAAGAGTAACTTTCAAACAGGTGTTTGGGATGTTGTTAAGAGTTTGGAAGAACTTAGGTCCTGAGACTCAAGGGTTTTGAGTGCGTTAAGGTACTTTACTCAGCAGTATGTGTCCTTCATGTTTGGTGACGTGCTCCCTGTCCAAGCCCAGTGCAGGTGCTGAGCCAGGGCTGAGCAGCCCCTCCTGAAGGGCAGCATCTTTCCTGGTGCTCCCCAGTCACCTGTGCTCACACCTGAGTGTGTTGCTGGTGGTTCTTCGTGCTGCAGAACTGCTAGTTTTTATTTATTTTTCTTCCAGTGGGCACAAGTAAGTAAATCTGCTTTGAACTAGGCACACCTGGAGGACTGGGAAGATGCTGCTTTGCAGGGGTGAATGAAAGCCTGAAAATGGGCAGTAAATTCCTGATGTCTGGTTTGATGCCTTCAGGCTGAGACTGAGGTCTGCTGAGCAAGTGTGGATGGACCAGACCATGGCCTGGGCTACATTTGCAGCTGCATTTCAATCAGTGTTTTTAAGCTACTGTTTTTGTTCTGCAAGCAAACCAATATAAATGTAAAGCTGGAGATTAATTCCTTGAACTAGATTGTACCCTTAAAAGACATGGAGGGCTTTGCATGTAGAACTGAGCTATAAACAGGTTTAAACATCCTTTTACCTGTGCTTCACTCTTGTGTATTAGAGATGAGGACTCTGGAGCTTGATTCCCTGCTGTGTAACCCAGCAGGCTTTGCCTCATGAAATACCATATATTGTGATTTTTCCCTTTCACTTCTGAATAGGCTCAGACATGGAACATACAAGCCTGGTTCAGAAGCACTTTGGAATGCTTAAGCTAGACATGTCAAGAGGAAAACAATTACCATCCAAATCACACCTGTGACACTACCAAAGATACCATATGTATTTTGAAGCCTTATTTTTCCCTGTCCTTTGCCTACTAATGTTTGGGTAGATGTAAAACTTTGTTTCTGAGGTGGTGGATTGATTGGAAGAAGGGATGAACAGGTGTTTCTGGCTTTACCTGCTCAATTTGACAGCATTTGACTGTAAGGGAGAGAAAAGATGCATATTATAGAGTTAGATTTAATATTAAGGAAGCTGTAATGGAAGAAGCTGTGATTTATCTAGAGGGGAAATAGTTTGCTGGTGACATCTCAGGCTGGAATTTTTAATAAAGCTTGCCTTTGTAAGCTTGTATTTTTTTGGAATAAAAATCTAAAATTAAAGGCCAGGCAGCAGCCTGTTGCTATCATTAATCATTGGCCCAAACGACTTTATTTCATTTGCATCACTGTAAACACTGACGTTTCATAAAGTAGTTTAATGTATTTATTAATCCATTGGAATTGCTCTTTAATTTGAGACCTAGGGACTGAGGTGGAGGAGGGGGAACACAGGTTTGCTCTGTGTTACTCTGGATATTTTCCACCAAACATTTGAATTTCACTTTCTTGCTAGCTTACAAAAACTATTTTAAAATCCCATATGGATCTGCAAAATGAGGAAGATTGGAGTGGTGGTGAGGACTTGCTGTTTGCTGGAACATTGCTGTGAAATAAAAACCACCACTGACACCTCATTAGAAGTAAATTGATTTTAAAAAAATTTGTAAAAGAAAAGAGAAAAAAGGCTTTGGACCTATCCTGATTGTTTTCTTTCATTCTGGAAAGTCTCTCCCTTCAAGCAGAGTGAGCCCAGTGGCTGTGGTGGGGGATTCCCTCTTGATCCAAACCAATTCCTGGGGCTGGTGCAGCTCTTCCATGGGGCAGCCTGGGGAGCTGGCAGCAGCCTGCAGACTGGGAGGGTGACTGGGCAGCAGAAGCTGCTGTTTGAATGGAATTGAACTCTATGGCCTTAGGGAGAGACTGACTGCTGCCTTATAAATTCTTGTGTAGGGGATATGGGCAGGAGGGTGGCTGGGCAGGGCTGGGTGCCTGGTAGCACTGTGTGATTATTTTTGCAGCATTGTGTGGTTCTTGGGAGCTGGTGGTAGTGAGCTGCAGTGGGCAGTGCCCCAGCATAGCACCAGGAGCTCTGGAGCTGGGGGAAGAGGTAGCACTGTGCTTAAATATAGAGACTGCTTTCACTTAGCCTTGGAGGACTTGGCTGATGTCTTCAGCACAGGCACTGTGTTGACTTTGCAGAGCCTGTGCTTGATGATCATAGGAGACTGCCAAAATCTTCAGCCCATCCAGGTGTTCCCCACCAGCAGCAGTAATCCAGGACTGGTAGCTCCCCATTGCCCCAGGCATAGGGAGGATAAGATGACAACTCAGGCACTGATTTGACTTCCCTGAGCTATCTGTACTACCTGCCTGCAGCAAAGGGATTCCAACATCAACAGCCAGGAACAGCACAACATGCTCTGAATCCCTGTCTCTCCAGATATGCTGGAGAATCATGCTTATGTCTTGGGATGTGAATCTGGACTAACTGCTTCTGACTGCTTGTGGCTGCTTGTGGACCCAATTCTGCCCAAGACTGGATACCAGTTTGAGCAACAGGCTTGATATCTTGCTTTAAACAACACTGGCTGCAAATCATGGTTAGCCTGAGGCTCCTGGGCTTGCCCTGTGTCATCCATAGGTGTGATGATGCCCCAAAGGGACTGGGATCTGTTGATGAAAAAAGCTCCATGTTCACACTGGATTCTTAGTTTCTTTCTTCCCAAATCTAGCAGGTGATGATGTCTCACTAAGCATGCAATGCTGCTGTGGCTTGGTGGTTGACTGTCAAAGAAAATGTCCTTGCAGAGCACTCTTGGGCAGCATTAAAATTTCTGGCTGCAAATTTCCATCAGCGCTAAATGGGTAACATCAGGATCAACGTGATCCAAATATGTAAATGCTGACTTAGTGTTTTCAGTTCAGAGAGTAAGAAGTGCTGTGTTTCATTACCATCTATTTTTATCACTCAAAGCCAGCTGCAGTTAGATATAAAAGCAAATGCTCTGGAGATCATTTATGAGAACACAGATGCTCTGCACAGTGTGGCCTCCAAACAGGGATGCTGTCGTGGGACGTCCTCCTTGCCTCTGTGTCTTGTAGACATCCCCAGTGCACAGGTTGCTCTCTGTAAAGAAGTTTTGAGCACGGGGATTGTGTTTCTGCCCTGCTCTCTAGGGCTGGTCCTATCAGGGTACTGGCATGTTTCTAAAAACTTCTTCTGTCCCTTTTCTTCCTCAGACCTCAACAGCAACGGGTTCATCTGTGACTACGAGTTGCACGAGCTCTTCAAGGAAGCCAACCTGCCTCTCCCCGGGTACAAAGTGAGAGAGATCATCCAGAAGCTCATGATTGATGGTGACAAGAACAAAGATGGAAAGATTAGTTTTGAAGAGTTTGTTTATGTAAGTGGCATTTCTGAATACTCATTGGCCTTGGGGGACCCCCTTTTAGACAAAGCTAAGGAAGGGGTAGAAGAGGTTGAACCTGGCTTATCAGCCACCTACCCTACTGCTGGTTTTCTTTCTACAAGCTGATCACTTTTGAGGACTTGCCATGTAGAAATGAGTTCTTTGTACACATCTCTGCATATGACCAGTCTTCTGAGCTGTCACTGCCAGCCTGTAGGTTTGGACAGAGGGAAAATCCACACAGTTTTCCTATACAAAAACTTCACTGGAGGCTGAAAGACTATTTCCACATGAAGTGACAACTGGAAAAAAAGATTTCCAGTTCTCCAAGCTTACAGTATTGACAGGAAGCTGCTCGTTTTTTCCAGGCACATAGATAGATGCTTGTGTTCCCATTGAAGCACTATAATTTCCTTTCTCAACTCAATGGGACTTAGAAGTATTTGCTAAAGATTTGAGAGGGCATTTCAAGACACACTTGGAGATTAGTTCTAAGTACTGAAAGAGGAAAATTCAAATCTGTTTGTTGCCTTAGAAATGAAGAACAGAAGTGAGGATATAGGAGAAGCTGGAGGATGGGTCTAACCTTCAGTTGTTTTCTGTAGAAACAGGTCAACATTTTTATTTTTTTCTTTATTTTTACAAAAACACAACACTTCTGAGATACTGGTTCAATATCCATCCCTTCATCCTATTCATCCTCTGATAGCTGAATGCTGAAAGAGTAACAAAAGTACGTGCAGCACTTTGAAGTAGCTGTTTTCATGTCAACTATTTTTCTGGATATTTCTTAATTCATCTTTGCCTTCTGTTCCTTAATTGTTTTCAGACCCTCTGAACTTTTGAGTTCGGAGTCAACTCGTAAGTTGGAGTTTGTTTGCAGTTTGTGAACACTTGCATGCTGGGTGCATGTTTCAGCTGTTGGTTTGAGCTGGTCCATAACTCTTTAACTTTGTACTAGGAAGGAAGAAGTAAATCTTTTCTGTCACATCTGAATGGTACCAACGAGTTGGGTAAACATGAAATGTCTTGCAGGCAACTGAGCTACACAGTGGGTGGAAGCAATGGTTAGTCACAAACACACCTGTTGCTGTTTTCTAACTCTGAGCACTTTTGCTGGGCTTAATGGTACAAAGCATGACATGAACTGACTTGAGGTTGGGGCCAAGTAACTTAGTTGTACCTCAGCATTGAAGCACATATTTTCAAAGGAGGTAACAGTAACTAGTCCAGCAAATTTTACAATCATAAATCTGTATCAAAATCCTTATGTTTAAACCAAGCCAACCAGAAAACCTGAAACTTTTGGGCTTTTGAGTCTTCACTTGGCTCCACTGGATTACTGGGGTGAGCAAAACCTCTGTGCACCAGGTGGTTTAACTGCTCTACATCATCATATTGTCCTATCACCTCCCCTGTGTTTGAGGGAGAGGGAAGGTAAGGCATGACTGGCCCTGTGGTGACACCTCTGCAGCCAGGTGGACAAGTCTTCTCTTCTTTTTTTACCAGAAGGACTTTTTTTTTCTGCTATATGTTGCTGTTTTATTGCCTTTTTTTGGGTAGTGTTTAGGGAACCTGCATATGTTTCAATTGTGTTTTCATCATGTTCCAAGGATTTGAAGTTTTGAGGGAGCTGCAGTAGGTTTTTCAGCCTTTTCATGTGTCTTTTTTCTAATAGTTGCCCAGAGAACTTCAAGGCCACTACTAGTAACATACAACCTATGCAGGTGGCACATGTAATCTTGCTGTGCTAAAGCATCTCATCTACTCCCAAATATGAGGGTGTTTGTCAGTTAGCCCAAGCCTGCTGTTGAGGAAGGGGGAATCCTTAGCTGGAGGGCTCCTTGTAGCACATTATTGCAGATCTGACTGTTCCACACTTAAAGAGAATTGTTTCCTGGGTTGTGCACAAGGTCTTTGGTGTGAACAACAGCCACGAGCATCTGGCTCACGCAGAAGGGTTGAAATTGCACAACAGCTTTCTCATCTTTGGTCCTGTGGGAAGGGCTGCATGGTTACCTGCTCTCAGACTGCAAAGGTTTCATGCTTTTTTTCCCTCGTGTTCTCTTGAAATCTACTTGAAAAGGTAAATGGATGTGAGGTGCTTCATGCCTAATGCTTCTGTTTGAACAAGCACTTGCAGTATGTGTTTGAGGGAGTGGGATGACTCTCTGCCCACTATCCATGTTAAATTTAATACCACTACACCCTCCCTGGGCCCTTCACATTTGCTCATTTTATGACAGAGTTTGCTTTAAAACTGAGAAGAAATAGCTCCTGATGTGGTCCTTTCATTTAATGAAGACAAGTTTTTCTTGTCTAACAGAGCACTTTAAATTGTAGATTTTCCAAGAGGTGAAAAGCAGCGACATTGCTAAAACATTCAGGAAAGCAATTAACAGAAAAGAAGGAATCTGTGCCATCGGGGGGACCTCGGAGCTCTCCAGTGAGGGGACCCAGCACTCCTACTCAGGTACCTTTCAGCTCCTCTCTTGGGTGAGTGGAGCCTTTATGCCCAAAATTGTAGATTTCTACTGTCACGTGCTGTGTTTTTGTTCTCCAGTACCTGAATGATCTCACATCAAGGTGAGAACAGGACAGAGTTAGAGGGTAATGCAAGATTAACAGTCTGTAAATTAAATGTGTGTTTATTTGTTTTGTTAACTGTCCTTGCTAATGAAGTCTTTGTGTCACACTTGAATGTAATAAAGTGTTGAGCAATGAGTAAATTACAGGAATATTCTGGTAGTTGGAAGTGAAAGTCATATTTCTTCTTTGGATTTTGTGTGACTAATAAAGTAGTATGGTAATGATAGTGGGGCTTTTATTTCCCTGGGCTATTGTACACATACTCTTTTGGGAAAATCTTTGCTATGTTATAAAAAAGCCTGTATTAAATTTACAATTGGTTATCTTAGAGGAAGAAAAATATGCCTTTGTAAACTGGATAAACAAAGCCCTGGAAAATGATCCCGACTGTAGGCACGTTATTCCAATGAATCCAAATACAGATGACCTGTTCAAAGCTGTGGGAGATGGGATTGTGCTATGGTAAGTCATGATGGCTCCTGAATTAAAAACGACCAAACCAAAACCAAACCACTGAAATAACTCCCCAAAATTGTAGTTAGAGGAGTTTTCACCCTATTCTAGGCTGTTTCCCTTGGTTAGTGTGTATGAAAAATGTTTTGCACGTATAAAAAGGGGCTTAGTTACCCACATTGGCATTGTGTGATGCTTCAGCTTTGATGCCACCACCTTCACAAGCTGGCATTTTTGTCCAGTGTTTTTTAGGGCTTGAGACTAAATTTGCTGAAAGGGAGAAGGTGCCTTGGGGGAGCAGAAGTTGTCCTGTTGCAAACTTGGCCTGATGCTAGGCAGCTTGGGGGAGGGCAGGTGTATTAAACAATCCATTTTCTTGGATATTTAAACAGACAGTAACCTCTGTGGGAATATTTGTGACTTTATGAATTAACTCAACCTGGATTTTCTGGGAATCCTCTTGTTGCTTTTGATAATAGCTGCACTAAGTTATTAAAGGAACTTATTTTGCTACATACTGATAACAGAAGGCATCCAGGGCCGTGAAACACCAGGTGCCTTCTAAGTATGGTGTTCCTTTTGGTTTTGTGTCTTTGGTTTGTTTTTTAAATGTATGTGAATTAATATGGCAGAGAGCTGGATCAACATGACATTTCAGTATCTCTGTGTCAATAAGCATTTAGTGGGCTGCCCATTGCATTTAAGTTGGTTTCTTTTCTCTTGTAATATTTGTGTTGTGTGTTTGGGTTTTTTTCCCCAGTATCAAGTAATTCAGATCTTCAGGCTGAGACTGAACTGAGTAGAAAGTAGTTTGTAATATAAAGGGAAAACTTGCCATATTTTTTTGTTGACGAAAAAATTCCTTGTGCTCCCAACTGAGCTCTCAGTGTTTGTGCTTTTCTTGGGGCAGTTTTTTCTTGCCAGCAGTAGTACACATTTACAACAGGAGGAAGTGTGTGGTCTTACTAGAATCTGCAGTGGATGTCAGCAGAGCAATGAGTCTTTGCTAGTTCAGTGACTGCTCTGTGAATAATTCATGTGCTCTCTTTGCTCCAGCAGCTGAGATCAGTAGTGGCCAGTAACATGTTTAAGGTTTCAGGCTTAGCTATTAATTACAAATATATTCTTGATAATGTAAATATTAACTTCTGATTTACACCACCTTGATTTTTTTTTTAAATGGTGCACTAAGCCAAACAGGCAAGAGGAAATGTACTGTGGTGGGTATGCAACAGTGTGTTGAGTTTTGTTGAGTTTAAATACTAAATATTGTACAAATGTTCTTGTTTTTCCTCCTACCAGCAAAATGATCAATCTTTCTGTTCCGGACACGATTGATGAAAGAGCAATTAACAAGAAGAAACTCACACCATTCATAATTCAGGTATAACACATTTCTGTTTTGTTGTGTTTTGTTTTTTTTGCTGAAATTCATCTTCAGGTAGAACTAATGAGAACAGCAGGGTCCCTCGAGGCATTAATGTGGAACTCTGGAAAGGAGTGAGTTTTATGACTTGCATTTAATTATTAAAGACAGTTTTGTGCTGTGTATGACTGACAGAGAGACAAAAATGCTAACTTAATGAGGAAAGGGCTGAAATGCTGTGCACACCTGGTATTGCTGTGGTGATTCTATACAGAGCTGTTGTTCTAAACCAACATTGTTCTTGGCTACCTGTGGATTATTTGTAGTATGACAGGTTGTTTTCGTGAGGGTGCCCGTGTGTGCACGTATGTATAACTTAACACTTCTCCAGCCTTATTCTTGTTGCACCACTAGATGCAACTAACTCAGAGGCTGAAACTAAATACTAGAGGCTGAAATTAAATCCTGATGCCTAGTGGAGTTCTTATTGATTCAGCCTGGTGCCACAACAGCTCTGTTAAAACTTCAGCAGGGGAGAGGTCAGGAGTGTGTCCTCTGAGCTGCTGCTGGTGGAGCAAGGACAAGGGGAAGTCTCAGCTCTGCTGGTGCTGGATGAAAGACAAAGCAGCATCTCCCCTGGCAGTGTCTCACTTGGCTGTGCTGTTTGCAGGAGAACCTGAACCTGGCACTGAATTCTGCATCTGCCATCGGGTGTCATGTTGTCAATATTGGCGCAGAGGACTTGAGGGAAGGGAAACCCCACCTGGTCCTTGGGCTTCTCTGGCAGATTATTAAGATCGGCTTGTTCGCTGACATAGAGCTCAGCAGAAATGAAGGTAAATGAAACTATAAGTGATTACTTCTAAAGCATGAACACCACGTTGCTTGCACTGTCACCTCCAGCCCCATTGCTTCCTCTTCCCTCCCCTCCTCTCTGCTGAAAAGGGGGTTCCCCACCTTTCGGTTCATCGTGGCGTGTGCCAAGCTCAGTGCTCTTCTAGCCTGTTTGTAGTGGGTTATGCCATCCTGGTGACATGTCAGCCCTGGAGAACTGGCTGAACACAATTCTCTAAGTCAAGACACATCTTATCTCAAGCCATGCCTGGCTTTGTGATGCCTTGGGCTGGGCAGGCTCCCCTGATGTGCTTCAGTGTTGGGAGGTGGCAAAAGCTGCTTGCATTCCTTGAGGATTATAGACAGCTGCACATCTTCCTCAAAGAGGAAAAAACAAGCAGAAGAGGAGGGCTTCAGCTCTCTGGGAATGTATTTACAAGGACTTAATTTTCATAAAACCCTTCTTGGACTGTCACTGCTGCTGAGCTCTCACTCTCTTCCTGTGCTCACTTGGTGCTGCACAACAGCCTCCAAAATGTAGACTTTTCAGATCATTCAGAGAGCTCCGTTACTCCTGCATGGGCTGTCAGAGCATCCAGGTGGACAGATGGGCTTCAGTGTTTAAACTTCCCAATCATGAAGTGGTAATGGCTTAGATTGAAAATCCATGGCATGGGGAGCACTGGCAGCTGAAAGGGTGCTTGACTTGGCTTCCCTGGCTTTTTTTAACAGTGCATATGAAACTGGAAACACTTTTTCTTTGAGGTACATTTACATTTAGCTTAGTGTCATCAGCTTAAAAGACTGTATGTCAAATCCAGACAAGTTTTTATACAGGAGAATGGAAAATATTTTTTACATGTGGTTTTCTAGGTAATTCTTACTCTTTACTGTGTAACAAGCAACTTGGGAGAACTCCACTAACAGCCAGGTTATTTTGACTTAATCACTAGTTGGTTTTGTCCCTCCTTTTTCCCCCTGAAATGTTGCTGCAGCTCTTAATTTTGGCATGCACAGTTGCCTCTTGAAAACTCCTTCCTTCCCCTCACAAGCATTTTTCTCCTAGCACTGGCTGCCTTACTTCGTGATGGTGAAAATCTGGAGGACCTCATGAAACTATCCCCAGAAGAGCTGCTCCTAAGATGGGCCAACTTCCACTTGGAAAACGCAGGCTGGCACAAAATCAATAACTTCAGCTCGGATATCAAGGTACTAAGAGCTGCTCTGGTCTGCACATGCCTGGGAAAAGGCTGGGAACTGGCCAGGGCTGTATTTGCATGTGTAAATGAGGTCCTTCATCTCCAGACAGGACTTTTAATACACCAAGTGTGCTTAACAGGGGTTTTATGGGTGGTATCTGTAAGGTACTGCAGTGTTGTCCTCTCTTGCCATGAGGCTGGACCCAGTGTTGCTTCCTTCAAGTGTTGATGGGATCCTGCTGCTAAGTTGTTGCATGTTGTAATTGAGTAGGAAACTGACATTACTCATGTGTTTTCAAATGTTCTTAATCCATCTTTTTTGTTGGAAATAATTTTTCAAGGGCATGCTGCTTGTTTAGACAGGGTGAAATACTTAACTGCATCCCTGGAGAGCATGACTTCCACACACTCTTGGCAGGTGACAGCATTTCAGCCACATCACATGCTGGGGAGAGGAAGGGAAACATGAGTCCTCATTCTGTACACTGGGTTGAGTAGAAATGAAAGCAGGGAGTCTTACAGGTATTTTTCAGATGTGAGAGGGCTCCCCTGTTCTCTCAGCACTAGTGAGAAATGGAGGGTGGTGACTCTGGGTCAGTGTGGGGTTTTTGGACACTGCTCTCAGGAGGTTTCTGGAGCTTATTGACATGGCCAGCAGTTTTGAGAAGGAGAAAGAGGACTGAAGTGGATTCTGAGCTAAAGGACTGTTGAAGTGGAAAAAAAATTGGTAATTGAGGAGCATGGTGAGCCCAGAGCTCCCCTGTGTGTGTGTGTGTGCATGTTACTCTTATTTCCAGCTTCAAGATTACTTAAAGCTTTGCTGATAGCTGTTGGCTTGTCCAGTGTCAACCCATTAGCTGCCAGGGTATGCTGAGTTACTTCTTAATGCTGAGGACTAAAAGGACTTGTAATTGAGATATATATATATATATATATAAAAATAAAATTACTGCAGTATTTTGCTCCCCCTAGTTTGTGGCCTCTCTCCTTTCAGCTATTCTAGCTAATAGGCAGGCACAGGAGAAAACATTCAGGCTTCTTATAATCAGCTTTTTGCCTGCACGTTGTCTTTGCTGAGCCATTTTCATTATTGCTATAGCAGGAGGAATGGCTGCCTTTTTAGGGGTTGTGACACATGAGTGTTCAGCAAAGCAGCTTTCCAACAGTTTAAACCCATAATTTTTATCTTCAATATTTCTAACCTTCTCCCTTTCTGTTTCTTTTACTGCTGCCTGGATTTCTGCCATCATCTTCTCTTTTAAGCTTACAGATTTTGGTAATTCAGTAAAGGTACATACACCAGTTTTGCATGGTGACTTGTTAAAGATGAGCCTGAAGTGGATTGTTATGGTGTATTCACTGCTGTGTTGGAAACCTAAATTTTCTTTTTCATCATCCATTTCAGGATTCCAGAGCTTATTTCCACCTCCTCAATCAAATTGCACCTAAAGGGCAGAAAGAAGGAGAGCCTCAGATCGATATTAACATGTCTGGTTTCAATGTAAGTATTTAGACTGTCATATCCTCATGCCATAGAATCACCAGCCACCTCTACCCTCTAATTGCCTTGTGACATCCAGGTAACCTGGTATCTTAATTTCTAGAGCGTGTAAAGTGTCGGTGGGCATGTGCTCACCTCAGATCTGTGCTAAATGAGTGGTTGTTGCCGGCCTGATCACTACCTGCCAATTAACGTGTGATTGAGAAATCATTTGTGGGTTTCCTTCACTGGGGTGCATGCTGTCTTCTGCTTCTGAACCACCCAGTTCAAAAAACATAAATGTAGGAAAGCATAGAAACTTGGGAGGCTCCATGCCAGGAAAAAACCACAAGGCAAACAGAACAATCCCATCCATAGCAGCAGGGATTAGCGTGCGTGCTTCACCCCTTGGCTTGATTAGCCACTGGTGCCTAACGAAGGCGAGTGGAGTTGTAGCCCTGCCCCAGCTAGCAGCCAGAGGAGCTTCCCATCTGCTTTGTATCCTGATGTTTTCCATGACAGCTCTTGTCCTTGTCCATCCCTGGCAGGAGAAGGATGACCTGCGGCGAGCAGAGTACATGCTGCAGCAGGCGGATCGGCTGGGCTGCCGGCAGTTCGTCACGCCGGCCGACGTGGTCAGTGGCAACCCCAAACTCAACCTGGCCTTCGTTGCCAACCTGTTCAACAAGTACCCAGCACTCACCAAGCCTGAAAACCAGGACATCGACTGGACCCTACTGGAAGGTAATGGCTGCATCAGTCACAAAATTAGCACGAGGGAAATATCTAATGTAAACACTTGTGTCACAAGGGGTTGTGCCAAGCGGAGGTGTCTCCATTAAAGTAACACCTGTGATTTGAGGCTTCAGTGCTGCAGTGGTTGTTTACTCATTTGGAGCAGGTGAGAAGGGTACTTGACAGCCTGTTCAGCTGCTCTGACCCTGATGTGGAGCCTGAACCTGTAGGAGCACTGCCAGCAGCCCATCAGTCCCCATGTCAAGGCTGGGAACCTGGTTTTGCTGTTTCCTGCAGTGGTCAGGAGCATCTCCATAATGCAGCAAGATGTTAATGGGAACACTAATTGTTGGCAGAACTGGGATTAGGACTTTGTCTGCAGGGCTCCCAGACAGCAGTTCCTGGAAAACACCTTTCTGCTGCTTTTTCTGGCAGAAGGTGCAAAGGGCAATGCCCTTCTGAGGCCTGGAGGAATCAAACTGATATCCAAAGCTAGATCCAGCCTTTTAAAAAATTACAGTAGAAGAAATACCCTTTTTCTGCTTGAAAAATCTAATTGCTGAGCTGTGCTGCCCAAAGCTCTCTGCTTATCAAGGTGGAAAACTCTGCACAGCTTTGAGCTTGCAAAAGTTCCATTAATGTGTTTTATCTAGGAGAGACACGTGAGGAACGGACCTTCCGCAACTGGATGAACTCCCTTGGTGTGAACCCCCATGTAAATCACCTCTATGGGTAAGTGTTCATCTCTTGAGAGAAACCAACTCCATCAGACTAAAGATGTGTCCTCCTGCCCACTGTGCTGAGCAAAAATCTTGAAGAAGAACAATGGTAGGGAGTGGGAGATGCTCACTGCACCTCTCCCTGCAGTCCCTAGCTCAGGGATTTCAGAGCCAGCACTTGCCACACCAGCAGTTGGCTTTAAGGGCTGGAGACAGTTCATTTTCTGCTGCCTTGGGTAAATTGGTACCCTGAGATCCCAATCCATTCAGATTTGCTCAAGCATTTGCATTAGAGCAACTGGAACTAAACTCCCTGCCTCCTTTTCTTGGGCTTCACCAAAGACAACATAGTGAAGAAGCAAGATACTCTGGGTCACTGTAGCCAGTGGAAAGAGCTGGCAAACTTTGGCTTTTAGGTAGAAACTTTTTACCCTGGATCTATTGCTGATTACCATGCAAAACCTGCTGTAGCTCAGCAGCTGGCTGATGTTAAGCATGGAGCATTTCTTCTGTTCTGAAAACTACAGGTTGTTTTTGATTGATTGAATTTTTTTCTTTTAGGGTTGTTGAAGTTGCAACAGCCTGTAAAGAGTAGTAATTAATTCATGATGTGACAAAGTCAGAGTGCATTTAAGTCTTGAAACTTTAGGCTTAATCAATGTTTTCCTCTTCAGTGATCTCCAAGATGCTCTGGTAATACTACAATTATATGAAAAGATCAAAGTTCCTGTTGACTGGAATAAGGTTAACAAGCCTCCATACCCAAAGCTTGGAGCAAATATGAAAAAGGTAAACATTTCCAAACACTTTAAAAGAGGCCATTGACAATAAAAATTCCTATTTGAGGCTTCCTGTCAAGT